>NW_016690184.1:7884511-7890648 GCF_001604755.1 Lepidothrix coronata
TGTCTTCTACAAATCTGTCAAGAACTGTATTTAGTTAAAAATATACTTGAAAACCTAGTAGAAAAAAACCTACCAAAATTTAGGCTCAAAGAATTTCTATTATCAGCTTTTTTTTTTTTTCAAAAAAGACACAGTGAGCACTAGTCTTTGCTTTCCAATGAAAAGGAATCTCTTTTATGATATTTGAAAAATGTCTTTTTGTGATCATTTAGTTTTGATCTAGTCTAGCTAGGCAAGTCAAACTCCTCCAGGAAAGATTGGATCCTGAGCCTGAATGCACTCTTAAACATTCTCTTTTTAAAGATAAACATACACTTCATAAACTTTTCATTGTTCTAAACATCTGTTTAGACTCATAAACAGCTTTTCAGCCAAGTCCTGCAGTAGAGAGGTTGACTTAATATGTGCATCAGTTCTTTACTTCTTGCAAGCAACACTACATTATTTCTGTAGTCAGTATGATGTACCATAAAGAATAACAATAACTGATCTTGCCCAGAAAAACTGACAATTGAAAAAAATAATAAAAACTATTGCTTGTGGATTCTCCTCTTTCCCCACCCTTACATTGATATAGATATAGATGTAGATATACAAAGGGAGTCCAACCCTGAAGGGTCTGAAAGCAGGTGGATGATCCCCAATATTTCTTCTGAATGAGTTCCTTAGCCAATATATTATAGTCTTTGTTGTTTATCTGGCTCAGTGGAAAAAAAAAATCAAGTAAAATAAAACCGCAACTTAAGAAAAGTGTCATGATAACTTTTAGGGGGAAATGTAGGTACTTAAATTGAAGACCATTCAGCTATTTTCAAAGCAACTGTAGCCTGGGCATTGCCCCAAAATGTATGTTCCAAGAGTTTAATACATCTTGTTCAAACTTCCCCATCTTTCTGATAATTTCAAGAGGATTGTTCAGACCCGTACTCAGAGACACCAAGTCCTCTGCTTGATAGATTAGTCATGAGTTAGACCATGAGCCCCACGATGCTGAGATCTAATGACTTAAGAAATCCAGTGATCAGAGCTGTCCTTCTAAAGAAGATGAGACAAGACAGAACAGGTAACACAGATGTGAATGTAACAAAGGAAATGAAACACAAAGAAAAGAGATTGCACACGTTTGACATTAAACAAGATAATGAAAAGTGAAAACATTGTTTTGTTTGTTTAGTTAATAATGATTCATTGAATGATAGGGTTTACAAGGACCTGATCAGATAATATGGCTTAACCATGGGTTTTATAACTGTGGGATGGAAAACAATGGGACAGTAGGAAACACGTTTGACCTTTGTAACATTGACAAACAGGTCCATTGGTTGCAATATTTCTCTTCTGAGCAATATTTCTCTTCTCTTGGATGAACTCAAAGACGGATGGGACTGCACATTGTCTTTTTTTCAAAGTGTATAATAACTGAGCCCATGGAAATACTGAGCCTGTCTGTAAGGCAAAGAATTAGAACAATCTGAGGACCAAATGTGAGGCTTGTCATATTGCAGTCATGTGCTCCCAAGGAATGAATCAAAAGTGTAAATTTAACCTAGTTAAAGATGTTATTATTTCTGTATTGGATATAGGATGGAGCAAAAGAAAAAACCTCTGCGAGAACACATACAATTAATTCAATTTTGTGCCCCACCCTTGGATTAACATTTTAGTTTTCTATTGCTGCCAATGTCTCAGTCAGAAATTTTGGTCCTGAGAAATGTAAAACGGAAGTTTAATTGCTGGAACAAAATATATTTTCTAGCCCTGAGACCACAAAGCAGAATAAGGCCAAGATACAGAACACTGAGTGCCAAACTAGTGTGCAGCTGAGTGCAGTTCCTTCATGATTTTAAGTTCTGCTTTTCATTTGGGAATGGCTACTTCTGTCCATCATGCAAATAAATAAATGCCATCACTTAGGTGAAACGATGGGCAGCTTAAGGGCTGATCTTCCTGGTTTATCCATAAAGACTCTGGGACTCATGTAAAGTGTAGGATGTAATGAACTTTTCTGTCTACTGGAATATTATTTCCAATTCTTTTGGTTGGTATGTGGACTTTCCTCATTGTTTCAAGCTGTAGAGCAAAGTTTATTGATTTTAAATTCCATCATTCCAGGCAATCTCTAACGAAGGGTCCTCCTTAAAATGTTTTCAAATTAAAAAGAGTTTTTAAGAAACAAATAATGGAGGATGGTTCGGGGTGGAGAGGGGGGTTTGTAGGTTTTTTTCTGTGGTTTTTTTGTTATTATTTCTTTGTGACACATAACCATAGAGAACATATAATAAAAGCTGATTAACTAGAAGAATTTACTATATAATCAGATACCAGCTACTCTGAGTAGAGGAGAAAGAAATGTGTTTTATTTATGGAAGATAAGTTTTGTTTTCTTTGTGTATTTGAAGCATCACACCTAAACAGTAATTTCCTCACTGAATTTTTCTGTCACTGTACCGCTTCCATCCAAATTTAGGACTATCAAATATTCACCTCTTCAGAAAGTTAATCTTCCTGGAATTCCTAAATTCCACATGGAGACAAGCCAGATGTCAGTGTGCTGACTACTACATGCTGGCAATTTTTTCTTTGCAACTTTCTTTTTCAAGATCTTCAAGGAAATGATTTAAGGAGCTCAGCTTCATGTACTCTGATACCACAACAACAGAAAATGTTTCACCTTTTTATCTTACTGATTATCTTGGAGAGTGGAGTTCACAATAGCATAACTGAAATATCCATTTTGTGTTGAATACAGAGTTCAGTGGACCATATCTCAAAAATAGATCTTTTCCTAAGTCATTCTCCCTAAAATATATTTACAACTTCCATGCCCATATTCAAAAATTATTTTCAAAGTAATTTTTTTCTTGCTTCTGAAAATATTTGCTCCCTGAAATGTGACCTTTTTCCATTGGAAAAGGAGGTCACATGGTACTGTATGATTCACATACCTGAAGCCTGTGCCCTTTTCAGTGTGACTTCTCAACCATTATAAATACAACTGATGCTTTCTAAGCTTGAGATAGTTGCTTGACCTTTGCTAGATCTGTAAAAATTCTTGCCAGTATATTTGATTTTAGCAAATGCTCTAAAACAAATAGAGCGGCACAAACACTGCCAAATTGGATTCATTTGAAATCATGAAAAGTTATACATATAATGTTTTCTCCAAGCATTTCTCTTTAATGATCTGATACAGAACCTTTTTCCTTGACTTACACATCTGGCTGTGCATCATTCATGTATTATGCTATGTGGTCTTGCTTGGTGCCATGCCACTGCATACAGCAACCGCTGTCAGACCACTCTTTCTTTGCTTCAGGAAAAACAGTTTTTGTTCCCATACACATCCTCAGTTCAAGCAGTGCGTGCTTTCCTACAGAGAGGTCACCTCTCTCCACACCCATGTGTTGCAGCTGCAGATGGCAGGGGTATTTTGGCAGTCAGTTCCTGGGGCAGACCTAACAAGGACTGGAGAAAAGCATTTGCAGCAGGAAGCCTTCAGCTGTGTCTGCCTTTCTTGCTGCATAAAAGCTTCCAAGACTTGTCCTCTTCAGAGTACAATACAGGACTCCTCATTCTCGGGGCTGTCTAGGCTCCCCAGATATGTCCTGGAGGGTCTTCTGTGCATGATTAGGTGC
Organism: Lepidothrix coronata; assembly: GCF_001604755.1. Classification (NCBI taxonomy): domain Eukaryota; kingdom Metazoa; phylum Chordata; class Aves; order Passeriformes; family Pipridae; genus Lepidothrix; species Lepidothrix coronata. The sequence continues at coordinate 7,888,147 of NW_016690184.1, forward strand.
CATGCACAAGTGCAGTGCCCACCCTTTAATTCCCCTTTAATTAGTCACCCCCAGATGCCATTCATCACCTTCCTTTTTTTATGTTGCTTTGTTTATTTTTTTTTCCAATGCGTAGAGAAGAAATTAAGCTTCCTGTACTGTGAAAATATATGTTTATATTTTTATTTCATAAGAACAGAGAAAATAACACAGAAACAGGGACTTTAACTGTCTCTGATATGAAACCTGATGATATTTTCTGTATAATAGCACCTGAAAAATATTAATTCATCATACTTTCTTATTTCCTCAAACTTTGAGAACTTTAGTGAGGGATTTCAAAACCCATGGGGTATCTCTGCTTTTTGTTTGTTTATGCTGGGTATGATAGACTAACTATGTAGCTGATATGAATGTATAACTAATATTTATCATTTTGCAATTAAATTAATGTAATCACTACAAAACTGAAAGATCACACTGTACACCGCAGTTAACTCGGAATAAAGCTACAATAACATTGTTACCAAATGGCCTTACATTCGTCAGCTATAAAGTTCACTTCAGATCTCACATTAACCATTTGCTTGAAATACAGCCAAGTGAAGATGTGTTTCATCCCTCTGGGATCCAGAAAGCTACCAGCTGTTTCTTACAAAGTGTTCTGCTGTGTCCAAGACTGAGGGTCCGTATATTCAGTATCCTTTCTCCAAGAGCTGCTGGCAGCAGATGTGTACTGAACAGAAAAAGAACAGAGCACACATTAAAGGGTTCTTCCTGTGTTGTAATCCCCTGTTTCCAGCTATCAGTGGGAGGGTCTGACACAAAGCTTGAATCTAATGGCTGCATAGAATAGTCACAAATGGACTTAAATCTTCATTAATCTATCCAGATCCTTTCCAATTCTGTCTATACTTTTGGCCTCCAAAATGTCTCATGAGGATTCCTAGAATTTAATATGCATCATAAAGATTTCCTTTTGTTTGCTTTAAATCTACTGCAGGAAAGCTTCACTGAGGCCCACTGTTTCTTCCTCTCTAAAAAATGATAACTGATCAGTCTTTGCTCACATTTTTCACATCATTCATGATTTAACAGGCCTGCAACATACCCCTCCCCAGCTCTGCTATTTATGAAAGTCTAACTTAATTTGCTTTTGTATGTTTGTTTTATACCCTTTTATACAAATTCTAGAATATTCCTAAACTTTGTTTTTTATCTAGGGATGTTGCAGAAGAGTTCAGTCCAAGTGAGGTGAAGAGAACAATTTCAGTGTCAGAATGACTCTTGCAAAATCTCTGATATTATCTATTCCAAAACTATGTCAAAGTTTATTCCAACACCTCATATAAATTCCCTAGGAACTGAAAACCGCACCCTTTATAACAAGAATTTGGTAGAGAATAATTAGCTGTTGCATGGGATATCCTAGAAGGTCTGTATCATGCTAGCAGAGGGAGAGAAGAATTTCCATGTCCAGGGTCTCTTTCTTCACTCCTGAAAAGTCCTGTCACGTAGCTAATTCTGTCTTCTGATTCAGGAGTAGCATTATGAGCCTGATTGGAACAGGACCTATATATATGGGACCTATATATTCAGAAATAAAATGATGAATAATAATGATAACTCCTATGTCTTGTGGTATAAAAGACAAGCAAAAGGAAAGCAGAATAACCAGAAATACAGGCAGGGAATATGTCACAGATTTTCTTCTTAAAGTATATTTTCCACTGTGTTTCTAAATGGATGAAGGCTTGCACACCTGACTTGGCAAATCATTTCAGCATTTTACATAGCAAAACAAAGCAACACAAGTATTTGTCCTAATGATTCAGCTAAATCACCCTCTCTTAATTCCTGCCTGATGCTCCTAGGTATGTTAAGGACAAGGATATACCAACCCTGTTGGCCTTTTCAGCATTCCAACATCTCATACTTTATCCCCTGGGGTCAAATTTTCCAATCTTTGCATATTTTAGTGTCTTCAAGCTTTCTTTAAAACCACCCCTCACCACACCCCCTCCAAGCCTCCTACTTCTCTTGCTGTTCAGTGATGCAGTTCCTCAACTCCAGGGCAGAAAACGTTGAAGTTAGCACATCAGGCCCATCACTTCCCACTTGAGTAACACAGTTTTGGCTCCTTGGGATCTGGACTACACTGCATAGTCACACTTAGAGCATTACTCTCTACTACTTCTTCATTTATTTGGGGAGTGTTGTTTTTCTGCATTTCCCCTTTACTCTAAGACTTAATTTAAGTTAATTAAAGTTTCTCCCCAGAAGTGTTAGGATTGCATTAAAAAAAAGAAATTGTCTTATGTTATTTACTGTTGACACTTTCACTTTAAAGATAAATACAAATCGAGTGTATTGTTTTCTCATTGTTTATATAACATATTCACCCACACAGAAGCAACCCTGCAGCATTTAACATCCTGCTTTGCAGACGCTGCTGAGCTCTTTGGGCTGGAAGTCAGCTTAAAGAAGACAGAAGTTCTCTATCAACCGGCACCTCAGGAAGTC
>NW_016690184.1:7891400-7967890 GCF_001604755.1 Lepidothrix coronata
TTTGGGAAACTCCATAAAAGAGTATGGCATAATAAACACTTGAAGAAAAGTACAAAGATCAGTGTTTACAAAGCCATAGTGTTGTCTACTCTCTTATATGGTTCTGAATCATGGGTCATCTACCGCCACCACCTGTGACTCCTAGAACGCTTCCATCAACGCTGCCTCCATACAATCCTAAACATCCACTGGTCAGATTATGTGACCAATACATCTGTTCTAGAACAAGCAGCAGTCACAAGTATTGAGGTCATGTTACTGAGAACACGGCTGCGTTGGGCAGGGCACATCTCCAGGATGAAGGACCACCGCCTCCCTAAGATCCTGCTTTATGGTGAACTTGCCACCGGCTGCCGCAAGAGAGGGGCCCCGAAGAAAAGATACAAGGACTCCCTGAAACAACATCTCAGCCTTGGCCATATTAATCAACATAACTGGTCTACTCTGACCTCCAATCAGGAGGCCTGGAGACACACCATCTATAACGCTGTTGTCTCCTTTGAGAACGCACGCAGGATCACCCTTGAGGAGAAAAGACAACGCAGAAAGAATCGTGCCTTGCAGAATAGACCACCTAAGGAGTCTTTCTGCTGTGCCTTTTGCCACCGGACATGCCTATCTCGTATTGGCCTTTTCAACCACCAATGGGTTTGCAACAAACGTGGGTAGAGCCCTTCCCAAATCTTCGTTCACAAAGCCCAGCCATGATGATAACATATTCAAATATTACACTGAAGTATCTGAACTTCTGTATTTCATTTAAAAGAGGCAGAAAAATCTTAATTACTTTAATAAACCTAATTAATGTTACCCAGATATGAGCTGGGGACTGGGCATAATAGCATCAATAAATGGTCATGAAGAAGTTAAAATTGTTTCAAGTTCAAAGACATCTGAAATCATGATCTGTTTCATACCAAACTTTCAAAGAACTTACTCTACCTGCTGTGTTGATTTCTTTTTTATATATGCTGCCCTCTAATTCCTGAAGAAAGAAAAAAAAAACAACCCTCCACACCTTAGGCAATAAAAGAATACCCAACTGTATACATAAGAGAACAATAAAGACATTCCCCACCACTACTAGAGTTCCATCTGAGAGAGTTATAGCCAAGTACGTGGCCTAGAGCACAGCTCATCTGGCCTTTTTATTCCCCCATGTAGTTCCCTGGTGAAAGTGCTGGGATATAAGTTACTGTTTAGGTCTACTACAGAATAGCAAGAGTTCAAGAAAGATTCATGTAGTAAGAGAGCTGTGTCATGAAGGTGCTGGTTTCTTTATTACCATATGAGAAAAAAGCATCCGACAGAGGTTTCTAATCCAGAGGACCACAAGTGCTGTGAAAGAAGTGAAATGACTACCCTAAGAAAAGAGATTTGAGGGGGTGAGTGAAATCTGCACAGATCCATGAAGATGGCAAGAAGCAGTTGAAGCTTAGTAGCATAGGGTAGGGTTAGACAAACCCAGGCTTAATGTTATAGAGCTGACTGCCTTAGTGTCCCTGCTTTGGGCCACCGGAAGAAGACTGGTGTCAGAGTTGGAGGCTCCAGGCAGCATGTGGGATGTGACCAGAGCAACAACAAGCGTTTTAAAGAAAGGGAGAAGCTGATGTTTAGGCTTGGGTGTGCGGGCTTTTTTTCTTTCTCAGAGTGAAGGAAAGGGGAAAAGTTTTAGCAGAAGTTGTAGGGTAAAAAAAAAGAAGACAGTGGTTTGGTTTATGGTGACCCAGTGTCTATGCTTCTGAATAACCTTGTATCTGCTCCTGATGGAGGAAAAGTAGAACAGGTTATATAATTTGCTTATTTAATACGGACTGTTAATTCACATAGGCAGTCTGTTGAATCCAATAGGAAATGTGGTTGCCATCAGTAGAAGATGGTATGTGAAGTTATGGAAGAATCATGAGAGGAGACTCCAAAGAAACAGTGAGAGGAATAGGAAAGAATACCCAAAAGAACAATAAAAAGGAATATTTGAGAGAGCATAGTAAGATATTCTATAAAAATGTAGAATCTTCAATCTTTCAAAAACTTCCTAAGGTTAGGGAAAAGTCACATTAATGTTAAGATGACACTAGACTAGAAGTTACTGAAGTTTCTAAGACAATATCTTCTGTCACAGATCCGCTAAGAAATGCTTGTGTGTAAATAAGTCTTTTTATTAGCTCAGTTAACTTTTTCACCCTGCTTAAAAAACAGAATCGTGAAAGCCACAGGGAGATCCAGGATATTTTTCCCTCTTTATCCTTACATAAATAATGAAACAGTGGATTGTGACTATCCCCTTTCAGTATCAATAAACCAAGAAACTGCCAAGTGTTAGCATTCAAGTAGCAGGATGCACTACATTTATACGCAAACATGTGTGAAGAAGAACATTATCTCAGAGGGAAAAGTTTACAAATATAGTCTGCTTACCACAGCTGAAAGAGTTTGGAAGGAGATGAGAGTGAAAATAGTGAAAAACAATAGTCATAAGGAACTGTAATGCATCTCCAGGGCATGATTAGAAGGCAGAACAGGAAGCACTTATCCATGGAAAAAAAGGACAGTTGTAAAAAAGTGCAGACACTGATCATGGGGATTTCAATTATGCTGAGATTTACTGGAACACAAGTGACAAGTAAAAGCATGTTCTAAAAACACTCAAAGCTGCTGCCATATGGAGCTTTCTGCAGTCAATCAAATGGCATATTCTAATCAAAGCTAATTTCTAGGCTGTGCCTGCAAGGTGGCATGAGAAGGTGTTCAAACTAGCTCCAGATGAATGAATTCATTGACTGGAAGCACTACAGGTTGCAGCCATACAGCAATCCAACTAAGTTTGTTATCCATGAGGTTTAGCAGCACCTACATTTTCCATAGATTTCAGAGATTTGCTTGCAATTGGTGCCTACAGTTGGCCCATTTCACAGCACTGTAAAATGTGTGCAATAAGTAAAAGGAGATGAAAAGCAAGAACACTTCAAGATATTTTCAGAGAAATAACTAGGCAGGAACTTCAAAATCCATCAGGTCAGCAAGGAGGGTGATTAGTTGTAAAAGTGACAATGAAGTGACAGCATTCACTTATCCTTGCCAAATTCATCGTAGTCACTGCATATCCTCTATTTAGAGCAGACACGAAATTACTTCTAATTACACTTGGTGCTGAGTGTTCCCGAAGAACACAGAAATGGTTGTTCAGAGTCACTGGCCTTGCTCCTGTAAGTACGTTCTACCTAACTTGGTCCTGAGAGATAATTCTGCAACTTTTACCAGTGATCTTTATTGCTTTATTCAGTGAGTGATTCTCACTTTAAGACTGAAACAAACAGAGCTAACTCCCCATATTTTACTGTAATGATGTTACTCACCCTCCAAGAACACTACTAAGTACAAAACTTTGATCAGATGCAAAAAAAAAAGAGATCACATTTTTTTTCACTTTTCAGGTCTATGCCTACGTAATTAGAAAAGAAACCTCTTTTTTTACAACCTCTAGCTCTCAGTTTATGGCTAACTCTTTGCCCTTCTGTGCATTTTGTTTCACTGTGGTAGTTGTTTGCATAGGACTAATTTGTACCAACAATTATATTTACATATTTTAAAATATTTATCAATTGGAAAGTAAGCCCCACTTTCAAAGAACTCGATGGTAGCACCAAGGGAGGAGGAGCAGAATGTGGGGGGAAGTGGTTTGTTTTTATGTAAGTCCCAAGAGAGAACTGGTATTAAGAGAAGAGGGTGACAAGTGCTGCTGAGTAGGAAGAAAAGCCAAGGTTATTAATTTCTGTCATGCAATCTGATTCCTAGACAGAGAGTGGAAGGATAAGAGTGTAAGTGAGAGTGTCCAACCTCCGGAAAAACTCTGGTTACCTGGACACTGAAAAAGGCAGGTTAATTTTACCATGTAAAGAAATGAACCAAAATTTACTTTTTTTTTTAAACAATTCAAAAAGGGTCACTGAAAGATTTGAGTAGGAAACACTAAGTATAGATGGTACTGAGATACTGTGCTAATGACAACAATATAAATAATTTAACTTAGGCCATGTACTTCACCTGATCAGAGAAAGACTACTTGCTCTTTTCTAAACTTTGGATGCTACTCTTTGCCAAAAATTTCATCTTTAAATACCTTTGCCTATAGTTTATTTCAGAAAGATGGAATGGAGAGACAAATACCTATGTACATGCATACAAAAACTTACAAATAATCATAATGTAGCTCAAACTTGAAAGAATTAAGATAAATACAGATCAATGTGCTAAGAAAAGGCTACTGATCACAGTAGACTGATACAAGGTTATTGTTCATAGTATGCAAGAGGATTAATTACTCCTCAAGCTCAAGGTTTTTTTGGAAAAAAATTACATTAAAAACATATTGAAACAAAAAGTGGTTGGACATTTTTAAAGGGATGGTGGAGAATGGTCTTACCCGAAGATGCACCTCAGTGTGAAAACTAGGTGGGTGTTTCAGATCTGCTTGTAATCAACCAAAATAACCCACTTAACTAGACTGGAGCAAGAGTAAGCAAAAGAGAGCATCCACAAGATATGCATGCACACGTGCAAGCACTTCAAACAGGACTAGTTCCACAAAGGTAAGGATGTACTGGCTAAAGGTTTTTAAGACTAGATGGGTCAGATAATGGGAATGTAAGATTCATTAAATGGCTGAACAAATAATGTCAGAGTTACTGATATTCATGTGTAACAGGTCCTCAAACACAATAAAAATTCAGAAAGAATGGAAAATCTAAGTCTTTTACAAAAAGGGCACCACAAAACCACAAAGTTCACATTGCTTTGGCCCCAGGTATAGTGATGGAACAGATGACATAAGATTGTATTAATAACAAACTAAAGCAAAACTAGTGGGTTTGAAAGATAATCCATAACAATCACTATAATTTTATGGAAAAATGATCATACTAAAAACAAACCTGATTTCAGTTTTTGAGACAAATTACATGCTTGATTGATGAAAGCAACTGTTTTTTTATGTTTAAACTTTTGAAAATATAAGCCATTTGCCTTACTAAACAGAAATTCCTCATCAGGGATATAGATTAACAAATAACCAATATATGTATTTTAAAAAAGTCACCACTGACTAGAGAATGAAACATAGTTGCGTTTCTCCAGGTCTAGCATTCAACATTATCAACAACAATTTGATAGTACAAACTACATACTGTTCATAAAGTTTACAAAATGTTAAATGACACAAAATTCTAAATGGTCATATCTAACATTTGGTATTTTGATCCAGAGAAATACATCTATATAACACAGAATCTTTGAAATCTAAGTGGAGGCATGTCTGGAGGTTATGTACTCCAGCTTCCTATCCAAAGCAAAGTGATCTCCTAGATGAGGTCAAGTCAACCATAGTTTTGTCTAGCTAGTCCTTTCCCTCCAAGGACAGAACCTGTTCAAGTGCTGCGTACTCCTCCAAATGAAAGACTTCTTCCTAATGTCATGTCTGACAAACAACCCAAAATGCAGATTTTTGGCCTCTTTGTACCATCTGCCATCAATGAAAAGAGCTTGGCTCCACCATCTCTGTATCTGCCTGCAAGTATCTGCAGGCAGGTGTTAGACCTCACCTTAGCTTCTTCCTGCCAGATTCAGGATTCCCAACTATGGCAGTTTGAGCCACATTAGAAATCCAAAATCCAATTTCCAGGCTCCCCCACCCCTTCCCACAATTTATCCCAACACCGGAGAGAAACTTTCAAGCCAGAGGCTTCTATAGGGGGAAGGGGAAATATATACATTTATTTACACAAATAAATACTATACAAACTAAAGGCAACTATATATATATTATTACACTTCTATCAGTCCTTTTAAGCCCCTCTCTTTAACTTTAGTCCAGGAAGAGCCTTTCAAGGCTGCTGGGTAACGCAGTCTCTCTCTCCTGGGAGTGTTCTGGGCCCAAACGCTCCCCCCTCACCAAGCTCCAGCTGTTTGTGGAAGTTTTTCCTTCTCACGAAGTTCAAGAAGGTAGCTTTGAGTCCTTTCTCTTCGGTCTGCTGTGTGATCTCTCTCTCAGTCTCATACCTCGGTTCGTAAGCTGCTGCAGTGTAGTTCAGCTTATCAAGTGTCCTCCGAGTCAGTTTTCGGCTGCCCCAGTCAAAACCTTGGCAGGGCAACTCCCGAGCTCTTTGGCCCACCTCCAGTTTCGCCTGGTATTCTTCTCCTGAGTGCCGAGCTATTTTATTATCAGTCCATCCACTTGGCTCTGCTTCAAATGCTGAGCCTCTCCTCCACTTTACAGCAGAGGGAAAGAAAAGGCCCCCCTCCACACCTTAACTGCAGAAAGGGGGGGAGAGGGAAAGGACTTGGCTGCAAGGCCTGCCTCTCTCCTCTTACCTCAGGTGCTGTGAGTCGCAAACACTCACTCCAAATGCTGCCTCTAACTCTGGCCAAGGCAGAGTTGGGGGGCCACAGGCCTCCCCTCTCCCCCCCGGAGAGGGGAGAAGAAGGAGCCCAGCCACCCCCTGGCTTTCTCCACCTACACACAGCAGACACCAACAGAGAATTGCCAACAGCTTCCAGTGGCTGTGTATATATGATTTTTAGAAGAAGCAAACAAGATGAGTGGTGATCGGCTCTCCAGGGAACGCTGCCCTGGCACCCAATCACCTCTGAGCCCCTGACTCCCGGGGGGGCCATCTCAAACCATGACACCAACTCACTCAACTTCTCCGGGCAGGTCTTGGGCCTGAGGCCTCCTACCATTTAGTAGCCTTCTACTGATGTCAGCCAACCTCTTAACAGACCTTTTGAATAGGAAGCCCAAAACTGGAAGCAGCCTCCCACTACCATCAGTGCTGAGTAGAGGAAAAAAATTACTTGTCTCAATCAATTGACTTGACTTCCACTTGTCAGGCCCATGAGACCACTGTAAGTCATGGTTGTTCCTGCCCAGATTTAATGTTATGTGTTATTATTTTGCCTCTGGTGTGGAAATGTATGCTTTCCATGGAAATTTATAAAATTCCTGTTGACTCAGTCCAATCCTTAAGATAGTCTTGACTGAAGTTTTGTCATTCACCAGTCAACTCTCTAAATTTAATGCTGTGTTTAACGTTTCATGTTCTCTTTACATTTTCTAGGGAATTTTACCCTCCAGAATGTTATTCAGTAACAGAGGCTTTTGTATTTATACTTGATGCACAGTATTTATCCACTCATTTTTTCATTTCATGGCTAGGCTTCGCAAACGAAGATTTGGGAAGGGCTCTACCCACGTTTGTTGCAAGCACGCTGGTGGCTGAGAAGGCCAATACGAGATAGGCATGTCCGGTTGCAAAAGGCACAGCAGAAAGACTCCTTAGGTGGTGTATTCTGCAAGGCACGATTCTTTCTGCGTTGCCTTTGCTCCTCAAGGGTGATCCTGCGTGCTTTCTCAAAAGCATCAGCAGCGTTAGAGATGGTGTGTCTCCAGGCCTCCCAGTTGGAGGCCAGAGTAGACCAGTTATGGTGGTCAATATGGCCAAGGCTGAGATGTTGTTTCAGGGAGTCCTTGTATCTTCTCTTCGGGGCTCCTCTCTTGCGGCAGCCAGTGGCAAGTTCACCATAAAGCAGGATCTTAGGGAGGCGGTGGTCCTTCATCCTGGAGACGTGTCCTGCCCAGCGCAGCTGTGTTCTCAGTAACATGGCCTCAATACTTGTGACTGTGCTTGTTCAAGACATCCACTCATTACTAGACATCAAATCATCATCTAAAACAAACCATTTATCCCATCCATAAGTTCCTCAGCTTCTAAATGAGAATGCTGAGGAAGGCAGTATCAAAAACTTTACTGAAGTCAGGACGAGTTTCATCTATTACTTGCTGATCATCTGCACTGAAAACCATTTAATCATAGTAGATAGCCATGCTGCTCAAGCAGGTTTCCCCTTTGGTAAATTAGGTACATAATTTATGCCTTTTCATCTATTGAGTGCTTGGAAATTAATTTGAAGAGAACACACACCATTATATTTCCACGGACTGATACAGGTTGACCCACACAGAGTTCCCAAGTCCACTTTAACTTTCAGAAAGATGAACATAATATTATTTTTTCTGGTCCTCATGGACTTCCCCTAGTTGTATTATTTTTTATAGATAATGGTAAACCACCTTGCAATCACAGAATCAAGAAGTCAACTCATGAGAGAACTATGTCCTGGACAACAAAATATATAGCTATAGTCTTAAATTTGAGAAAAAATAAAAAACATGATTTCTCTTGCTAATATAGAAAAAGACAGCAGGGAGAAAGAATAAATTACACTATTTGTATATGGAAAATTTTTTAAAAGTATGCTGGATTATACCAGATGTTTCTGCTACCCCACTGTAAAGGGGATTTTTGAAAATACTGCAGAATGTAATAGAGATCCACAAAAAATACTGGGAATGGGAACAAATGCCTTGCAGTCAGAGTTTTACTGTTTAGCTCATTTCAAAGATGATGTAGAGAGTTCTATGTTCTGTAATTACAGTACACATGGGCCTTTAGAAAATGAGAACTGGGATGATTAACTTCTCTAAATTTCTGTGAAAGGTGTAATGAGCTACTGCATGACATTAATTAATCAAGTTCATGGCACTTGGCTCAAGACAAGTAACTGGACTAATTATAAGGCATTCACAGATAAGGAAAGGTGATATAATGGCTCCTTTTGCTCTTTTTTTCTAAGAAACTTAAATTTTATGATGGTACCAAGATTATTCTGAGAATGTTAAATATAATACAACCAGTAAATCTATATCAGAATATCAGGTGTAAATCTTTCAGACATTCTTTCAGAATATCTGATCTATAGAACAGAAAGCCAAATGAAGTATAAAATAGAGGACCTCTTCTGCATAATAAAACAAAAGCTCATAATTTTTCATGTGACAAGGCACTAGCATCGTGACCAAATTACTAAAAAAATTAATGTAATATACAACATTAAAAAAAAAGACTTATGCCTTTAGGTCAATGTGCAGCTGTGGACCAAAACAGAAACAATGCTTTGTTGCATTAGAGAAGCAACAAAAAGAATTTAGAAAATCACTAAGTTGTTAATGTAATAAGAGTTAGGACTGGTCATCAATATATTCCAATGGTCAAGCAGATACATACCCACATTAAAGCACAGAAAGCTCTTAAACCTTTAATTAATCCCTATTTGAGCAACAGATCCCACACAAACTTTTCAAAGAAAAAATAGAAAAAGAACTAATTTTGTTAATAATGAGATAACCGAGCAGGTTTCTGTAGAGCAATAACGCTCTACTGCCTTAGTTCTTTGATAATGCTTGAGACTTTTCCCAAGGCAACAAGTATTAGTTACTGGTAAAACAATCTTGGCAAATATTAATCCACATCAGAATGAAAAATATATAGAGAATGTTAATGTTTCGCGTTTTTCCTGCTCTTTCAAAGTGATCTCAGATTTTCAAGGTGCTAATGAGATCTCAAAGGAGAGTGATGCAAGCTCTCCAGAAATCATCTGTTAAAGAAATACTGGCAAAGGGGTAGATATCCAAAAATATTTTTCTCTATACTAGACTGTGCTCAGCTGGCTAGCCAGTGCTTATGTAGCTTTGGGATAACGTGCCAAACAGGGGACAAAATTAAGGGACACAGAAAAGTGGAGTGTTATTGGAATGTGATTCCTAGGGAGAGGGGTGGAGAGAGCAATAGAAAAAGGAAGGAGAAGCAGGAACTGAAGACATTGGGGTTAAATCAAAACATATTACATCTGTAAGAAACATGGTTTCACTAACTGTGCTTTCCAAAGAACTCCTTGTTTTTCTGAAGAGAGCAGTGTCCAGCACCACCCCAGTGACAGGTTATTTTCTGAATCGTAAGTCTCAAACGGCTCTGCTCTTGCTTGGCATACCTGCCAGGCAGGGATAAAGGGAGAAGACTTGCACAGGACAGACATATCTCTGTCCCCTCATGTACACAAAGAAATAGGGCAAGACTTTAGCTAGATTAGAGAACAGTGGAAGGTGCCAGGTTCTGTCCCATTAGCCAGCAAGGCTGTGGGAACGATGCAGAAGCAGTAACACAACCATACATTTAGAACCTTTTAAAGCCCTCCAGCTTCTTTTAGACCACAGATCTGATTTACATATACAGCACAGACCCCATTCAAAGAGTGTGAGAGAAACCTGAGCCAAACTGCTTTGTTTTCCTGCTTGCCTTCTACCACTGAAATTTCCCTTGCAGTAAATTACCATAGATAAACAAATGTCTTAAAAATTAACATTTGATTGCCCTTAAGTTAAACCCTTGCTTTTACCTCAGAGAGCTCAGTCCATGAACAAGAAAATACTATCACATTTTTACTAGAATACTTTACTAGAGAGATAACACAATTCAGAATTGATTCCCTAATGGAACAAGGTTTGATAGATAATTGTACAATAGAATTCTGTGAAAACAGTTGGTAAGTGCACCTCTCAGTAATCATTTTCCTGGTGTATTATTTACCTGGTTTAACTAATATTACAACCACAAATCCAGGTGAGGAAAGCTGGCATTGCTCCATTAAAAAATATTTCTTTGCTTCTTGTGACTTAAACATGAAGTAAATTAGAAAAAAACTAAAACATATACCATGAGTGCTGCACAGTTAACACTGCTGTGAATGGCAAGCCTTCTAGCAGATTTAACAAAGTCGTGACTGCACTAGAGCAAAGTTTGGGTAGGTGAAATGTGCCACTGGACTCCGGGTAGCAAAGTACAGATGTCCAGTGCCTAAAGGATCTCCTCTGAGCTCCAGATGCCAGCTGACAATCAAGAAGTAGCCTGGTTGCCTGTAGCTCAAAACCCAGTCATTGCATTCAGGAACTAGGCAGTAACCAGATCTGATGAATGAAATCTTTCATGCCGCCTTCTCCCTTCCCCCAGGAGGACTCTAACCTGCCTCTGATCCCTCACTCAGGAAATTGACTAGTAGCAGCTGCTCTGGTTATACTTTTCAAGGAGTTGCAAAATAATTTCAAATACGTTTTTAAATAGGCCTTTCCACAATTAGATACTCGTGATTTTAAATTTCAGGTAGCGTTACAGATAACACTATGGCCAAGGTGTTTCTATCCTCAGGGTTTGAGACCAGACCTCAGTAAAGGATTTGTTCCCATACATTCTTCTGAGGCGTTGTCATCACCTGTTTCTTGACAAGTAGCATAACGCCTTCATCATTCATCAATCATTTCAAATATACTGCTATGGCAATAATAACTATATGTTTTGGTTTGTTTCTTTTTGCCTCTCAAATATTTTTGCACACAGAACCTGTCATTTCTCTCGTACAGAGTTGAGTGACTCAGATCTCTGATAACACTGCATGATATCCCACCAACATTATATTGAGTTGAAACTTCAATTATTTTCATAAAGTCTATTTATAGACAAATGTTTTATGAAGTTGGTAATAAGACAGATAGAGTACTACATTATGAACCTGGGAACTATTAAAAACTTTCTAATGTCAGATAGATGCAGGCAACCTGAGGAAGTATTACGATAGGTTTGCACAGATTATGGACAATGCTGTCCCTGAAAATATAGAAAAAAAAAGCTAATTCATGCAAATGCAACATTTGTGAAATTCTACCTTGGTTTTGAATTGGGTGCAGAAAGAGATTTTTACCTTATACAAAAGCATTTCTGCAAAATGCCAAATCCTATTTACCAAATTAATCTTGCCCTTCAAGAGCTTCACCACTTTCCTCCTACTTCTAGTTACCTGAAAATTCTTTCTGTAGTTTATCTTTTCTGTCATCTATGTCTGTTTGAAGCACAGATTTGCATTAAACAAGGTAACAAGGGGAAGTGGTTCTCACTTCAGAGAGTTAAAAAAGAATTAAGGTGAGGGACTATTTTCTGAACTCTATTGGCTACAGACTAATTCAAAATTTACAAAATTTTAAAGAAAATCTCATTATTTTCTGCACTAAACAAAGTTCCATTAGCTTAAGCATTAAAACAACAAGAAAATCTCCCATAAGTTAAGATATGCAGCTTGAACAGACAGACTGGATTAGGACCCAACACTTACTCTTTTAGGCAAACTATTCCATATTTACGTATTTATGAAGCGAAGGCAAATAAAAATAAAAATATTAATAAGTTAGCACGTGCAGAATATTTTCTGTATTTGCACAAGCCAGTCTTCATTTTCTCTGCACAAAAGGAAAAGAAAAAAGTATACATTTACTTCTTTTGAAAGGGTTTTTGTTCTTTCTTGGCCTAGAAATAAATCTGTCTTTTGAAAAAGCCTTCTAAATATAAAAAATCACCGTATATTTAGTTTCCTGCTTGGTTTTACCAATATTACTCAGACTTGCCACCAGTATTCTTTGCTTTCTCCAAATTCTCAAGTAAGAGAAAGCACTGGTGTCTTTTTTATTTCTAATTAAACATCTTTAGTCTCTGTTAAAACTGTGGGCTTGAGGTTTGTTTTGCAGTTTTAAATAGCTGAGGACATGCCTGCTGGCAAAATGCAGTATGAGCATTCCTGCTGTCAGTGACTGGACTTGTATAAGATGCTTAGCAACTTCAATGGATAGGCTTTGCTGCATGTCTTTACATGAAGCATCAGAACCTCCCCATTCTTCCATAAGAGTCTAACATCATTAATCTACCCAACATAGTTAAAAATATGATAAAATAGACAACATTTCTGAAGAGTGGAATGAAAAAAATTAAAGTTCTCTGAAGACATGTAATGTTAACAGTTGGCTGCCTAAATGGACAAAATGTGCTTTAAAAACATGCGTTGGATCTTAAGAAAAATAAACCACCAATTAGTTTTGTTCAGTCTTCATACTTAAATCTATCTACTGCACATGCTTTAAAAATAATCCAGTTAAACCTGATGCAGAGCTATTTAAACAAAAATATCATTAGTACTGGGATCCGAGACAAGAAACAGGCTCAAAACCTGTCTGCTTATGGCACGTGCTCAGACTTAAAAACTATTTCTCTTTGTATGTTTATGACATTTGGCTGCCATGTATGTTTCAATACAAAATTCTAATACCTAGAAGAAAAGGATTCTCAGTGTTGAACCATCATGATCTCTGGATCTCAATTTCCTGGAAAAACACAGAGGGTATGTTCTCTTTTTGATTTGGAGGAATTCTGTTGTTTTGCAGGGTAGTTTTTAAACAGTTTCAGGATTTTATTTTTAATTATTTTTATTTACTGTGCCTTTATTAGCCTGGCATTCCTTATCACCCTATTTCAGCTGTTTCAATTGTGTCCTGTCTTTGATCTATTTGTAAATTTAAAACATTCCAAACAGAAGAGTCTCTTAAAATCTTTCAAGAAGTTGTTCTTATAGTGCTATTTTCCACAATTAAAGGGTTTTATCACAATATTAACCAAACCATTATCCATCTATGGGCAACTGGCCCACAGGAAAAGCATTAGTACAAACTGTGGCATGATTCCCGAGAAGGAATCAAGATGCTTCATGCCTGATCCAATTTGGACAACCACCACCGAGACAGCAGTGTCAGCCAAATATGGGAATACACAATCTGTAAATGATAAGTTGCATCACCACCTGAAGCAATAATTGGTCTCCAGGTACCACAATGGAACAGATTCTATTTCTCAAAGTTCCTTCTTATCTTTCAGCTCACACACAAGAACATGATGTGCAGCTGAGGAGTTGGCATTGACCAAAGAAGAAAAGAGGATTTCTAGCTGGAGCCCTGAAATTCTTCCTTCCATAAGGAGCACAGTGTGGTTAATGTCAAAAGAAGCATTCAAATGGATTAGCAGAAATCCAACTTCCCCTTGTAACAGATACCTGCAGAGTATCTAGTGTACAGCAATACCTAGCTACCTAATAACATCACTAGATGCCAAACTTGGGGCATAAAACATGAAGGTAAGGGGAATGGAAGAGTGTCACAACAACTAATAGTTTTGTAGGTGGGGGGAAAAAGCCTACAAAAAATTACACTGTCAAGCCCTTACAGATGTTATCACTAAACAAATAGTTAATTTTTTTTTATTATGGGATCAAAAATTTCCCAGCAAAATGCAGTTAAAATCAGCAGTCTTCAGGTGCACAAAGGTAAAAAAGTATTTTGAAGAATAACCATGCTGAGAAGCTCTGGAAAAAGACAAAGACTGTAAATCAAAATAACTGGTTGAGTGTCAAAACCTCAATCAAACACAATCCTTTCTGCAGTAAGAAGGCTTTGGAGGAGGGATAGCAAGCCAAACTCTGCAAGTGGAGCAGGGATAAATACCTGCTCTAATGTACATGCTTCAACTAAATAACCATTACAGTCTGAGTCCAATACAGAGAGAGGAAATCAAAGAGATGGAGAGAAAACATGAAGAACCAATCATCCCCCAGACACTTGAAATCTCTCTTAGGACTGAGTTATCACACTGTATTAAGAAGACTATGCTTGCTGCTGCAATCAGGAGAGAGACTGTGCTGTAAAGACTTCTATAAAATCTTCTTTTCTCATAACCATGGAAAAAGTCAAGATTGGGTGCGGGACAGGGAGATAAATGGTACAAATAGCTAAGAGAGTTGGCTCACATCCTCCTGAACTCTTGCCATAAACAATGTCTGGGAATGGCCAGAGGCTCCTCCAGGATAGGAGCTTTGCATGTTCCAATGGCAGAGAACGAATTTCCAGCACAAGCTCTGTGTAAATTACAACAAGGTCAAGCTGTCCAAAGCTGCACTTTTCTGAAGACCCCAAGAGAACAGAACTGAGATGCCCACATTTAATTTCATCATTATTGTCTCAAATCCTCGGTGAATTTAAGAGAAAACTGACTTGGCAGATCTGACAGTTGCACTCAGAATCAGCTGGGAAAGAGCACTGGGCGGTGGAGAGATAACCGTAGAGATAACAACATTTTAAAGCTTTACCACGCCAAGACAACCCTTTTCTTTTTCTCCTTTGCTCAGCATAACTCACTGCATGTCCTGTCACCTTGCAGAATCAGTGGTAACCCCTAAGTGACACATGAATCCACTTTTAAATATAGGATTTAAAAATAGCAGGAATACAGGAACAGCTTAAAGACTGTACTTTCAAAATGTCCCCAGTAAATACCATTCAGATGCTGGGAGAATGTTTTTTTAAAAAACATTCTACATTCTCTTTGTTAAAATAACATCAGAGTGATATAAATAATTTCTTGTTTTCATTTTATGAAAATAAAGGATATGTTTTAAACTCCAGATAGTCACCAGGAACACTGAGAATACTCATAGCATTTGGATTTTATAATGATGAATTAACAAGTAAACAGGAAACCATAACTTTTAGTCTCATGAGGCAGATAAGGGATGAGAGAGTTCTGGCCCAACATATATCTCTTCACATATTTCTATGCATACCTAATAACTACACTTTACATAAACACATACATGTTTGAGTACACACGTGTGGAAATACTCAGAGAAAAAAAATTTCAGATTAGCTTAAATAGCAAATACAAACAATTTTAATTGAATACAGTACTAGGGTAACACAGTTAAGCTTTCAAAATCTAAAACGTGTCCACATAAGTTTTCACGGAAAACCTTATATTTTTCTTCTCCCTTCTACATGCCAAGACAAAGTTTCAGTCAAGTATTATGCATAGCCCCTAGAGAGTTTCTGTCCATTTAATGGACAGGATACACTGTTCTCAATTAAAAAAACACTTAATGTAAATAAGTCAAAATATTTGAACATTTAAAAACATCATCTCATGGCTTATTTACATGGTGTTACCAAAAATCTGTTCTGAAGGCAAATGAAGTTTTGTAAGTGCTCAATTCCATGGAGTTAATCAGCATAATAACTATTTTATAGTAAAAAGTTGATAATTAAATAAGTTAAAAAAAAATGGAAGAAACTGATAATTAACAAAATAGAAGTGTGGGTTACAACTCACAACCAAGTCACAAAAGCCGTCTTCTCTTCTTCAGCAATCACCTGTCCTTCAAGTTTATTGGCCACAAAGGAGGAAGGGATTTCGCAGGGAGCAGCTGCCTTTATGACACAGCCCAAATTCACACTCTGAGCACTGGACAAGCTTGGAAATAAATGGCAAAAATGATTGGTGCTCCTGCAGTTCAGAACTGCATCATTGTGCACACATGTAACTCCTTCAGAAACTGTATAATGCCAGCATTCAGCACTCAGCTTTCAGCTGTCTTATTTCCAAGTTTCCTGGTCTCCTCCTATCCCAGCATCTTCTTCACAATGCCAACACCCATCTTGCCATCTGCACAAGACTCCTTTCCCCCCAGCAATCTGGTCACCATCTTCTCTTTTCTACTTGCATCTTTGAATTAAGAGTTACAGGTTCCAAGCCCAAATGTCACAGCAGATCCTGGCCATGGTCAGGACCAATGGGTCCCATGCCACCTCATGAAGGGACAGGTTCAGCCTGGCTCTGCTGGCAGAACCTGGGTGCTGGCAAGGGATAGGAGCACACACATCATTACCATCATCATCTTCATTATCAGAATAATTAACTGCCAGCTGTCATAAGTCTGACCATCTACTAACAGGTTTTTAACTATACAACTGAGTATATTTACAAAGGAACAACTACAGAAACCACCTTCCATGCCACAAACACCCTCTGCTGTCCTTGTCCCCAAATGGGCAGATAAAAAATACACATATGTCTAGAAGAGAAAAATTGACAAAATCCTACAGAATCTTCAGCTTTTTTTTTAAGACTGTGCATTTATTCTCATTACCCACTATCATTCCTTCCTCTTTTTCCCCTTCCTGTCCCTCCCTCTGTAAAGAATAAAGGATTTCTTGTGGAAAGTTAGTAAAAAAAAATTAAAATTCAGAGAAGTTTTAAGTCATTGAAATCAGTATTTTATAATGGAAATTGTGAGGCAGTTTTGGCTGGAGCTATTTCTGTTTGAGCTGCCTGTAATAACTACTGTGATGAGTTGGAGTAACAAGAAGACATTCAGACCCTGGGGTGACAGGAGCAGTTAGCATGGGCTGTACTGCATTTGGGAAATGCATCATTCAAGAAGTTCTAACCAGGTGGTCTGGGGAGCACTTGCCTGTCACCCACGAAGAACTGCTTGGTTACTTGATGCTGAACCTCCTCATTTCCAACTGCTAAATTGCATTAAAAGACAGATAAGCTTTCCTAATATTTGTCTCAATGTACACCAACTACTGCAGAAAGATGTATTAGTGTGACTGTTTGGAGGAAGGGAAAGTTGGCATTTTCACAGAAGAAAGAGAAGCATGTCTGCAAGACAAGCCCTTTCAGAGAATGCAACCTGTGTTGTGAAGTGGTAGTGAGCCTTGCACTGGATCATTAAATTCACCAGTATCTGTAGAATACTTTAGATGAGGAAACCTTTTCTACATCCTTCTGCCTCTCCCCAGCCTTGCAGCCAATTGTTTACTGCATCAGTGGGGAAACAGCAGAGTTGTTCTGTATGAGCCCCTGGCCTTACTGATTTCTGTGGAAGTCCTCCACATCAATGTGTTGTTAACATTATTCTCATACTGAATCCAAAACATAGCACTGTACCAGCTACTAAGAAGAAAAAGAATTCTACCCCAGCTGAAACCAGGACAACATGCATCAAGAAAGCTGCTTCTATCTTTCTCAACTGCAATAGAGATAAAAATCCCTTCAAGGGTCTTGCTCAATTTCATCTGAAAAACTTCTACAAGAAAAATAATTGCACCAAAGTGAGTTCCTCCTTCACTCAGCATATTCATTGCAGTTTCAATACAGGCACTTTATTGTAAACATAGAAAAGAGAAAAGGAAACAAAAAAGCAGAACTAGCCATGATTTCATGCACATCGATGCACTGGAAGGAACCATACAGGGTAGAGCTGAGACAGGGGGGCAGACAAACAAGCAGTAACTCCTCAGGCTTTCTCACACAGACAACTATGGACAAACACACCGCAAAGCTAGGACTTCTCAAACTGGGATGAAACTACTTGCTTTCATTTACAGCAATACCTTCACAGAACACTGCAATTTCTATACAAATATATTCATCTGTGTCACTGTTGGTCCTAGATACAGCAGGCCTTTCTGCATTCAAAGGTTTGCATTCAAAGAGGGCCTGTGATCTTCCTCTTTGAAACATATCTCCCATGAATGATCATAAGAGGAAAACAGGAAGAGAAAAAGCAGCTTAATGAGCCCAACTAAGAATATTTTGATACTTGACATTGCCCAAGTAAAAAAAAATCCCTAAATATCTATATACACACATACAGAGAAATTAAGGATAAAATACATATATTAACACTTTTATATTTTTAAATGCTTATATACACATTCATGCATAAAGCTGTATGGATATATATATATACACAAAGTAAAAGTTTCAGTAACTACTGTAATTTTTGATACATTGTTATTATCACATATTGTGTATGGTATTATAATCTACCTAAAAATTCAACTTAAAACCAAATTCTTGTATCTGAAGTCATTCCAACATTGCAGTATTTATCAAACATTATTTTTAGAAATAATAACTAAAGAGAACATAGGGTGAGTAAATATTTTTATCACTAAAGAAAAAAGAATTTCTTATTGAGAAGAATAAAACATTTTTATACCAGTAAGACTTCTGGTTAAAATTTGTGAGCAAGCAATTGCTAATTTTTTATTCAGTAATTCCAGAATAATGTTTTCAATACCCTGACAGTGGCTAAGAAATTCATTAACACATTCTGAATCCCAGAAAAAAACACTGAGAAGATCAAACATCTAAAATTTGGCAACTCAAAGAAAAAAAAAAAAAAAGAAAGCAGAGTATAGTCAGATGTCTAATCAGAAATCAAACACCTGGTATTGATGGTTCAGGCAGGGACATGTTACCCATTGGATTCAGGGTGAGGGTTCCTCAGCTGCAAGAAGTTTCTCATTTTCAGCTAAGAACCATCTTAAGTGGCAAATGGGAATAAAAAAACAAAGCAGATGTGCTATTTTGTTTCAATAAAGTCAGCATCTGCTTGCCAGCTACAAACCAGAAATCCTACTCTTACATGAGTTGCATAGGAGCAGTCTTGTTTTTCTTCTCTACATGGCAGAAAGAAAACACAGTCTGGAAGCCAGAGGCCAATGTCAGAAACTGTGGGTTTGGCTCTGTTTCCAAGGCTGTTTTCAAACTGAAGATAACTTAAGGCCAAATTGCAGTCTTTATTGGATTATAATAGGTTAAAAGCTTTATATATCACTTTTTTTATTATTGTTTTTTTATTTTTAACCAGGGTTTTTTTGGTAGAAAACAGTGATTGAAAGATTTCTTCTGAAACATCTTTTGATGTCTTAAGGTCTGGATTCGTCTTCTTTAATTTCAGACACTTGCCTAAAGCACTAAGCACCCTACTTTTACTCAGTAGAGACTATCTGCATTTTCAGTTATTCTAAAAGTTCTTCTGTCAACTGCAGAAAAAACCTTGTGTGACTAGATTTATAATTCCATTGTCCCGTTTTGGGTGGGATGAAACCAAAGGCAAGGTTACACGGCAAGATTCCCAGTTTTTGTATTCTTAGTAAATCCAAATTCTAACTGAAGGATGAAGAGAACAGTCCCATCTCTTGGATTTTGGTGCTTGTTTATGTGTTTGGTTTTTTTAAAATTTGTTTGAGTATACCTCAGCCAGATATTTCTCTCAATGTCTCAAAAGGTTTCGGTCTCATGTCTTAAGCAGATGCAGTGATGGCTGCTCTACGATGTTGCCTGATGATATCTAACTAAATTTTTTATTTCATTGAGACATCTTCAATGCAAGTAACTAATCCCAGCATTTCCATAGCCTGTCTTGCCCAGCAGCTTAGAGCAAACTATGGTGCCATGAGTCGTATTTTATTTCAGGTCAGCTTACATGCCATTCTATGATGGATCCCCTAGAAATTACAGGGCATAACTGAAAAATCATTTGATTAAATTTTAAGCCGTAAACATGTCCATCAGAATAGACAAGACTGGTGGGACCCAGTTGGACTGTCATCCAAACCAAAGACTTCACATCTGCTCCAATGGTGTGAATGTCTGCTCCAAAGGACAACAGATACAATGCTCCTTTACTGGAACTGAGTAAAAAAAGCTGAGTCTGTAAACAAGACCAGAATAACAAAAGAAACTGGAAAGAAATTAAGTAGTTCACTGGATCTGGCAGAAACATTTCAGAAAAAAATGCTAATTTTTGCTTAAAGATATTTTGAGTTTGAGAGCAGCCACTTTCTCAATCACTAAATGAACAACTTCATATTCACTCATCACACAGAATATCATCCCTAGTCTCAAAGGCAAACCCAGAGGATACACGTTGTGCTTTCCTCTATATGCAGCCATTTGTTGTGAGCCTGATCTGGCAGTCTCTGAGGTTCTAGCTCATCAGTGGTCCCTTTGCCCCCTCCCCAGGCCTGGCCATAAAATCATAAAGATTGGAAAAGACCTCTAAGATCAAGTCAAACTGTCAACCTAGCACCACCATCATGTTCACCACTAAACTAGGTTCTCAGGTGTCATATCCACATGTGTTTTGAACACTTCCAGGCCTGATGCCTCCACCACTTTTCCGGCCAGCCTGTTCAAATGTTTTACAACTCTTTTGGTGAAGACATTTTTCCTAAAATCTAATCTAAATTTACCCTGGTGGAACTTGAGGTCATTTCCTCTCATCCTGTCACTTGTTACCTGGAAGTAGAGGCTCATTATAGCCTCTTTTCAGGTAGTTGTACAGAGCAATAAGGTCTCCCCTGAGCCTCCTTTTCTCCAGGCTAAACAACCCCAGCTCCCTCAGCTGATTCTCATATGAATTGTACTCTAAGACCAGATGGTGATGGGTACACATGGCACTGTGCTATCCATCTCACAGGCCCATTGCTCTCATGGAAAAATAGAAACACAATTATAAGGGGCAACTCTGTGGAAGAAGGTGAGGAAGGGCTGCCAAAAAGAGATGTGGATGCAGAAGCAGTGTGAGAAGGGGGGTGGGCAGCCCAGACAGGGCTCTCCAACACACCAGTACCTTTTAGACAAGAGGGAAGGAACCCAGATGGCCTCTCATAGCACAGACTGAGCACTTAGGGCTGCTCTCAGATGCCCTCACTGTCATGACCTTCTCACATGTTTCCTTTCAGAGTCCTTGTGATCATACAGAGCTTTTGCAGTAATTCTCTTTTTTTCCTGCCTCCTTGCAGCACCTCTTCTTAATCTCCCACCTCTGCCTCCTCTGTTGGGTCTACCACTCTAGTTACATCCTCTGAGGTTTTTTTCCCCTCTTCTTGTCAACCTATTAATGCATCTTTTGGGGATTTCCATTTTCTTCTTGACTAGGCAGACCATACGTAAAGCAACCCATGAAAAGAATAATTTTAAGTGCTGTCACCAAACTAGATGTTTCCATATTTCTTTCCTATGCTGTAAACTTGTAGGAAAAGGGAGTGTCCCACATGGGATACATGTATGCTCTGTGTATCCCTACTGTAGAAGGGGGCCATTCTCAGAAAAATATTCTTTTAGATGACCCCAAAAGTTAACAGTAGCAATAAAAAGCCAATAAAATTAAAAAAAAAAAAAAAAAAAAAAAAAAAAAAAAAAAAAAAAAAAAAAAAAAAAAAGTAAAATTCACTCATAAACTAGTCAAAAGAAATGTTTTTTTTTCTTTGTTTTATATGTGTGCCCATATATCCTCACAGCATTTTTGCAGTAATTATTTTTACATAACCTTAGCATGTACTGGGAGATGGCTTACTCAATGGTTCTAGCCACAAGTTGTACAGGTCTTCCCAATTACTGGGAATAGGTTTGCCTTGGGATTAGGATTGCCTAGGGAACAGATGCCTAGGGATCGCCCCTGTGCAGAGCCTACATCACAGGTCGGACATGTCTGCCTACCAAGACCTAGGCACAACAAAGTACTGGTCTTGATATGCAAAAGCAGCCTGTATCAAATCTTCACAACATTCTTTGCCTATTCCTTCAACTAACAGAATTTTTTCATACTTCTCTGTTCAAGGATATTCAAATTTCATACAAAGTCATCCACTGCCTACTTGAGCTTTCAAAAGACCAGTCAATAGGTGTGGCAAGCAAATGCAAGGCAAGATGGATGCTTGATATCTTTAGATTTATAGCTATAACACTTTTTCATAGAAGCAACGGCAAAAGTGGAAAAATAAATTATTCCAGCCTTGGTTCCAGTGCAGACCTCCTATAGCAAGATTAATCAATTATAGCTAATTGAAAACATAAATCTATTCTCACGTCCTACTTCCCTTCAACTAACCTAACTTTGGCTAAAATAAAAAAGGCATGTGGTGGGAGGAGGCAAATTCCATCAAGAAGAAATCTTTTATCTTTAAAT
Source organism: Lepidothrix coronata (assembly GCF_001604755.1). Classification (NCBI taxonomy): domain Eukaryota; kingdom Metazoa; phylum Chordata; class Aves; order Passeriformes; family Pipridae; genus Lepidothrix; species Lepidothrix coronata. The sequence continues at coordinate 7,913,757 of NW_016690184.1, forward strand.
TTAAAAATAAAATATTAAAAGAAACTCTTGATACAGACAGCAATGTTTTAAACTATCCATTTCCAGATCTCTTTCAGTGGTTCTGTGGAAAGAAGTAGAAAAAAATGGACCTGGTTAGTCATCAACCATGATGATTTGTTGATTTCATGAAAAAGAACCTCAAAAAGGTTCAACTGATGTCTGAGATTGGACTGAAACTTTAAAACACATTCTAACTTAAAAAGTCAGAATGTAAAGACTGGATTTGCCGTTCCCTGAGAGAGACAGACAGACAGAGACTCTGAGAAGTGGTAACTGAAGAAAGAAATAAAAACACAAAACCATACTACTTTCTATGTGAGAAGACATAAGGGAGCTTCCTTGTTTTGGTCACTTCCTCTTCCGTCTTTCTCACCAACAGACACACACATATGCACAGTATACACACACCCTCAGACGGCTTCTGAGCCTGTAATCCTCTGCTGAAAATCTTTATTGCTGCTTTAATCAGCTGAATTCTCTTTGGAATGAAAGAGATTAAATAACAATTCCAGCACAACAGAGCAGTCAAGCTGGAGGCAGGAATGAATGGCCAGAGCAAGATCATGATAAATAAATAAATAAATAAATAAATAAATAAATAGGAATGCAGAAGCAGTGTCAAATCAAAACTGTCATTAAAATATAGCTCTTGTATGTCCCTGTTCCCAGCTGGCCATTAAATCAGTTGAGTTCTGCTTGGGCTCAGATATGTCTTAGAGACTTCCCTGTGAGCCCAGGGTTTAAAGGTTGACAAAAGAGAAATTTCGCTAGTAAAAGTCTAATCACAGAAATCTTCATTTTATTTGTTCACAAAAGAAAGGGACAGAAAAGAACCAAAGACCACAGCATTTTAGGAAAATATTCAAAAATAAGAGTACCAAAATTAAATTAACAGTACAATTTATTTAAATTTAGAGTGTTTGGAAAACACTATATTGCCTAGCACTATACAACACAGAGGAATTTAGGAACAGTTGATTCTGCTTAAACAGGATTACATGAACTTTTCAGTTCTATGTTTTATAATTCTTCAGTTCGTAATGGGGACCATTTGTTGCTTTTGCAGTGCTATTAGGAAAGGTGCTGCAGCACTACAAAATAACAATAATGAGATCATGACTCCCACTAATCTGATCTGGGCTATCAAGCCTAGTTATTCAGCACAGAATGTAACCATACAGCAGAACTTTAGACCATCCCACAGTTTCACTTCACCAAAAACACACACCATCCATCCACCCTATAATAAGCCTAAAGCCTTTCACACACAAAATAAGAAACTTCAAGAAAAGCAGTTATGTCACCAGAAAGGGGAAAGATTCCTACAATAGCAGGCAATTACTCTGGTGAAAATGTCTAGAGATCACGAGGGTGCCTAGAGATGCATCATTATAGCTGCAGCACTTAGGCTGAGGCTTTGAGACTGTGCTCCTACCAGAAAAAGACAACAGGCTGGCTGGGAGCTTCCCAACAGCTGGACCAGAGGCCCAAGTAACTCTGACCACTGGAAAGTTCTCAAAAACAAAACCAAAAAACCACCAACCAAAGAAAAAAAATGAGAGTAACAATTCTTATCAACTTGAGAGAAAAATCTTTTCTAGCCATTAGTTTAACACTGGGTACACGAGAGAAATATCACTGAAATATATCTGAGACTGAAAATGGAGCAAACAAAGAAAATATCCAGGAGTCAATGTAAGGGATTAGCAAAACAGGTCAGGAAGGATTGGCCTTATAGATGGCTATTCTATAACAAGTGTCAGTGTTTGCTGGCAAATAAAATGAGCTAGTGCTAAATCTACTTCCATGTCTCCCCTGAGAGCATGAATAAATCCAAACACCCAAAGTCTTAAATGTGTTATAGGGTTGACTATGGAAAATTGCATTATCTGTTCATACAATTTCCTCCATGTGATGAGCAATCACCTAGTCCTACTATGTGATTATTATTCATATTTTAAAGGCCATATAAATGGACATATGGCTGGTGGGGCAGAAATTTACTCAACCTTACTCTAGACTCAGATTCTAGATCCTGCCTCTGAATCTAAAAAAACTCCTGAATGGTGAGAAACACTGCTTTAATCTGTAACTTAGGCCACAAAAGAAAACATTAAAGAAATTCCACTTACATTTTACAGAAGCTTCATTTTAATTAAAAGAAACAATCAAAACCAACAAACTTGAGGAGCATACCAATATATTGGTATGAGTCCTGGCCTCACGAAGTCCTTGGTCTCACCAAAATATAAAAACCAGGACACTTAATCCTTTTATCTACAACAAACTCACAGGACATGGATTGTAGAATATGGTTTCAAACTTTTAATTATCTGCATGCAATCATCATCCAGATTCTTCAGATGCATCTGAAAACAGTTTAAATTTCTGGTATGTACAACCAAGAGTGTTTCCCATGGAAATATCATTCTGTTTATCAGTACTAGCAAGTGATGCAATTTAGGAAGTCACAGTTCAAAAAAAACCAAACTCCATAGTTTAACTGCAAAGTTTCTAGAGGGAAAAAGAGAAAAGTATTCAGAAGAGCAAAAACCCTCTAATTCCAAAATGCAGGGTGCTAGACCTAGGGAGAAAAGACCAAAGAGCTTAAACAAAGTGGGAAAGACAGCACATGACTCCAAGTAAATAAAAATCCGTACAACAAAGGCACCTGTGGTGGACAGAATAAAAGTTGCATAAATGGCACACTAACCTAGCATGGACTTATGCATGTTGCAGTTACATTTAGGTAAAAATTTTATAATTAAAAGCATAGTGAAGTAATGGAATAGATTACACACTCTAGGTTTTAAAAGTTACATCTACAATTGTAAACATCTGTTAACTTGTTTAAAATCCAACCTAATTAACACAAATCCCTGCGTGGCGTTTCACTGAGTTAAACTAAATTTATAGACTTCTTGGACTGGAAGAGGACTCAAGAGGTCATGTAATCCATTCCCTGTCCACAGGCAGGATCAGCTCCTTTCACATCATCCCTGACAGATGTTTATCTATCTTGTTTTTCAAAGACTACCACGAACTGAGACCTCTTAAATAATCACTTTACTGTGAGACTTTTGCTAATCTACACAGCACAATATTACACAGCCATAGCAAACTAGGAGCATTCATAGTCAGACACCTAAGTGCTAAAAAGCAATAATGATTGATTTTAATCATGTGAATATATTTATTGTCATCTATGAACAAATTATCATGCTTCAGCTGACAGATGGTAGTAAGCCGAGAACACACACAACCTATCATAAATGTGAAGTGAAATAAAATAAATTTGCTTAAACTCAAGTTAATCTTTTTACCTGCATTTGCCAGGGGCTAAAACCATGCACATGATTAATTACTTTTCCTCAATTAGCAGCTGATTTAGTCAGGATAACTCTACATTTATGCGTTATTTACATAGGTTGATTTACATATTATTTTTTGAGAAGAACATTATTCTACTTAGAGTGCTAGTACACTTTTCTTTTTCTGCCTATCTATATGACTAAGTCTGGGTGATCTAGCCAGACTTCGATAGAGATATAGAAGAAACGCATTCTACCAACTACAGCAAATAACACTCCTTGGACTTTTTTTTTTTCCAAAAATACTTCTCACGCTTTTGACACAGTCTCCAGTACCACCAAAATTGTGCTGGAGAATCATAGAACAGTGCAGGTTGAAATGGACCTTGAAGGATCATCTAGTCAACCTTCTGTGGAAAAGTGTGCTTAGAAGAAATTATCTAGTACCTGCTCGATAGTATCTTGAAAACCTCCAGCAAAGGGGACTGGGGAATGTTGTTCCCCCATATCACATCCTGGGGAAGGTTGTTCCAGAGATTGTTCTCACTGCAAAAAATTCCTGTCAAACATCAACATGAAAGCACTCCTCTCCTCAAGCATTCTTCCTTTTGAGTTTAAATCTAGCTCACTTTGCATCTGCATTAATGTCAGCATAACATATATGCTGCTACAATGCATTATTTTGGCTACAGAATAATGTAAAAATCATTTTTAATATTTGTCCTGTTGAGCAGAGACTGTTGCCCCCCTCAACCCCCAGCTGACAGTTGTACACATTCCTAATGCCTACACTTCCCTCTGCCATCATGATACTTTCTTTTCAGATGAGAATACAAGCATAAAAGGCATTTTTCATCACGTGAAAGTATGATGACAGACAACTTCAGAGACAATCCTGGAAACTTGCATCATCCTAGAAAGTCAATATTCCTTTGAATGATGTTAAGGTATCTCACAAAGTCTTTCATTTCCCTCTTTTAAAACTAGGCTTATCATATTTTTTGCTTCTTTACACTATTAAAAAAAACCAATTTTTTTATTTCTTAAAACATAATGATCAGTAATGGCAGGTCCCTTTTTCCTTTGTTAGATGAAAAGATATCTGACACATATTATATTAGTTCATGGTGAACCTTCACAGTTCCAAAGAATGAGTAAAGAAGTAGGCTTATTTTTCTCCAAAAGACTGAGTTATAAAATTAACATTTTATAAATCCTTTCATTTTTTTTTAGGTCTTTTAACATTCCACTTTCATCAATGTATCAGTTCTATAAATTATAGTAAAATAATAAATCTATCACACAAAAGAACAGGGTGAAAAAGTTATTAGAATATTTCACTATTTTTAAATACTTGATAAATATTAAAATGCAGATCTTATATTAAAAATATAATCTTATAATTTTAAAATTTAAAAAGCTACATTAAAACAGAGAAACATTGCTTTATGTTGTAGATGTTTTGTCATTTCCTTTAGATCACACATTTTGAGAGGTGGGATGGGGAGAGTGATTTCTTACGGAACTACCTTAGGCAATTGCACTGTGTGTTAATCAGTGCTAGCAATAACATTCAAATCCATCAAATTTAAAAAAAATAGGAAAAAAGGATTCATCCTGGATAGAGGAAAGACATGCAAATTACTTCGTGGACTAAGGATAAGGCAATAATTGTTTTGTGAATTAAGAAAGATGCTACCACATGCCTATGGGTTGCCACCAACAGGCACTTAACCCATGGGAGAAACAAGATGCCCCATCCTTTGCAAAAAACAGGAGGCTGTGTCAATTTGTCACTCTGGAAAGCAGGACACAAACCCATTATAAACCAGGCTTTGGTGCTTAGATTGCACTTTGACCAGTTAAGGGTTGTATTTTTGTCTTGTTTAAAGTCAGAGCTTTCCTTACAATGATGTCTGACAAAGCATTTTCTACTGTGAAATTTATACACATTTTAGTATGTTGGTACCCCATCACCACTTAAATACATTCAAAGTTTTAAAAAAACTAGACAGGTTTGTGCTGACTTTCTTAAAGAGACCACATATAAAACAAATATACAAAAATACAAAAGTAGTTCTCAAATGCAGACACATCACATGTTAATCGGAGTCCCTTTTAGTTCCAAAGGGCAGTAATGTATTAGAAGTTTGTGAAAAACACTAACAAAGATATTGGATCATGTAAGGATAAAATAAAAATTCCCTCTTAATTGTTCTGTTTATGAGGTTTTTGGGGAAAAAATGTCCTAAAAAATAGTCTATATCTGGAAGACCTTCCACACAAAAATCCCAATACTTTTCTAATCAATCTGTAATGTGGAGTGGAGAAAATAAAGGAAAAAAAAAAGAGAGAGGATAAATTAAATTATATCATTACATTCTACAATGAAAAGTTATCCAGAGTAAACTAACCCCTGGCTATTTAAAATTGTGCTGGTACTTCAAGGCAGTTTGTTCTCATTTGTTCTTTTTGGAGAAAGGAAAACATTAGAGAAAGTCATACTTTTTTTTTTTTGGTTCTTTCACATTGATGTTATGACACTGGATGACTCCCCAGACTGAACTAGCTGTTTATTTCTAAAATAATTTTTTAATGTTCATTGGACCAATTAACTAAGCAACCTTTATAAAGCAGATTCATAAAAAGTTAATTAGATCGGTCTAAGATACAACAGGCAGAAGGCAAATAGCCTCATAGATTATTTGTTCTCAAACTGTAGAATAATTGATTGTAATTGTAAAGGAATTGTAAGGAATAAGTGAGGTTAGCACTGGTGTACATTAGCGACAAGGAAGGGCATTTTGACAACATAGGTTCACTGGGATGTATCTCTGCACACTGGTGCTACGAGTCCTGATGAGAATAAGCTTCTGAAGTGTTGGATAACCATCACTGTAGATTACCTGACACTGGCCAAACAACAGGTGTTTCCTCCATTCCAATCTTTAGCTGGCTTTAGCATCACAACACTCAAGTATGTCGTTCTACATAACACCCTTTAAAGAAAGCAATATAAAAGAAAGTGCTTTCTTACTAAAGAGGAATTTAAATCACTGGAGGTAACAAGGACGTTCCTTACCCAGAATCAGAAGTCTTTCATAAAGATTTTGCCATTTTTATCCTCGGATAATATGGACTTTGCCAGAGTTTGGGAGCTTTATTTTCTTCCTCTGTTAAATAATTTATATCTGACAGCAAGTGGCTACTGACCACTTGATAGAAAAAAAAAGTCCCAAACTTCTACCAGGCTCATGAACTGAATGCAAAACACAAAGTTTGGCTTGGTGGTTCAGAACTGAAATGCATTTGAAATTATTGAGCTCTAGAGCAAAACATATCAGCATTAATGAGCTGTGCAGTTGTAGTGTGCGTGAAGTAACACATGGGTAAGACTAACGTGGTGAAATATAAGCTGTAGATAAGTGCTCCCAAGTCATTCATCATCTGAACATCTGGATACACATCTCATAATCAACTGAAAATCTGTTTTAACAAACCTGTCCCTGAGATGCCTGTTCATGATTTTCTCTGATGGCTGGAAATCTTCGGAAAGTATCTAATCAATAATCCCTGGAAACTCAAAAGCCAGATGTTTCAGCAGGCTATCAGCAGGGGGAACTACCAGGTAGAAGACCAAGGGAATGCAGAAAGGACACTTAAAAATAGGACTAGTTTAAACAGACATGGATGGGAGACATACTTTTGAGGTTGTGACCTGGCAAGCAGGCAACAAATACCTTGTAATTGTCACCATCTAATTTTAACACAGAAACACATTTCTGGATTCTTATTCCAGACAAACTCTAAGCCATATATCCCCTATATTCATGTAAGGTGTTTTACAAATATATTCTATGCATGTTATCTTAGTGCACTTTATGTTAAAGAATATGTTTTTTGAAGATTACATTTTTCCCCTTCTGTCACATGGAAATGTGACAGTTTATTAGTAATTCATTTGAATTGACTTAAGTGATTTAAACATCCTGCTTTTTGGTTGTACAAGGTCAGTAAAAGAACTACAATACGTCCCAATAGGAGGTATAATTAAATTGAGAAGATTTTATGGGCCAGTTCTCCCCCCAGGCCAGGCCAATTTATGTAAGCTTCTAGAGGACACAATCACTGCTCCCCAGCAGAAGAAAGCAGAGAGTCCTTGCGCAACAAATGGTTTATTGGCTAGGCTACACATTAGGTAGAGTATTTAGGTGAGTTAACACCAACTCACTCCAATTCTGAACTTGATTCTCTGCGTATTTACTGTGAGGTCACATCGAGTAGTTATTACACTGACCTCCCTGATGGCTGATGTTGACCAGAGATCCCAGCCCTTTGCCTCTTATCTTCTCTCTCATAGTAAGGATATTCCAGAAAATTTAATCAGACTGTGGATCTTTCGAAGAGCAACTAATGTGGCAGGTGCTGATTTGAATGTAAGCTGGTTTTGCCATCTCTTTAGTAGTTTTCATTTTCTTGCAACCTATATAAACAAGCAGCCATGAGTCATATTTTCTAAAGAACTACTAATTTTGCACTAATTAAAACACTAAAGATTTCACTTTTAGACCTATCTGATGATCAAAAAAAGTGCTCGAGAATTCTAGAAAAAAAAATTTTTTTTGGCTTTACTTTATTTAAGTATTTGTAACTGCCATAAGGGCTTTCTGGTTTTCTGCAGTGGAATAAAAAGAAAAACACATGCCCTCTGAAGAGCTACTCATTCCTATGCATTATTATTAGGGTAGGCTATTCATTTACTGCTCATTTTTGTGTGGATAATCAGTGTTATATACCCAAAATTACATATATTCCCACTTTTTCCAGTTCACATAGAGGTCCACGCCACCACTTCATTCACAGTCATCTGTTATTCTCCTTCCATATGGCAGCACACAAGAGGGAGGGGGGAAGTAAAATTAGCCTAAACATAACAAAACATAATAAGCATTATGTGGGATGTTTGCGCTTTCAAACAAGCCAGCTGCTTTTTTGGTCAATAGGTGACAATCCCAATGCAGATTATCCATGTGAGCTACCTCCAGAAGAACGAAGAGGTTTCATGTTACTTCACATAGCATTTCCTTCTGTTCCACGATCTCCTTGAGTTCCCCTTGCTATCAACAGCTTTTCAGACTAGTGAAGCAGAAAAAGACATTTGGGAGCCACAACCCCAGGTTCATATACACTAACTTATCTCTCTTCTCTCCCACTTTCCCAAAATTCTTGAAAACAAAACAAAATTAAATTTCTTGGACCCAAAACAGATGAATGGACAGTGTACTTTAAAAGAATCTTCTGGGAAACATCTGTGAAATACATAGGAAAATAATTGCCTTACTCCATTTTTTTCTTTTAAAGAAACCATTATTTTGTGAAGATATAAAGACAACTGAAAAAAAGCCTCGTGCCCCTTCATGTGCTTCACTTTTTCTGAGACATCTGAATCTGCTGAAGTACATTCTGGTTGACAAACAAGAGAAATACATATGGTTTTGGTTATAAGAGTAAGGCATACTGGCAAAGACTGTGTTGTCCTGCTATATCACAAAATAAAATTAAAGCCATAAAAATGCAAATCTTTAAGCAAAGAAATAACTTTTGCTATTCATCTTTGCTTACAAATATACCAGGTGAGGCCCAAGGGCCGTATGACGGACTAGGATGAACTGCAGATGTCTGAGGAAGACACTGAAGGGGAAAAAGCATATCACACTCCTCCAGTCCTGAGTGCTTTCAGGCACAAAAACTTTCTTTGAATTTAAGTGCCAGGCTGCATTTTGTTCCGTGAATTACCTTAATCAAACTTGTGGCGTAAAATGATATCTACAGTCTCCCCTGGTAAGGAGTTCGGCAGAGTTCTTGCTCACTTGGTGAAGTATTACTGCACCTGTCAAGCTCACTTAATGCTCCCTAACTCCTCTAGTGAGTAAGACCGTGGAGAGTTCCCAGATGATCTTCCTCACAGTGCTCATACCTTTATGACCTTGTGTCATCTCTCTCCAGGATGGAGATATCTAGTCCTTGGCTACTCTTATTACCCTCTTTCTTTTCCAGCCATAACAGATAGTTGTGAACTAGACAACATGAAATGTACTTTAAAAAAGTAATTCATAATAGAAAAAACACTGATTTATAGAACATTTTGTACTCTGACTCCTAAGTCTACTAGCACTGTTTGCTTTTCCCCAGACCCCTCTGAGAAGCAGTGAAGCAATGCTTTTGTAGCCTGTTTCTGGCCCAAGATCCTATTCACAGGCATCAAAACAAATTGGCTCAGAGGCCAGCACAGAGCACTCAGGATTAGATAGTTTCTCCAACCACTTCATTTTAAATTTAACTGGATCAGACTTCAGCTTTTATTTTGTTCTTTGGTATCAGCTGGTGCTTCTATGACTGTCTTCACTCAGGCTTTAAAATTCTAAATCACTTGGTGCCATCAGCAAATTTTGATGTTCCACTACTATGTAAATCAGTTACTAAGATTTTGAGTACTGCAGATCCCAGAACATATTCTTGAAAGATTCCAATAAAACTGAATTTTTCAGAGTTTTCCAGCTTTTCAAAAGTTTTTATCCTTGTAAGTGTTATCTCTTGTATTGCAGAAATTTAGACTCTGATTTTCAGGCATGTAGCTTGTCAGTTTCATTAGAAAAACCAGCTATAATATATTAGCCAAGTCTCCTTTATCCATAACTTCTGCTATAAATTCTTTAAGGGAGTCCAAGCATTTGAATGTTCTGTTTAAAAATAACACATTTGCATTTTACTAGTAGCCTGCTCACAGAAAGAGATAATTTTCAGTGACATAAATTGGACCCAGACCTTTATTTGGCCAAAATTTAATGGTCTTTGAATTCAGCATTTTGATCAGAGTTGTAAGAAAATAGCAGGTTCATTGTTGTGAATATAGTCAAAGTGACAAGATGTTGGCAGCTAGTCCATATAAGCTATTTGACTGAATAAGCAGCTCTCATGCTGAAGTCACCTCCATTTGGTCTTCATTTTGTATTTTCAGTCCCATATCAATACAAAGACACAAAAGTTCACTCACAGCTTTGATTGCTGCTGATGGCTTATTGTAAATAAATAGTCTCAATACAGTGTAAGATGAGCATGTGATTGACATAGTGACAAAGAAAAGACAAGCCACCACTGAGAGAAGAAAGAAGGAAGAATCAAGGGAAACCAATTTTACTTAGCTGTCTTGATGACAAAAACGTTCAAATACAGTCATCAGGATGCTAACAACAGTTTGGAAACAAAAAAATCAATCAAAATAAAAAGTGAATACAAGCAAAGTGGGAATCAAAGACTGAAAAATGATCCTGTGAGATATAAGAATCCTCCTCATGGTGCAACTGGAAGTCTGAATGGCCCTGAATAAGCTATTCATTACATACGCAATCCATATTACTTTGCTACTCTGAGTTTTTTAAAAGGTATCAACCAGAATTTCTTTTGTAAAAAGTGTCAGGAAAAGATTATTTACATGGAAATACAAAGAATGGACTTTCAAAGAAGTGGTCACAATTCTATGTAAGTCCCTAAAAAGAAGATTGAAGTGGCTTAGTGTTTGTATCTCTACCAAGAGAGCATTGCATTTGTTTTCTGCACTAGTCAAAGCATGAAATGTAAACTTGGCTGACCTACTTTCAAGAAGTTACTCATACTGGAGTGTGTTCCCTAGTAGCCTTCTTTGTTCATGGTAAAAGTCAGTGAAATCAATCAATCATCATGGCTGGGCTGCATGAACGAAGATTTGGGAAGGGCTCTCCCCACGTTTGTTACAAGCACGCTGGTGGCTAAAAAGGCCAATACGAGATAGGCATGTCCGGCTGCAAAAGGCACAGCAGAAAGACTCCTTAGGTGGTATATTCTGCAAGACACAATTCTTTCTGCGTTGTCTTTTCTCCTCGAGAGTGATCCTGCGTGCGTTCTCAAAGGCATCAGCAGCGTTATAGATGGTGTGTGAAAGGTCAGCGAAATATATTAAATACAAATCACACACAGAATAATTAGTCTGTTTCCTCAGCAGACTTCTGCTCCCTGAATTCTGCAGCAGAGAAGTGGAACACTAGAATGTGCCGACTTGATCTGCAGAAGCCTCCTCAAATAATAACCTATTCCATTAACCTCAACAGTTACAAAAAAAAAAAATCCATTAATTATGTAACTGCAATGATACATTGTTACTCAGAAAAATAAACATACTTTCACATTTATTTAGCCATCCACTGCTATTTGTTCTGGTCTTTAGGATGTTTCCCGCTTTTTTCTAGCAGTGCAGGGATTGGGTTGAACCTTCATTTCAAAAGTGACACTGAAAACAAGAATTTTATTCAGTTCAAGCAGACAAATTTCTGCATAGGTTTGCAAATGAGCCATTTTCTGTCTTTCCTTTGAGTGTTCAAGGAGTCCCAGAAAGAAATGGAGAGACATCAACAAGAACTAGATGTAGGTACAGGGATCATCCTAGAAGTGATACTGCCTTCTCAAAAATGCCAGTTCAGAATAATATTTGAAAAATCAAGACTGTTTAATTTACCTATGCTGGAACCTTTTCCCTGTATGCAATATTATACTAATTTTTATAGCCTGTATCTTGTTCATAGTATCTACCTTATAAAATTGGTTACATAGCTTCCTAGGTTTCTCATATTTCAAGGAAGTGCTTTAAAATATTATAAACTGTGACCCCTTTGAGTTCAGTAATGTAAAGTCCAACTCTTCAGGTACTGTCAAAATGCAACAAGGAGACCTGGGTGAGGTTCCAGAGAACCTCAAACATCATCTGCCATGGTCTGCCACACGTCAGTTATCACCTCTCTTTGCTTTTGCCAACCAACCCAATGTGGTGCTTGTACCTCTACTGTTTGGAGTCTTTCTGCTTAGACATCTCACTCATCACGTAATTCCTCTCTTTGGTACCAACCTTCCTCACCCCAAGTCACTAGTTGCTTCTATTTTCTTCAGGTCTATAAGCAGTACAGCCTACCCCTTTGGTTATATCTCACAGAGAATAGAAATCCTAAAAGAATTTCTGAAATACCTCTTTCAATTCCCTGCAGCACTACTTTTAACAGAAAGAAAAAACCAAAGATTCAAAATTCAAATTTGGAAATTCAAAGAACTTCATGATTCCCAACAGTTGACTTTTACCCTAAATGGAAAATATTCCTCAGCACTGATCTAGATTCAGGACACTGTCAGCTTTTTGTGATGACAGCACCAAGGGATGTTATTCAGTACTCTCAGCCATACTAAATCCCAAAGTCATCTATTCTACACCTCTGTTGTTAATGGTCAGTGAGGAGGTCTGTTGTCAGCTCAAGGGAAGGATGGCTCTCAGAGACCAGATCTGGTCTGACTGCCGTACTCTGCTGAGTTAGATCTGGTGAGGCTGTGGTGTTAATAAGGGGGCTCTCTTCTGTCCCACCTTCCTGAAGTTTCTTCTTACACCCTAATCCCTATTCATCACCCCCTCATGACCTCACAGATCCTCTTTTCCACACTACTACCTTTGACTTTTACTTGCTCAGCTAAGGAGTTTTGAGCTGGCTTTAATCTCAGTGATGACAAAATTTGTATTTTGGTAGTTCAAGCCGACACAGGTTCCTCCCTGTCCCAACCCCAGTTATTTCTGCTTTTCTGCACATAGAGTACAGATTATGAAAGCTCTAACAAGGTCAAAACTCAATATAATATCATTGAAAGGAGTGATAATAGTTTTTCCAATCTTTCTACCCTCTTCCTTTGTTTTCAGTCTACCTTAGGTATTGTTAGTTATACATGAACTGCTTGCTACATGAAGCAAAAATGAAACATCTGGCAGCAGATTCAATGCAGTATTTTTAAACTGAGAAATTCTACATATCCAATCTCCCCACTGAATTCAAAGGACAGAAGAGCAGGTATTCATCGAGAAGTGTACATATTTATCAGATGTTTATTTAGATGTCTAAAAAAGATATGTTCTTCTTCAGACTACATGTTACTTTTACAGTGGGAATGCCAGTCTCTGTACTGTATTCAGAGACTGAATTTTAAAAATTATACCTCCAAGAGTCTGTGTAGAATTTGATTTTACCAATGTTAGTAAAATTTAGTAATGTAGAAAGTATAAAGTGTCCTTTGAAGACACCAAAATCAGAAGATGTCATATATCCATCAGTAGCCAAATTCATTATATTATTATATTGGAAGTCAGCCGAAATAAACTGTTACAGATATGAAATTACTTTGAAATTAAAGGAAAAAATATTAAAATCCACCATTAGCTCTTTTTTTGCATGTCATATTTCAGTAAACACCTTTCTAAATGTTTTAATTCATTAAAATGTATTACTGGCAAAAGAAATATTAAAAAATTACTTTAGTATGTACCAACACTTTTAATTAGTATATGAATTTAATCTACTGTGGATAAACATGCATATTTTCCATCTCTAGATACACCAATGAAAAGCTAACCAGAACCAATACTTCAGATTGCATCACAGATACAGGAAATGAAGAACATAGTCATGTGGAACTGAATTTAAAGAATGGTGCTGTGAACAAACTATATCATTGCATTATCTGTAGTGTACATGCCTATAAAATCCTGCATTTGAAAAATAAAGTCTAGTAGAAAACTGCAGATCTTGAAGCAACCACTGTAAATGCCAGGCTATATTTCATATTAATTCTTTTTTCCACTTGAGTCAGAGTATCACACATGGTTCACATTGCAATACTTGCACACGTTGATTGCCTTCTAATTTAAATTGTCTAGATAAAATAGATAACAATGTAGTCTGAAGTTCTTCAAAATAAAGCTTCAGAGGGATTACATTCTCTTTGGATTTTGAATTAGTTTAATGGAAAGAGATGTTATAGGGCAAAGAATTCTGAGGAGGAAAGCAGTTTTATTTTCCATGTGACAGATGCATCACAGTTTGAGAGCAAAATCAGAAGAGATCTGGTAGAACAGCAGCATCTAGTACTCTAGAGATTATTTTCATGTCCATTGGAATATAGTATTTTATTACCATTCCTTGGAAGTTAACATCTAGTGGAAAGCTAGAGCTGGGTAGGGAAAGAGAAACTGGGAGAAGAGAGATCTCTAGGGAAATATAGAACAAAATTGTTGCATTGACTCATATCAACTTTGCTCAACCAAGAATACCATCATAGGTACCACGCAATGAAATGTAAAAAGCTCCACAGAGATACTATCTGTTTTTTTGAACAGTTACCACATCTATATAATAAACCTTTAGCCTCTTAGTCTAAAATTAATCAATCTTAGAGCAAGGAATTAGCTGTCTAGCTGAAAGAGTGTATCAGGGACAAAGTTATCCATCTGGCAGTGCTGTGTAGTGTTCTATGCACATTCTTAAAATCTCACATTAGTTCAATTACTTTGCACAACATATCTCAAGTTGCTGGATGAATATATCACAGTTTTGTTAAACATTGCAAAACCCACAGTTTTATCACAGCACATAACTAGATCAAAAAGTACACAGCCTTTATAACATGACGTTAAAAAAGATTTAAAGCCTGTTGCATGAACCTTTCTTTGTTTGATGCAACATCAGCAAGGAACCTGGGAACATCATACTAATTCCAGCACATTCAGTATTATCCCTACATTCTATATCACTCTGTAGTCAAAAAGTAAGGGGAGAAGTAGGTCAAAATTGGTATATCTGTCACATGCTACCTTTCTGCACTTCTCAACAAAGAACTAGTCAGCAAAAACCTTACCAGTGCAATCAGAAGCCTATAATACCTCTTGACCTACACAAAAAGCCCAGTTTTAAATACTGATGATAAAAGTTTTGACTAGCAATACCGACTTGTGCAGTATATGATTTCAGGCAAGAGGAAGTAGAGTTTGTTTTACATTATTACTCTAGTATCCTACCAAAAAATGGTCCTGAAATGGAATAGATCAGACTTGGGGCTGCAACCTTCAAGCAGGAGGTGACACATGCCAACAAACTGCTTTAACAGCAGGCCTTGAATATGTGATCATCTGATCTGGTACCCAGATGCAGTGTAGCAGCAAGCTGACTGAGGTCAAAGAAGCAATTTCTGCCTAGTGTGGTAATTCTTTAATGCATTGAAGACAAATTCTACAATAATTCTGGGAAATGGTAATTTATACTTTTGTAGGAATTACTTATAAGGTACAAGTCCTATGTACATTTTAAAGTTCTCAGTGGGTAGTGATGTTCAATTTCCAATTGATTATGCTGAGATATGAAAGATAATGTGTGCTAGCAATTATTGCATAATTACTTTCAAATGATGACCTAGATTTATTTATTTTTGTACAATTGACGCCTTACACACCTCAGACAGGGCACTTTCTTATTAGAATGTCATAAAAGTAAAACATAATTCATCCTCTAAATATGTCAGCAAACACTTTCTATTGCAATTTTATATTGTGTTACTGTAGTTTTGTTTTCCCAAGCCATAAAATTTTTTATACATACACAAATACTTTAAACAGCCCTACATAGGAAAACTTTCAATATAACCAGAACTTCAATATTTGAAATCACAACCAAACCCCACTCAATTAGATAAGCTTCCTCACTTACAGGAAAGGAGTGTCTCCACAACAGAAACTATCAAAGGTTGAAAACTAAATTTTATCCAGCACTGAATATTAAATAAAAAAAAATGGAAATCTCATTCATGGAAAGATGTGACTATGAGTGGCAAACTCTGACAAGCCTCAGACATTATGGTTGTTTGCACAGAAGAAGTATTTGGCATCAGGCAATGCGGAGTAAAAGGTTCCTTGCTACTGCTGCTGTTGCATTACTGCCTGCCTTGTCTTTATTGCCAGTCTCCTCTGCACTCCATTCCTTCATGCTGATTTTCAGACTATTTAATAATACTGATTTCTGTAACTTCCGTTAGATGTAGATGTAGAACAGAAGGCACTATTCAAAGAGAAAGGACAATATTCACCCTCAGCTTATCATCAGGAGCTCATTGCATTATACGGTGTCGCTGTTATCAAGTAAAGGAAAAATAAACAGTATGAGAGTAGCAAAAGAGCTTGTTACTATTACTATAGAGTCTATGTGAATGGAAAATATACAGTGTAAGAGAGAAATGTTTTCTCTTGGTGGTTCAGATAAGCTTGCATCTCTTAGTGGCATCCAAAAATTAGATCACTGTTTGTATATCCCCTAAGCCTGTGTCAGTTAAATAAACTGTTAACAGGGAACTATGCAGACATAAAAAAAATATTAAAGAGCAAAAGAAAACCTCTTATTTGCTTAAATTCCTTAATTGCACTAAACTCATTCCTTGTTCCACTAGATTTGATAGATCCAATCTAGTGGATTCCAATAGATAGATCCAATATGATCTATCATCAGGGCTGTCCTCTGCTAGAAAACAGTGGAAGATAGACAATAATTTGCCCTGCAGATTTAGCACAGCCAGAAAAAACAAGGGGTTAAACAGCCGGAGAGATAATAAAGCTAGGGACTGCAGAGTGCACAAATTCAGTACATCTCTGCAAGAGCATCTGCCAGGAAGAATCCTTCCTTGAACATACCTGGCAAGGAGCAAACTCCTTCAGATGCACTGGCAGCACTCCCTCACCACTGAGCCCACATTGGCACAGCTCACTGCAGAGTAACTTCACTGTCTTGTGACAGAATATGTCAAGGGCTTTTATTTTGCTAATGAGTTCTGTCTGTCTGTTTTAGTAATTCTAGCTGCTGCTCTGAAATGGAAATTTTGTTTCTCAATTACTGTTAATTTTTACTTGGAACATATCTGCAAGCACTTTTGATCCAGGTGGAAAGAGGCAATCACTCTAAAGGGTGACCTCAATCTATCAGGAAGCAAGTTTATTTTTAGACTGTGATTGTTGTTTGTGTAAACGATATGGCAAATTGAACTTGCAGTTTCCCAAAGAATCAATCAGAGAATCATGCACTAGCAAAGCAGTGTAATGTTAAGACATTCCCTTGGCAACAAGATGACTACCAAACTAACAGGCAAAGAAACACATGTACAGAAAAAAAACTTGTGCATGCTGTCATCCAGCTTTAAAATAGAGTAAAAATTCAAAAGCCTAGGCATTAAGGAGAACAGTTGCCTATAGCAAGCAACAGCTCTGTGAGGTAAAATGGTTAGGTAATATCATAGCAGCAGTGCATCAGCAGGCAGCAAGAAGTCACTCTAATGAAGTCACTTTGTCAGATGTTCAGGAGCAAAATGCCACCTCTAAACTTTATTATAAAAGAGCATGACTACTAAGCTTGGGACACCAGCACTATGGCTATTAAACTTAGCTTACTCAGAGGTCATGTATGACCACAGTCCCCACTTCTTCCTGTGACTGCAATCAGCTCTGTTCCCTGATCGTCTCTGCAAGGCAAACCACAATAAAAGGTGATGCTTGTCATGTCCCAAGAGAAGAAAGCCTGTAAGATAAGGTCTGGCTCCATTAACTCTTCAAGATTAACATGATTCCTTTCTTCCCCCTAATTCAACCTGAGAAAATACATTACTGTCCTGTATGATGACAGCATTTGAGGGAACTCTCAGTGTTAGCACTCAAGTCTCTGGGTTGAGATAACCTCTGCTGGTTTCTCCTCCACGAGCATGGTACATAAGCTAGCAAAGCATTATGCCTTCTCTCATCAGCCAGATGAAGCTTATCCTTCAGATGACTGTCTTGGAAAGCACTAGAGAAGAGAGAGCAGCAAGGCACTCTAAAGGTCCAATTCTACATCAGTCTGTGATAAAGTTGTCATTACAGTTGTCCTCCTGGGGCTCTGAAATTTTAGTTCTGTAGAGAGCAGAAATCCCCTGCAGAGGATAAATAAATGGAAAGAAACACATACCACCAAGTCTCCTAGATCTTTGTGTTTGTACATATTTCCTTACCCACTGACAGGCATGGATCACTACTGTAGGGGTGAAGTACAGCATCTCTCAGGCCAGCTGAGCACTATTCTTCTTTCAAGGAAAGTAGCTGCAGTACCATTCACATCACAGTGTACTATCAAAGGAGCATAGCAAGAATTTGCATCATTGTTGCTTGTTTTCCCTAGTTTCTGCACTTCTGAGCTGGATGGGTCAATTGGTTTCCCACAACAGCAGCAAGCTGTTCATTAAGACAATTTAAATCCAGGCTGGTGCAGCAGACAATGCAGGAGCTCTGCAACAAGTACCAGTGTTTATAGCAGCTGAGTCATGGTCTAAAATATGTTTCAAGGAAGGAAGCTACAAATGCTTTATGGTAAATACCCTACACAACACACATTTAAAAAAAATAGAAAAAGTATCCTGTTCAGTTAAGTTGAACAGCAAGTTGGCACGAACATGATCCTGAAGTAATGATATTTGTTCCAAAACAGGATGGTGCCTCTAGGACAAATCTTTTCTGATGTCAATGGAAAGGAGGACGGCTGCAGAGAAATTCTCCACCTCTGCTTTCTCCTCTTCATTCTTAAGCATTCAAAAGTTGTTGGAAAAAACTCCTTCCATTTTCATATCTGCACAATCTAAATTTATTTTTTTTCCACACCTGCTTTATGGAATGACCTCAGAAACATAAGGAACCATAGTACAGCCTAGGCTCACCCAGCTGCATAAAATCTGTTACTAAAGAAAGTGGATATTAAATTCTCAAAGAGCAAAGAGAAATCATAACAGTAAGCAACAACACAACCCAAAGTCTGTGAAAGGTGTCCTTATCAACAGCATGAGTTCAGCTGCATAGGTCCCTACAGACTGCAGTTTTCTTGTCCATAGTTCATAATTATTCCTTCTGAGTTCTCCCTACTGCCCTGAGCTCCATATTACCTATGCTGAAGTCTATAATGAATAAAGGATATGTCTCACAGCTGTTGCTTTCATCATTACCCTCATAAATTACTGCATGGAACTACATGTACTGCTTAAGCCTGTAACACCATTTGCAGAAGAATATAAAGAAAAAATAATGCAAAGGAACAGTGAAACTAATGATGAATGACAGAGCTCCCTTCCGCCATACCTGACTCCTAGACCAAATTAAAGCAGAGGAATATCATTTGCTTCTAAGTGTGCTGTCTTGGGGTTAATAATCCTATAGGGAGATTCTGACTCGATTACGGCCTATACATTGACTGAGACCATTTTACCATTTGTGCAGTCTGTTCACATCCCAGCAGAGCCTGAGTGCGAATTAATACTTCTCTAGCACAGATTATCAGGCGAGCAGGCCCTCAACTTGAAGGCAGATTGGCTGGTCTGACAGTCTGTATGTGTGAAAATTCTTCTCTTGAAAGGAGGATGTCCCATTATTCAATTATCTCGGTGGATGAATCCACTATTCCCATTCTCCAATTTCATGCTATGAAGAAAGACTACTCCATTCATTGTCAGGCAGAGAAAGCAATGGGGAAAATTATATCAAATAAGAAATTTGGGATTCACATAACATGTTAAAAAGAAAGAAAAAAGAAAAACAAGAAACAACAATCAAACAAATAAAAATAACCAAAACCCAACAATCCAACCATAAAACTGGACCATAAAGAGTTCTACTCTTGGTCACTTTACTTCTCTGCAAGCTAATCCTTTTCTGGGGCAACGTGTATGACTTACAGGCAATTTTTAAGTTTCCTGGACTGGCATATCATTCTGACGTTGCAAGATGTCAGGTCACGTTTTTTAGGCTCTCGTAGAAATGGCTAAAAACTAGTCATATTTGTCAACTGCATACAGAACAATTCCATTGCACAAAGTAATTCAGGCATGAATTGGAAAAGGCACAGAATTAACCTGTGCTTTAAGTTTTTTCTCAAAGAACTTCACAAA
This sequence comes from Lepidothrix coronata, assembly GCF_001604755.1. Taxonomy (NCBI): domain Eukaryota; kingdom Metazoa; phylum Chordata; class Aves; order Passeriformes; family Pipridae; genus Lepidothrix; species Lepidothrix coronata. The sequence goes on from NW_016690184.1 coordinate 7,933,925, forward strand.
GATGTCATAGCTTTTCTGTATTTCCAACAGGTTACAGAGGTTCCTGCCATAACAGTAAAGAAGAATTTTTCAGTTACACTTTTTTATCCCAATTCCTGCTTCCAAAATCTTATTTCCTTTCCTCAATAAAACGTGCACAGGCATGACAGTGTTGCATTTCATTTTTAGAAGTGAAGCATACATTGGCTGAACCTCATGGAAACCTTGGATAGAGAAAGCAGTAAGTCAGAGCGACTGAAGCAATAATAAGAGGTTTTGAAGAATGTGGCTTTTTCTAATCACAACAAGACCTTTTTAAATAACAAAAAAATGCTTTTGCCATAAATTCCCAGATATCATTTTTAATCTGCCTGTATGTTTTTCCTGACTGTGCTAGCATTTAGGTAGGTAATGCAAACATCATAAAGGCATGTTGTATACTGGCTTGCAGAACACACATGCAGTGCACTCTACAATTAATTTTTCTTACCCATAGATTCACTGCTTGAATCACATCTCTGGGCTTCTGCTTTCACACACCTAAATGCTGTTACAGCTGAGTCAGAAACTAAGTGACCCATGCATGTTGCTGACACATCGGTGTGGATTCTAGGAAGTACACAAGTCAGCTTGTATGTCCTGGCTCATGGATTATTCCTACATGGCCTGGGGCACTTATGCAGAATTTTTATTGTCTCAGCAAACAAAAACAAAGAGAAAACTGTGATCTTCCTGAGGAATAAACAACAGCTTTGCTACCAGCACCTTCCAGCTCAGAGAGTTCCAGAAGAGGCTGTAAAGTCCTTGAACAAAACATTAGCCTACAAAAGCATGGAAACATCCTGCTTGGTAAAAAAATTTCTTTAAACAAACCGAAACACAACATAAACAAAGCTCCTGGTGTTAAATGTGTATATATTTTACTTTTTTTCCCCCAAACCTTAGTAAGACAAACTTTCACCACTGACAAATACAGACAGAATTAGATGTGTCTTAGACAGTACCTGCATTTTACTAGGACCGACAACTACCAGAGGCATCACACCAAAGTAGTCATCTTATACAGAAGGGCTCTTCTCTGATCACTTTTGTGAAAGCTAAACATGACCCAAGGGACAATATTCAGACCTGCTAAAAAAAGTGCTTATTGCAGTACTTAAAGCATGTGCTCCAGTCTGTACAAAAGCATGCAGGATCCCTGTGCTGTCTGAAGGATATTCACAGATGCTTTGACATGCAGAGTGCTACCTAGGTACAACCAGGAGGAAAATGACAGATATTTCAATAGCATCTGAACTCCTTGGAGCCAAAATCATGTCCATGTGAGTTTTCATCCACCTACTACTTGGGTTATCCCCACATATCCCAGCTGATACAGAACCATGACTAGGGAAGGTTGAAATGGCAAAACTTGCCTTTTTTGCATCATGGTGGTTAGAGCCTTCATCCAGGCATGAAATGGAAACACTGGCTTCAAATGCTGTTAGCTTGAGGAGATTCAGACCCATAACACCTGTATTTGAACAGATCTTCATAGGGCCTATGCTATTCTTGGTTGACATATTTTCTGAACCTTTATTTAAACAATTGGCCAGAGGTCAGCCATGAACTCAGGGTTCACTCCACCAGAAGGCTAAAATGCAATACAAACAGTGAGCACTGCTTCATAGATGTTACCATGTCCACTGGAAAAGTGTAAACCTGAATTCTGCTTCCTTAGACTTTGAAGGCTTTTGGCTTTCATTTTACTTGTCATATGGAAAATGCATACATAATCTTAGAAACCACACCTTTCAAAAGCTCTGCCTTCTGGCTGCCTAACCAAGAGATTTCTGGGGACTTTTAGAGAAGCAAAATGACCAAGACACCTCTGTGATTGCAGGGCTGTGAAGTACAGTCGCCAGAATTAGGGAGGATCAAGCAGCATTGCAGCAGCCCAGAGTGGTTCTCCAGATCCAAGTGCTACAAGCCTCATCCGTCTGCCTCCAGAATCTCAAGTAGGTAGCCTGAACCTTCTCCAAAGATTTCCACTGAGATTTTTTTGTTTACCTATACCATTTAAGTTACAAATGCTGAGAAATAATGTCTTCAGTATTGCCAGATCCAACTAGATTCAAACTGCAAAACTTTCTGTCTTGTAAAAGAAGAGATGTCACCTTAGGTGGAAGCTTTGACTAGTGGAAATGCACTGACCTTCAGCCCCTGCTGTCATGTACAAAGTGAGGTTCTAGATCTGCAACCAGTATGAATGATGCTCAAGAGAATATCATCAAACAATAGCATTTACTACTGAATTCTGTCCTTAATGAGGCAATATATAACCATATGGAGGTATAGTTCTGTTTGCAGTGCAAAATGACTAGAAGCCAAAAGCCACCAAACTTCTGAAAAATCAAGCCAGATGGTAGGTATCAAAATCTGAAATTGGCCTCACCTAATCAGATATTTGGCATCACTGGAATATGGCAGAAATTGATCTCATTGTTTCAAGAGTAATTTTCTAGGACAGACATGTTCCTAATTCTCACTTTCAACAGCACAGATAATAACTGTTGGTAGTGGCAGAACTCATAAATTTACTCCACTGTTTATTTCACTCTTTATTAATATTGATATTTTCTGGCAAAACTCCTTTCCAAGGATTTAAGAAATCAGATCTGGTGAGTTTATAAGTGAAGAGATCAATAAATCCATGGATAAAAACAAATCCCCTAAAGTCTTGCCAAATGTATTATGGGATTCCCTAAATGCTTACTTGAGAAAAAGAGACTCATTTATTTTTCCTCACCAAGAGTCAAAACAACAGAAATAATAACACTGGAATATATATGTGTATATATATGTAAAACCCAGATAAAAAAAGAAATAAAACTATCTGTTTGGGGTTAGCATTACCAATGACAATTCCAGCATGTTAGTAAAATTGATATTTAAATTGCATTAGGTCAATCATCTCAGAGCAAGTTTCTTGAGAAAATATTTTGTAGACTGATAGGGAAATAGGAAATTAAAGTTACTGCATGTCCACATTCTAAGAAAAAGTTTGGATTAGTGATAAAAATGAAATAACAAATGAGTTCAACTCATGAAGAAAAAGGAAGTCTTCAAATAGAGCATCATAATCCATTTTTGGTACATGTTTATTATGATCAAGAATATTAATTTTTTAAGAATTCAAACAAGTGGCTCTAATTTTTTGTCTCTGTAATTTATGATTAAAGAACGCATTCAGATATCTTCACTGGAAGAGTAACTTTAAACTAAAATTTACTGTCTTTTTAAAAATTTCATCTGACTACTGGTACCTTTTTTATCTATAATGTTTAAAATTTTAACTATAATTCATTAATAAGAAACAAACTGATAATACAGATCCCATCTAACAGACCCTATAAGACTTCAAATTAACCTGAGTTGAATTTGCCTAAGATTTTAATAAGATTTGAAGTCCTGTAATAGGAAACGTTGATAGCCCCATTTTGAATCCTTTTTGCTTCAAAGAAGAAACAGTTTTACTGATTTACTATTAGTAGGCTCTTAATCATATTTGGATGAAAGGCCAGTTATATGTATTACATGTCTGCCTCAATTCAAAGACCCTTTTTATACCAAGAGTTGCAAGCAGAACTCAAATTAAGAGTTCTAACCTAAACATTTGTGCAAACATGAAGAAGTTAAAATTAACTCTAGGCAAGAATATACATATTAAAAGGAAAGGAAAAAGATGACTGAGTAACTTCACAGATTTTTAAGTTTAATTCCTTCTTAACAGCAGTCCCCACATATTCTCACTTGAACATTGTCCTTTTACTATGACATGCTTCAGAATGAGAAATTCCATGAGAAGCTCCAGCATCAGATCACACACACAGCAGACACTGATATCTGATCACATTTGACTCTGACAGAGGTAGACTCCTTACTTCTGGTACTGAAGCTTGGCTTTTGCAGATCACTTCAGGGTATATTGGGAAGGACAGGACTTGGAGGAGCAGAACTCCTGGTTTCAGCCTACAGCAAGTCAAATTCTGCTGGGTCCCATTTTCTCTCCAAATCATAACTAATTTTTCACTGCCTGTCAATGCTCCAGTGTGAATATCAGACCTTTTAAATCTTAATAGCATGTGTTTTAAGTCTGCTGATCTGAAAGAAACACAAGACTCATCAACCTTCTATTCTTCTCCCTCCTTCTCCCATCATCCCAACTGTAATCAGTCCTGTAATTGATTCTAACAGTAATTGACCCTGACAGATTTTTTTTGAGCTTTCTACCCTTTAATAAAACCTGCTCTAGATCAGGTCAATGTGGTATGGCCACAACCTTTTCTGTCTCCACTGTCATCGTACGTGAACACTCCAGTCAATTGACAATGCTTGAACAGGCAACAGCATCGCAGCACTAGAGGTCATACATATTTACAGCTTTATCCCACCCCCAAATCAGTCTGATCCCAAAGGTCATCCACCTTTCACTTGCTAGATTGCTTCCATGAATAAGTATGAAATTAACATTACAGTTTTACCTGGCCAAAACCCAGTAGTTGTCAGAAAAGAAAAAGGGCGGGGCGGGGGGGGGGAAATCAGCTTTCTTTAGGTAGTCAGTGCACGAGAGCCAAGTGTGACAAACAGCAACACCAGTAAAAATTCAGCTGTAAGTTCACAAGGCACATTCAGCTTTCCTGCCACAGCATCAAAGTTAAAGTCAGCAATGAGTAGCTCAGATTCCCTGTCAAACACATGTTAATGGTTGACTTTCTCGACAGTCATAAAGATATTGGGGTTTCACTTCACAGAATTGTAGAATTATTAAGGTTGGATAAGACCTCTGAGATCAGTGAGTCCAACCATTAAACCAGCACTGTCAAGTCCACCACTAAAGTGTGTCCCCCGGTGCCACATCCACGTGTCTTTTATATACCTCCAGGGATGGTGACTCCATCAGACTGCCCAGGGCAGCCTATTCCAATGCTTGACAACCCTTTCAGTGAAGGAATTTTTCCTAATATCCAATCTAAACCTCCCCTTGTGTGACTTGAGGCCACTTCCTGTTGTTCTACCACTTGCTACTTGGGAGAAGAGATAAACTCCCACCTCGATACAACCTCCTTTCAGGTAGGTCTAGAGAAGGATAAGTGCCGTGGTCCGAAAAAGGGGGGAGGACCGTGGCATTACACGAATCCGAGACATGAGGGTGGGATGCAGGTAGAATAGTTTATTCAGGCGTGCGCAGGATTCTTATCGGTTCAGGTAGGGAAAGGACCAGAACATAGGGTGGGGTATCAGACAGACAAAGGGGGGAGTAAATCAGGATAGGGGCACAGGCGAAAGAGGGAGGAACATGGGAGGAACCAGGGAGAGAAGGGGCGAATGGAGGTTGTTTCCTCCCTGCAGCTCCTCCAGCCAATCAGCAGAGAAACAGGGGAGTAGGAAGGTGGACAGGCCGGGATATTCCTGGAAGATACAAACTCGAGGGGAACATACAATGTGTGTATACATAATAACTATAAAGTCTGCATCATAAAGTCCGTTCAATCACTGTACATCCTTTCCACTTCTGAGATTTTCCCCATTCTGATTCCTTGTCCTTCACAGATAAGGTCCCCCCTGGGCCTCCTTTTCTCCAGATTAAACAATGCCAGCTCCCCCAGAGGCTTCTTTTAAGACCTGTGCTCCAGATCCTTCACCATTTCCATTACCTTTCTCTGGATACGCTCCAGCTCTTTTTTCTTGTCTTTCTTGTGGGGAGGGGCCCAGAACTGGACACAGCACTTGAGCTGTACTGAGTACAGGGGTACAATCACTTCCCTGGTCCTTATGACCACTCTGTTCCTGATACAGGCCAGGATGACTTTGGACTTCTTGGCCACCTGGGCATACTGGTTTATCAGAAGGTCTAATTTGTACCTATTACATGTTATCTGGCTATGATCAGAGACAGAAAAACAAGAAAACACTACATAAACACAGAAATATTCTTTCAAGTTTTCCCTGCAGCTTCCTGGTGGGGAGAGGCCGGGGGAGGGAGGGGAGAGGGAAAGTTGCTATGCAAATGAACAAAAGAAAAGTGAAGCAAAGGAGGAAAAGCACTCCAGTGAGCAGCAGACACAGCTCATGGCAAGAGGTGCTGCTACAGTACAACCCACTGACCCACAAGGGAGGCTGTGAACAGCAAGAGCTTGACAAGGTCAGCTTGCTCATTGAAAATGCTTTCTTCCAAGTCAGAGTTCCTTGCATTTTAACAAGGGATAAAATAGGAAGGTCATAACACTTACTATTTAAAGTAATAACAAAAAAGAGGCTAGTTCATATATTTGCAGAAGCATATATAATGCTTAATGCTATTCAGCCCATGTATGAGATTTACAAGTCCAAATTTTCCTCCTATTTTTTTTTCTGTGGTGCAACTTTTCATTTATCTTATGTTTAAAAAAAAGTTTGGGTTATTTTTGCAAAGGTACTTAATCTAACCATGAAGGATGGAGGAAGGCAGCAGATGGTAAATACAGGAACCCTATGTGAACCTTTCATCTTGTGAAAGACACGGACAGACAACGAATTGACCTCTGTGATAGCTATATCATAGAGTCATAGAATATACAGAGTTGGAAGGGATCCCCAAGGATCAATGAAGTCCAACTCCTGGCTCTGCACAGGACAATCCCAAGAATCACACCACATGCCCTGATGCTGGACAGGGGAATGGTGTAGAAGATAATCAAGGCAGATAAATTATAAATTTTGTCCTCTATTCCAGCACTGAGTCCTCCTTCTGTGGCTTGAACATAGTCTTTCCCCTCATTTTTCACCAAACTCTTTCAGTGACACTATTCAGATGAAACTTCTCATGTGATATACATAACAAATTTAAGGCAGGGAATAAAAAGGCAGCCTGGGAATCAGTGGATTATTATTCAGTGTTATTAAGACAACACGGTTATGTTAACTAACTATTTTAAGATGTTGTGATTCAATTTTATTTTAATTGCTTCTTGTTGAACTTGTAACCTTTCACTCCACCCTCTCCCTCTTGGTAGTGCTCTTACTGAAGTCACTTGGATCTCTGCCATAACATATATGGGCTGCAAGCAGTGGTGTAGAAAAAGCATTACAGAAAGTCTGTGTGATGGAAGAATTTGGCATCCTTTTCAAGGAGAAATAGAATAACCACCAACTTGGCATTTGAGTTTCTAGAAGCTGTTCCCCCCCTTTCTTCTCCAATTTTTGATCAAATACAAAAAAAGAAAAAAAACTTTGATTTAAATAGCACTGCTTATAGAATCACAGCTTTTGCTAAAAAGAGTGTCTCACATCTGGAACAATAGACATGTCAAACTTAGGAATGAAGTTCACTGGCACACGTGAAAAATTAATGTAGTCTCTATCCATACTTGCTCTGCTGCCTCTTAGCCAGCGCTGCGTTAGTAATCACTCATTTTCAAGTACTGCCAGCATTTTTACTTAAATATTACAGAAAGCAAGGGCATGAGCACTAGAAGACCTCATAATTGTGTTATGTGTGTTCAGCTTCTATATCTAATAATAAATGTTTTTAAGGCACACCTCCCCTTTCTTACCTTCCAATAGCTTCCTTTAGGATTCAATATGGAATCCAGGGAAAGGAAATTGCATCAAGTTGAATCCTTACTCACATCTCTAGATATTTGGTTTTTTTCCTCTGCCTTTGATTTCCAATAGCATCAGCTTAAGAAATATCAAAGAATTAAAATGGACAGAGATATGAGAAAAGATCTTCCCAGAGGAGGAAAAATATGTAAAATAGTGTCTCCATACAGAATGAAAATGAGAATTTCCCAGTCTTCTCACCAGTTCACAAATACCAACCTGGTGAGAGATGGGAACATACTCCACACACAGAACTTTCTAACCACTATAGATTTAACAGGGGATAGAAAAGCAATATTGTTTCAGTGAGGTTATTTTGATGTAAAATGGATGTAAAAATTTCTTTCAACACCTACAGTCTCTGAGCACAGAGACAGAGGTCTGGTTTGAAAGAATCCACTTTACAAAACAATTTCAAATGTTGCTTTTAAGACTGACTCAGCCTTCTCTGTTTCACTAAGCCCTCACAACACCTCACTTGCTTGGCAAATATAAGTGAATAATGTGATTTTTGAAAGACTGAAGAAAACCAGAGAAAGGAACTGTGCTGCTTGATAACTTTAAACCACAGCACATTAGATCATACTCAGAGGGAAAAGTAGTGAAGATCTTTGACTTTGGTGCAACCAGCAACATAAATAATTTACAGAAATCCAGTCAGCAGAAAGACACCCATATGAGAGAAAATTACAGATTGAAAACATAACTGGGGGAGAAGGGCTGTCAAAGAGAATATTATAGAACAGTGTTCACTACTGAGTATTAATAATCTCACTTGACCTAGAATAATCCCAGCTCCACATGATGCCAGGTACAGGAAAGACTTAAAGTGATAGCCAGTTGGACCACTGCACAACTTACGAGTATCTTAAACTTACCTCTGCCTCAAAATAGGCATGAAGCTGCAATTTAACAGTCGATCATTATTTTAGACTCAGATGTCCCAACAGGCTCATTTCCTTTCAGTTCATCAGCCATCCCATTTAACGACATCTTGACATATCCCTCAGCCAAGAGAGTATTCCAATCATATGTTTTGATCTCATGGGTAAGACATGCCCATATACCAGCTCACACAGAAACTGAACTGCATGCCCTGTATTCTTCACTGAGACAAACCTTCCAAAAGCCTAATATTCCCTCACTAATGAAAGCATCTCTGGACTATACACTGCTGTTCTGCAACATGCACTTCACAGAATTCATCTGGTACTGTTACTAACTCTCTTGGGAAACTATACAGGCAGTTTAAAAACTTGCTGATCTTTATCTCTCAGCACCCCTGAATTATCAAAATGTCTTGAAGCAGATGGAAATCATGTGTCCCAAAGCAGCAGTCTGGTTCAACAGAAGGAGGACTACATAAAAGAAGAAGGGAAAAAAAAGAAAAAGGCAACAACCAAAGTCATTGATCTAATACATGGAGACTTGGGCTGGACTTGGTAAGTGCTCTTCACCCCAACAGCCTGTGAAGTTAAAACGATAAAGCTTTCATTTAGACATCTTTCTGTTGGTACCTACAATAAAGCCACTTCTGACTTTTACTGTCATGCTATGAAATGCAGCTCCATAAGACCTGAGAATTCATTTTTCAGTTCAGTATCTAAGAATCCAAATGGCAGAAGTTAGTACTGAGAATTTGGAAAAATTTTGAGCTCTGAGACTGGAAACTGGGAAAAGTAATACATCCTTACCACAGATGTTATTATTACTTAGCAATTAATGGATAGAACACAAAAATTTTGGGCACAGTTTACTTAATGCAATCCATTTTTTCTTCTGAATACCTCAGTCCAGGTCTTTCATCTACTTAGGCACAAAACATCCTTGCAAATCACATAAACAGCAAGAAAAGTATTTTCCAGACATAAAACTAATGGCACTGGTTGGGTTTTGGTGTAACAGGTAGAGCCAAGACAGAGAAAGTGCCAGTGCCTCTCAGAGAACCTTCTGTTCCAATTTAATCCCCAAGAGTTCCCAAGTTGCTTGATATATCAAGAGAGCTACAAAGGTAATTCATCCTTTCCGAATGCTACTGACTCCAAGGCTGTAGCTGCGCTCAGCAGGATGGCATTTATTTTTCAACAAACAGGAATTGCATTTCCAGTTATAGTTTTACCTACCACTAGAACACTTAGAGCCCGATCCTGTGAAGCGGTTATTGATTTCTGCAAGGTAAGAGACTAATCCCAAGGGAAACAAGAAATATCTCTACTTGGTATATTAGGACTTGAAGTTTTAGTTGTGATATTTTACCAGGCAGATAGTCCACCTTGATGACTGAACTGCATAAACCTTCTTTGCATCATTGAGCAGGGATTCTCATTCAGCCCCAGCTCCTGCTGCCAAAGTCTCATCAGGCGTTTATTCTAGCAACCAAAAGCTATCTATATTATTTCATAGACAGTCTGGATCAGCAAATACATATACTGCTCATTAGGAAATTTAAGAACACTGACTGGAAAATAAGACAGATTCTTTTTCCTCATTCCTTAGCTTCTTGCCCATCAGAGGTGTTCTTTTCACCATATTTGTAGTTTTCCAATCACTGATCTGTTCAGTACATTTGGAAAAGGTTCTTTTTTCTTTTTGAAAGTCACTTTGACAGAATTTCACTATTAGAATTTCAATTGCTTGCAACATTATTTTCTTCATGCAATTATTCCTTACCTTTCACTGCCTTCCTCAAATTTTTCGACTGCAATAACAGATTATATTTACATAGCCTGCAAAAGCACACACCACAAAACCTTATAGACTCTGTTTACCTTCTGCATTTACCTTGAACAGTTGTCCCCCACCCATCTGAAGGAAAATTCTACTTTCCCTCTATGCTTACACAAACCTTTACTAATATCTCCACTCCAAATAACTCACATCTTCCCATTTCAGAGATTGTTTATACTTCTTTGCCTACAGGTGAATGACATGGTCCGTTTACAGAACTCAGTGGTTAATTCACCTTACCTCATGACAGGCTGAGGAAAGGTTTTTAATACCCATACCTTTGCACCTGTAGCTGTATGGACTATATATATATATTAAGCTCCCTAGATGGACACAACATTACTGACCAAAGCACACATTATAAGATGCAGAAAGACTTACGAGAACAGGCTTCAACCCCAGAGATTCTGGAAGCAGATGGAGAGGACATAAGAGCAAGGAGGGCAGCCAGCTGTAAGAGGTGATGGGAGTAAACTGCAATTAGCTGCTTTGAGTGCGCCTCCAGGAGTTACCACTAAATTTAAAGGGCTAGTACTAAAAACATCCTGTTGAAGGAATGCTTCTAGAAGAGAGTAATTTTATATTAATTAAATGTATGAACCAAAAAAGGGAATAAAAAGCTGTCAGAGGAGAGAAGAGTGCAGAACAATGTCTGAATGTCATTACACATCCTAAAAAATGGTGATACCGATTCTCAGGGTTTACAGAAATGAACAGGAGACACAGCATTATATTTTGTACGTTGCTTTGGTTATGCTTGCCTTCACTATTGTCTTATTTTTTTTCTATTACTTTTATTATAGTTATAGTTACATTTAGACAATTGAATACGATTTACACTTTTGGGAAGGACACTTCTCAATAGCACTACTTCTTCCTCCTGTTTTTTATGAGAAGACTTTTTCTGTAAGTGTGTTCTGAGAATATTAGGAGTGGGAACGGGTCATGTGTAGTTGAGCAGGGACTTTCAAGTCTATTAGTATAACTCTTTAGGCTTCATATCCTCAACAAATTCTGGTGTAGAGAACGTGGGGAAAACACAGACCTTTTAAATGTTTGTTTCCCTACACTGAGGTCACCACCAAGCGCTATTTTTTGAATACCTTCAATTTAGACTCATGATGACATCCCTGTTGAGGATCTGGCTCAAAAATTACTCTGGGTCCTGAGAAATTCAAAGACAAAGGAAGGGGAGTTGCTGGTGTACAGGAAGTTTGCCGTTAATCCAGCTTAATCAAATCTACCTCTATGAATCATGTACTTTATGAAGTGTAGGTCTTCTCCAGGTCATTCATAAAAGTGTTAAACAGGACAGCACCCACGTGTAGAAAAAGCACCTGATATTCCTTCCAGTTGTTGCCATTAATGAAAAAGAAGAAGGAAGATATGGTTTGGCACACCTGACAAAATTGCTGGTGATCAGAAAAGACTGGAGATACCACAGGGTGTGCATTTACAAAGAGATTTACAGTCCGCTTGACTGACTTCAAACTACAGCAGTCCCCTGAACATCTCGCACTCCCTGGTGCTCACTGACCTCTGCTCTGCTCCCACCTACATGCCACAGGTGGTCTTCCTTGCAGACAGCTTCATTGGCAGAGCCAGCATAGAAGTCTAAGAGTGAGTGGAGATGAAGCCTGTAGAGGTGGTACAGTCAGGATGTACTTCATACTGTTTCCTCTTCCTACTGCAATAACTTCCCAGCCTGTCCATGCGGATTGACTATATCATGCAGACTTTTCTGGAAGACAGAGGTTTTTCAAAGCGGACATGGGCCTCTCATTCTTGCAATTCTTTCACTTATGAGTGAAAGGACAGTGATTTGCAACCACAAGAGCACAGAAAAAAACCACTTCTGACCCATTCCCACTCAAGCATTGTTACTGACGATCATCTGGGTACCTGGCTGAAGAATTCTAACTCAATATAAAAGGTTATTTGCTTTATGTTTTAATTTAGCTTTCTCATATATCTTCTATACAGCCACAAAAGCACCTTTTTCTATTATAAATCAGGAAGAAAATCACCATCTTGACTCCAGTGTAGAGGGTGCAATATCAAAAATATCAGTATCCACCTAAGTAATTTTTAATGAATTGAGTCCTTTGTCCAACAACAGATGAACTTGTCGCTTTGGTGGAGTAATACAATCTAATCTGTTCTTATTTTTGGATTAATTTCAAATACTGTCTCTCTGCATTTGAAAGCTTTCACTTATCCTTCTTTGTGCTATTTTTCTTTCTTAAAATAAACTTTGAGCCCTATTTTTACCTTCAAATCTAATTTTCACTTGGAGGGAAGATGCCTTACTCTGAAGGACTAGAGTTAAATTGAGAAATACTTGCCAATGTGTAGTTTTATTTACATTTACCTTGCGGAAATATAAACAGTATATTTCTTATCCTGGCTTGAAGGACATAGGCCCTGAGATATTCAGTCCATGGGTTCTACTCTGACACACGTATTTTTTATTAGACCATGCCATCCTTTTACCCTCTAGACCTTCAGGGAAGTGGAAGACAGACATTAGTGTTGTTACATTTTTAAAAAAACCATCTAGTGTCCATGGTTGATTTATGCAGTTTTTTAAACTGAAAACCTTGGGCTCTCTCTTTTCATTGTATATAACAGCTCAAATAATAAAAACAAATAAATACATATTTTATGTGTTAAATTACATAAGTCATAAAAGTCTTTTAAAAAAAAAGACTAAACATATTTTGAGTCCATCCGCTCTCATGAACCTTTCTAGTTTTCCTGTCACCTCACAATTCATGACAAATTCTTTTGTCTCCTTTTCATGATATGCAGCTATTTCTGTTTCTGTTCGCCCACTGCCAGACTCTGACCTCAGTAACATTGGTGTTGTTCCAGTGTAAATCCAGAATGGCCCCCTCCATCTGGATGAAAGTCTGATACTTGTGGATTGATCCAGATAAAACAGTAGTAATGCTTGCTGGCAGAAGGCAGCATTTTTGGGGATTTGACAAGGACTGTGACCAGACTTCAGACTGAGGGCAAACATGTATATCCATCTGTTTTCAAGACAATCTGCAGTCCCGGGGTCTGTTGGGTTTGGCTGAGAAGGGTCTGCTGTTGGTCCCCTGGGCAGGATTCACAGGCTATGTTCTCAGGATCCTGCACTCCAGCTTTCTTTCCCACTGCTCTCTGCTGTCATGGGACCGTCCTCAGCCCCAGTGCACTGTGCAAGAGCTCTCTGGACCCGCTTCTTCCTCTTTGGCATCCATCCTGTCCTACCCTTAGGCAATCAACTCTTCCAGACAGTGCTCTGCATTGGACTGAATAGGAAGGCTGTGCCCTCCTGAAAAAGAAGGAGACTTTTTCAGGATGTTGCAAGACATTGTACCACAGATGTACAAACTCCAAGTTACTTAATTATCTTATTCACATCCATGAATACTAAGGAAAGTGTAAGAACCTTTTTTTAAAAAGTGGAACCAATTATAGTATCATATACATTAAACAACACAGACATTAACTCCAAACTATATCTTTGAGCTTTCTGACTCACTGATGGCACCATCCCATCAGTATCTACAGAGGCCAACAGAAACAAAAACAGTGGTGCTCTGACTAAACATCTCGCTCTTCAAGGAAGGAGCTACTACTGGAGAAGTACATCTTGTTGGGATTTTTTATGAGAAACTGGAACCTTTACAAAAGCCAGTTGACCATACCTGAAGCTGAGTCAACATTAACAGGCTGGGATAATGAAAATCTGTTTTTATTCTGCCCTGTCTTTTCAATTTCATACAACCCTTCCACTATAGAAAAATGCTACTTATTATACCTAAAAGAGCAATGATGTTTTTCCTACTTGACACATCCAAAGACATACAAATTTTTCTCATCTACTGTGGCCTTTCCTCTTCTGGTATGCCCTACTACTGTTTGTATTCCATAGGTCTTTTGAAACATCTGCCTTACTGACTTACTCACTGAGCCTCACTTTTACTCTGTTTCCATTTCAGTTTGGGTGTATACACAAGTCCTGCTTCCAGGGTCCTCACACAATTTGCATTTCCGCCTAGATCCTGAGTTTTAACTGAAGTCTGTATCAAACTGTAATTTTTTTCATTATGTTTGGAATGGACTTCTAACTAGGGAAGAAATTTGAGCTGTTTATATTGCTAGTATGTCTATGCCAAATAAAATCAATATTAGAATAATTATATTACCATAACCCGAGAAATTCCTGAATCTGTGGGCTGGTGGAGGAAATCCAAGGCCACTACATCAAAGTAAGACACAACCGTCATTTCTATGTTTGTGCGTGCCACCCTAGTGAACAGTAATAGCTGACGGGCACTGGCTGTTCCGGCACGCTCAGATGGTGGCATTTCTTACCATGCTCAGTGAACCCATTATTCATCTGGGAATTGCACCCTTTGCATGTTGCAGCTCTTTTCCACAACACTGTTCCATGAATCAAAGGCCTGACACAAACCTATTTTGACAAGTCTGAAAGGGAAGGGCAACTTCACAGGAATATCCCAAACTCCTGCCCAGGGTCCGCATTCAATATCTCAGCCAGGGATTTGTCCACAACCCCCACATTGTGAACCATCTGCTCACATGCTAAACAAAACTTGCAGGACTATGACAGCAACATATTTAAAATGTTATTAAGCTTGAAGAGAGTTGAACTCTATGTGTCCTCCTGTTTGCATTGATTATAGTTTGAATATCTATCAAATTACCATAAGCAATCAAATGATATCCAGGATCAACTGCTCATTGCATCCATTACACACTCCTCTTTTTCTCTGTCCCAGTTCAGGAATTAATTCCTATTTAGCAGAACATTAGTATGCAAACTCAAATGTCCTTAGAGCTGTCAAAGTAAGGCTAGAGGTGGAAATGTAGGCACAAGGAGGTTTAATTATGAGACACAAGAGCTGGGTACAGAACTTCAATATGAAGTGAGGCACCAAAGTACTGAAAATGGTCTTTGGAGACAGCAAATAAAAAGTCCAGCTTTACTCAAAAATAAAACCAAAATACTTTATGACAGGTTAGCAAAAGAAGAACCAGCTGTGAAGCAGAAATTAAGATACTGATTAGAACAAATCAGTTGCCCATGTAGGCAAATACAAGTTATTTCCTGTTCATGCAGTCCCAAAATAAACCGATGAAAAATGTCAGAGGATTAAACTCATCTCACTTCATTTTAGCTACCCAGAAGTTGAATTTCTAGTATCAGCTGCACAAAGAGTCTCTCTGTAGCCAAAGAGGAGACAGACAGAAACCTCCAGCTCTGTGTCCTCCCCTGCTCTCACCTGTCCTACTGGAAAGGATTGGGTTGCCTCTTTGCTCTCTTCTTACACTATTTTCAGGGGAGAAAGGGACTGGAAAACTGCTGTGTTTGGCTTTCGAAAGCTCTTATGTAAGTGTCTGCAAAGTTATACCACTGGCACAGCAGATCCTACACACTATTCCTTTGTGGCTCTACTTAGTGTACTTTTTTGGAGTCACGCCAGTCAGGAAGCCCAGGAGCAGAACTACATTTTAATTTTCATGGTAGTTATGCTGCAGCTAATTGGAAGATACTTTGGAAACTTCAAAGAGATAACTGAAAATGCCAGGGGGTAGCACACTGCAATGACTGTTAATGTCTGAGGGGCTTGTTTTTTTTCCTCCAAGGCCCATTTCACTGCAGTGGCAGTAAGCAGTACTACTGCAAAGCTTTGACAGTGTGTCATTCAGTGCTCTCATCGTGATTCTTGGTCTCAACATGAGGTCATGGCCTCACTGGTCCATGTGCTTCTTGCTGAAGCTGGCCAGGGAATCCCCATTGCAGGCTCACAGCTGTAAAGAGGAGTCTTTCAGCAAAACAAGTAACATGTCATCTGCATCCTTGCTCACACTCCTATTCCCTGGGGACACAGAGGACTACAAATGAAGCATGAAGGTACACAGGCGCTCAGTGGAAATGGAGCATAATCGGAAGGGAGTCTGAATTTCTACATCTTTGTTCTTGCTTCCAAACAAGCAGTAAACTCACTCTGGAATTCCTTGCAAAGACTGCATGAAGCAGAGAAAAACAGGAAAGTCTAAAAAAACATCTTGGCTCTGCTAATATCCATGAGTTGAAAAGCAAGACTGGGAAAGAGGCTACCAGAAAGTTGTTTACCCATCAATAAAGATGTTGTCGAAGAGATTTGTCTAGTAGACTAACATCTCCCAAGATAGATGGTGGCAAGTGTTCACCCTGTCTGTGCAAAAATTAAACTCAACAGGCTTATGCTTTGTGCTGGAACTTTACATAACCCGTAAATACATACATAACTATCTTTATCAAGAATGTTTATTTGTATTCTCCCACCCATGACTTTTGCATCAACAAGAAATCTCTTCTATATTGAGGGAGAGGACTGTGGACTTTAGTCCCAGGTATCCTAGACATACCCTTCAGCCTGCACAGATCACTGCAGTTTACACAAGGCCCTGCATGTCTCAAATCTATGGCATATATGCTGATGGTGTACAAAGGACCAATAAGTTAACCCTTAACCCTTATTGACCAATAAGTCAATAAGTCACTGCAGTCCTCTGTACTACTCCCACAGCCCACGAGGTATGTCAGACACACATCACCTGTAAAAATGAGACCTTCCTAGGAAACCCCTGTTCTCCCCGCAAATCCTTATACCTGAGTCCCAATCCATCTTGTACAAAGCTGCTGTTTCTAGCCATTTTTAATAGTCTAGTTATTAAGGTCAAGAAAAGTTTGTCCCTGTTTTTCTAATAGTCTCTCTTTAGGTACTGGAAGGCTGCTCTAAGTTTTCTCCAGAGCCTTCTCTTCTCCCGGCTGAACAACCTCAACTCTTTCAGCCTGTCTTCATAGGAGAGATATTCCAACTCTCTGATCACCTTCATGGCCCTCCTCTGGACCCACTCCAACAGATTCATGTGTTTATTGTGCTGAGGACCCCAGAAGTGGACACAGTACTCCAGCTGGGGTATAATATGAGAGCAGAGTAGAGGGACAGAATCGCCTCCCTCAACCTGCTGGACACGCTTCTTTAGATGAAGCCCTGGAAATGGATGGTTCTCTGCTATGTCTGGTATAGCAGCACTCAGCAGTGGTGTGACTTTGTTCAGGCTTCAATAGTCCACTGTTAGGATCCACTCTTTGTTAGATTTTTGCACTTGACCATCTGGAACTATTAAAGGACAAATGAGTTTTACTGATCAATTCTTCAGTCTCCAGTGGTCAAATCAGCTTCTCCAGTGGCCAAATCAGCTTATAATGAGAACCTAGGTGTCTCAATTGATAAGACACTCTCACCAGTGAACTCTCATGAAAGCAATCGGCCCCTGCTGTTGTTAAACACCCAGCGACCATACCACAGAGGGACCCTCTGAGAGACCAAGCAAACTAGACAGATGTTTCTCCTTCTCCATACTCAGGGGAGCTCTATGAAAAGCCTACTGGTACAATTCTGGGTCTTTGAAGTACCCTCTCCTGAGGCAGTCTATGCCGAGGATGTACAGAGCCTTTGGGCCAGTCACAATGAGTTGTTTTTACCACTCATTCCCAGTTAGGCTTACCTCAGTTTCCAACACAGACAGATCTTGGGATCATCCCATCACTCCAGAAATACAACTGGATTCTGCCTTTTTGTAACCTGATATCACTAGGGTACACTATGCGCCAGTGTCCACTAGAGCTTTATGCTTCCGTGAGACTAATGTGCCAGGCCATTGGATCCATAAGTTCAGTAAACCAGGTTGTCCCTTTCCTCCACCTGGCTAGAGGCAGGGCCCTAGTGCTGGTCAGTCTTCATTATTTGCTTGTCATAACTGCAAAACAGAAGTCCCTTCAACAAGGTGAAAAGTACGAACAGACACTCAGAAAGACTCAACAGACACTGGAGCAATAATTTTCCTGAATGGATGGATGTTTTTTCACTGTTGTCTTTCCTTGCAGTTCCTGTATCCAAGCTTCTAGATTCCATGTAGGTTCTCCATCCCACTTCATCATGCCCTCCATCTGGTCACTCAGGAAGAACTACAGGGTTGCATGTGGTGTGTGCCACTGACCCTTTCTGTTGAGGAGAAAAAGGTTGACTCTTGATAGCTGAGACCTTGTTTGGAGTGCTCGAGCAAGAGCTATGCTTCTCAGCTGGCTAAGATATTTTTGGGGCCAGTTACTTCACAGCCAAGATGCAGGTCCACATGGAGGAAGCAAGGTTATCTTCGTATTTTTTCTGTTAGCTATCAATCTCTCTCCTTTAGTGTGAGGACTTGGCTGAAGTCTGG
This sequence comes from Lepidothrix coronata, assembly GCF_001604755.1. Taxonomy (NCBI): domain Eukaryota; kingdom Metazoa; phylum Chordata; class Aves; order Passeriformes; family Pipridae; genus Lepidothrix; species Lepidothrix coronata. Next base: position 7,952,540 of record NW_016690184.1, read on the forward strand.
TTGTGTACTAGTGTGTTTGCATTAAGATGTATAGTATAACTACATCAATCAAGGTGCATCTCCTAAAAGCTCACCTAAGCATCAGTCTCAGAAATGTCTCTAGAAGGGCATGCATTATCTCTTTACTTTTTACTTAGACTATTCCCCACTTCCACCATTCCCTGAGGTGGCTAGTATGGGGATGTACTTCCCTGATCTTCTAGGAACAAGTTAGATAGGACTGGCGTTATTTGGTCTTCCAGGCTAACAGTAACAGCCATTAGTGAGGGTTTTGCTACACAGTGTTGGCCTGCTGACTTGAATCCATGGCAAGCTGCGTAATGAAACAGCAAATCACCTGCACTGCACCTCCAGAACTTTTGCATAAACAGAAATAGTTTTCTTTGTTAGTTTCTTCCAATGGATTGATGACTTTTCTGTGAGCATGTAACCAGATCTTTATGAAATGATTGTAATAGCAGCCTGGAGTAACGGGGGGAAAACCAGTTTTTATTCTCCTGCATAAAATGTCAAAACGTGGATTGGATTGGCTGAACATCCAGAAATTCTTTCCATCGGATCACTGGATTTGCCAGCCATTCTAGGATGTCTTTTTCAAAAAATGAAGATGACTTATGAAATTGTCTAGCTTGAGTAAAGACAGATACTGTTTCCAATAGGAGGAGTGAGTTTATTTTCGAGTTTTATATTATCTGTTTTTAAAGTCTTATATTTAGGGATTGCTTTTTTTCCAGAATAGTCAAAGATACTTTATGCCACAGCAAAAGGTCCCTAAAATGGTCTTGTTTGTTTGTTTAAATGACACATTATCTTATTCTTAGCATTTAATATAATCCTTTTAGAGTTCGTTAGATCTTGTCCAAGTTGTTGATTGTGTAAAATTCCAAAGTATTTAAACAGAGACCAGCAACAGCACAAAGCTTAATAAACAAAGTATGAATGGCCAGCTTTATGTGCAAAGAGAAGTGCGTATGTTCATGTGGCAATCAGAACAAAAACTGACAGGTATGAATTACTTACTAAATTTGATGTTGCATTTAGCAGCTACAGATGGTGGTGACAAAATTCTGTCAGATTTCTCTGCTCTGTATGCACACTCAGCAAAACTTCAGGAAAAAGCAAAAGAACGTTTGGAGAGTCTGTGCTGTACATGCTTACAAAATTTGAAGCTTGAACAATTAGAGAAGTGGTCAATGAGAATAAAAGCTGCTGCATATATGCATATACAAATATGCAGCATATACATACACTTGCTGCACATACATGCTGCAATGAATAAGCAAGAAATATTTGCCATCTGGATAAGTCATAGATGGAAACTGTCTGCTGGAACAGTCATAAACCAGTAAATCTGACAATATTTTTCCTACCTTTGTCACTAGAGCTTCTCGATGTGTCCTTCTTTGGCAATGCATTGAGGTGTCAAGACACCCAACCTCCAAAGCCCTCAACTTCTTGAAGTTATTGACTCACAGATGAGGACAGAGCACATCTGGGAGCATCTGCTCTGCTGAATGCAACCAAATATCTCAGCCTGAACCCAAAGGAAAACTGTACTCCTATCTAAGCCATCACTAAACCCTCAGACTAGTTCTTTTGGTTAAACCAAGGCTGTCCTTCCTCTTCACTGTGCCTATTGCCTTTTAATGACTACTAGGATCACATCAATGTTTAAGACCATGCAGTATATCTTATACAGCAGCACTTCTGCACTACATCCTTCACTGCTTAGCTCAGGAAGTGACACGTGGTTCAACTCAGCCTGGCTGCCACTGTTTTGGCAGTTCCCGTGGTGGTAGTGCACATACTCCTGTTTCACCCTTGTGAGAGGCTGGATCTCTCCATCAAGCAGGTTAGGAACTGAAGTGCTTTTGGCCTGAGACTCCTTCTTCTAAGGGCAATACACTGTGTCATGGTGGGCTGCACCAACCAACCTCTGAAACCCACCAGACTTCAGAGCTGTGGAGAGCCAAGGCTTTGCTGAGCAGCCTGGTGAGTGGGTAGAAACACCATTTCTTTGCCAGTCTAGCCAGAGGATTCCAGCCTGAACAGAAGGCAAGGGTTTTTTATGGGACTTTTATGAGACAAGAGGATCTGGAGAAGTAGAAATCCCATGATGGAAGCACAGGAGAGGCCAAATCTCAAGAATCTCATGCTTTTATATTCACTAGAGGAGGAAGATGCCAGGTTACTCTTTGTAGGTAGTAAAAGACCTTTTCTGTAAGAGGAAAGTTCGTGCATATGGTGTATGTAGTATATAGTGTATCATATAGGCCATGATTTTCCCTTGTTCCCTGCTTCCCCCAATACAGTTTTCGGACAGAAGATAAAAAATCAACTACGTGAACATGGCAGTAGCTGCTTTTATTCAGTCATTCCCAAGAAAACCAGGTGGATGCTTCAACAAGGCTGTTTTTGTCAGAAGACAGATTTACAAACGAAAGGTTTACCTCAAATGACCTTAGACTAAAGATGTAACCAACTCCCCTCTGTCCTTCAATTTTGTAACAGTGGATTTCTATATGGGTAAACAAGCCAAGACCCAGCTGTTGACACCTATGGAGAATGATTCCAGAATGATACAGGACACTGCTTTATGTGTGGAGACCTGAGTACTTGAAATAAACTTACGTTTCTAAGTTTTAGTATTAGCAACTGTTCCATAAGAAAGGTGATATTTCAATTGGCAATTTTCAATTGCAAATAAAATACTACAGCTGGAAAAAATACATACTGGAATTCACAAAATTCCCATGAAAATGAGAGAGGAAGTCTTCTCCTAGTTTGAAGTTGTATGTGGAAAAGACATTAGATATTGTCATAATCTGAATTGAAGCCCGATATCTTTTATCCTGTCATTAATGTGGAAAAATCAGTGACTTAACGGGTAAAAATAATGTCTATATGAGCAGTCTTCAGTTTTTTATTTCAGCTTCTCAGAATGTGGAACTTCAGGTACTGCAGTGGAGCACATTACTGGAAAATTCAGGCTAGAAATGCAACTGTTTGAACACACTATCCTAGGGAAGCATATAAAATCTGTCTGCTTTATTTTTTCTTCCTTTTTTCATAGCAGGATTTTAAGTTCATTGAGATCACAAGGAAAGACAAATAATGTAGAGTATTTTGGTTAATATTCAGATATTTAGATGAACAATAGATAAAGATACAGATTTTGAGATGGCAAACTAAATCCAAACCTTCTCATATCCACCTATAAGAGAGGTGATGGTGAGTATCTCACGCAATAAATCACCAGAAGAAAGTCCACAGATTCACATACTACTTTGATTTAATTTCCCTACGGTCTCAGAAGAAATGCCAGATGTTCTCATCTAACAGAAGGGAGTATGCACTCTATATTGCATGAACATTATGAGTAAGAGCAGGAGTGCAACCAGCAATACTACTTGGAATACCCAACAGTCAAAACCAATAGAGTTCAGTAGGTTTTTGGGTCAAATATCTGAGTCCCATCGATTCTTCCAACTCCTGGTTAGCAAGAGTGGAGAAATTAAATGCATACTGGTCGGTGGGCTCAAGGAACAAAAAACTATTGTGGCAACTAAACAGAAACAATTGTGTAGCAAACACACTGAGATCTGGAATACAGGGCTGCTTGAGGACTTCTCAAAAGAAACTGTGGGCAACTTCGAGGAACTGAAATTACTTGGAGTCTGCAAGTAACCATGCCCTGGAATGCTGGACAGCCATGACTGGCAGCAAGGAAGCAGAGGAAGCTGAGGGCACTGTGCTGTTAGCAAAATTGGTTTTAATTGTTTCAGTTACAGAACAAAAACCAACTCCAGGTCTCATTGAAGCCAATGCAAAATCATTGGGTCTGGGCATACAGATCTATTTTTCTCACTATTAAGTTCTCCTTGCTTTTCAGAAAATTCAGATTGCTTTTAGTGATATTTTAATTTCTCATCAACATGCTACTGTTACTTATTATTTCTAGGCAATTCAATAACCATTCAATTTATAGAATTAAATATTGTCCTTGGTGCAACTTTCCGTTTTGTGCTTATTGTCTTTCAAATTTCTCACTGCTTATACTTGCAGGTCCTCGTGATGGTCAGTATTTCACATTTTCCTACGTCGTGCCACCTGCTACAATTATCATTTTACCAGTAAGACCTCATTATTATATCATACTCTCCAGCACACTCATCTGTCTAAAGGAAATTTTCAGTTCAGTTTTCACTATGAAGAAAAGAATTTGCTGGATAGTATATGAAGTTCCAGATGTGACAAAGTCTGGCACTCAGGTTCCCTGATGCAAAGTACAGCAAAGTGTTAATAGATTTTACTGAGTAATCAGCTTGAAAAGGAATAGGGGATTTAAGCCATCCTTTATTGGTAGAAACTCCAGACAAGTGGGCAACTCTCAAAGGTTTTTTGTGAGGGTTTTTGGTGTCTCATGACCTATTGAATTTTGCATTTGTATTACCCTGAGCAAACTTCTGTGGTTCTCATTACAATTTATGTATAACCTGCACTGTTTGCAGCCAAGGCCTAAAGATGAGAACAAATCTCTGAGGAGTTAAAAGTGGCAAAATGGTAATCTGACCCCAGAGGCAAACAGAAGGAGAGAGACTGGGAACACAGCTGGTTCAGGTAAAATATGAACTGTCACCAATTAACCATGACAAAGAACTGGGGACACTGGAAACAGTCTCCATCAAGCCTGTTAGAAAAGGGACAAGACTACAGATGCCATGCCATCGGAATAGGCTCTCAAAATTACACTTGTATCAATAAAAACTCAGCTATCGTTTCATCCTGTTTTCTACTCCCCCTGCTAAAGCCAGTGTCATCTGTTGAGAGCACCCAGACCTGGAAAAGTGATTTTGTGAAAGTGAAATACCCTTCTGATGGTTTCCATCCTTTAGTCCTGTTCTGTGAGGTCATGGGTCTCCAAAGATCTGCTATTTTTTAATAGGTAGTTGGTTCTTAGGTTCTTGGGTCAAAGGCTGTGAGTGGAATGACAGATCAAATGTGCATTGTGTATATCAAAAATGAACTCATTCTGCTCCAAGAAATAGTTTCAAAGTCTGCTCAAGCATCTAAGGAGAAGGCAAACAAAATCCATTGTGTGACCAGGGCTCCTGGTGTAGCTGGAAGTGCAATGTGAAATGTATGCCATGGATGAGCCTCTGTAGCACCTCATAAATTGCACCCATTCCTCAGTGTAGTAACCTGACTTTGTTGTTCACAGGTTACTAATAATTAATCTTTCTTCACAGTCTTTTTCAGCAACAGAGACCCTCAACCACAAAATAATACTGCAGAAATGGGGAGAAAAAAACCCTTCAAATTCTGCTTGGGGCAACTGTTGCCCCCAAAATAAATGGGAGAGGAACACTTGGCAGCCAGGCACAGCAAAACCATCAGGACACCCTATGCAGGACATAGCAAAAGAACTGGAGGAGAAAGGTTTGTTACTGAGCTGTGCTGGGCAGCATGGGAAAAATGAGAAAAGAATAAAAAATTATTTCAAGTCAGAAAAACAGCAAAAATTGCAAAGAGTGGGGAAGAAAGGGAGGGATGGGAATTTATTACACCATTTTGGGGAGCTAGTGATCAGGACTAGACTTGGCATGTATCTAAGGATCTTCTCTTTTAAGAAAGGATCCACAGTACAATATATGGGAAGCCATGTAGAGGACATTGCAAAACAATTTCAAAAGCAGGATAGGATGCAGCAAGCAAATCCTCTGTTATCTATCTCCAGTAACTATATGCATGGAGCAATTCTGCAGGATTGAGCTCTAATATGCCAATTCTCACACCGACATAGTTCAAAAACCCAGACAAGGAGTGAGTCACCTTGATGTTATCAGTCCAAGTCTCATCCCTGCCATCTTCCCCTGAACTAGTGTCCCTTGCTCAATCCTCTGCTTCTAGATTTTACATCATCTCTGTGTCTTCTCCTGGGCAAGAATGAGCTTGAGGTGGTAGGTGCTGCAACACTGCACAGGTGCACAGCCTCATCCCTGGCAGCCAGACACTAACTGCTGCAGCCATGCCAAGCAGACAGCTACACACTGAGAGTCACAAGACAGAGGCATTAGGAAATGAAAACTCAGCAATAACATTTGATGTCACGTCTCCCATTGCTTTTTCTCAGTTCTTAAAGCAAAAGGCCTGTACCTTAAACCAGCTTCATCCAGTTTCAGTGTTGAGAAAACTCAAAGGCTCAGAAGTGCTGAAATTCCATGGGGCAAACAGACCTGCTGGCTTGAAGTCCTTACTCTGCTGATCCTTTCTCTCTGTGTCTCCTACACAGTTTTTAAACAGAAATCTTTTCACTCTTCACCTCCTGCCAGGTCCTGATGATTCCTTGCCTGTACCCATCCTCCGCACACATTTTAGTTTGAGGTATGAAGTGCTAATTATCTGTCAGCTTTGAAATATGATCGATCTCTCATGGTTTAACCCTGGTCAGCAACTCAGCCCCATGTAGCCACTTGCTCATTTCCCTTAGCTTCACTGGGGAGAAAATTGGAAGGGTTAAAGTGAGAAAACTCATGACTTGAGATAAAGACAGTTTAATAGGGAAAGCAAAAGCCATGCACACAAGAAAAGCAAATCCAGGAATTTATTCACCACTTCCTGTTGGAAGGCTGATGTTCAGCCATCCCAAGGAAAGCAGGGCTCCATCATGCGTAACAGTGTCTTGAGAAGACTAAAGCTGTCGCTCCAAACATTCACCCTCTTCCCTCTTCTTGCTCCAGCTTTATATGGTGAGCATGATGCCATAGGGTATGGGATGTTCCTTTGGTCAGTTAAGGTCAGCTGTCCTGGCTGTGTTACCTCTCAAACTTCTTGTGCACCCGCAGCTTCCTCACTGGTGGTGTGGGGCGAGAAGCAGAAAAGGCCTTGATGCTATGCAAGCCCTGCTCAGCAATAATAAAAACATCCCTGAATTATCGATACTGTTTTCAGCACAAATCCGAAACATAGTCCATACTGGCTACTCTGAAGAAAATTAACTCTATCCCAGCCAAACCCAGCACCACACACCACCAGCACACTGCGGGCAAGGCAGTGTGGGACATTTGCCTGTACATGCCTGACCAGCCAGAGAGGGCAAAGGACTCTCACAGCAGAGGAGCTAACCTGAAACAATTTTATCCCACCCAACTTGAAGGGTTTGCTACAAGAAAATATTTTAGATATTTGTTTGCTCTGGCTGTGATTGCTCAATAAGGAAGAGATTGAGGACAACTGATCCTGCTTTGGGGCAAGGAGACATTGCAAAAACACTCTTGCTGTCTCTTCCCACTCCGTGGAAATCTCATGCAGTTTAACAATACCATGTGCAAGGTCCTGCACCTAGGTTGGGTAACCCCCAGTATCAATACAGGCCAGGTGGTGAACAGATCAAGATCAGATCTGCCAAGAAGGATTTGGGGATGCTAGTAGATGAGAGGCTGGACATAAGCCAGCAATGTGTGTTTGCAGTCCAGAAAGCCAATTGTATTCTGGGTTGCATCAAAAGAAGTGTGGCCAGCAGCTCCAGGGAGGTGATTCTGCTCTCATGAAACCTCACTTGGAGTACTGCATCCATCTCTGGGGTCCCCAGCACAGGAAGGACACCTGTTGGAGCACCTCCAAACGAGGGCCACCAAGATGATTAGAGGGCTGGAGCACCTCTCCCATGAGGAAAGGCTGAGAGAATTTGGATTGTTCATCTTGGAGAAGTGAAGGCTTCTGGGTGACCTAATTGCAGCCTTCCAGTTCCTGAAGGGAGCTGGAAGATGGAGAGAGATGTTTAACTAGGGCATGCAGCGATAGGAAAAGGGAGAATGGCTTGAAAATAAAATAGAGTAGATTTAGATTAGATTTTGGGAAGAAATTGGCCTGAGTTGCCAACCAGGGTTAAACCATGAGAGATCAATCATATTCCAAAGCCAACATATAATTAGCATTTCATCTCTCAAACTAACAGTTTGAGTACACAGTGTGTGCAGAGGATGGGTACAGGCAAGGGATCAGTACATCTCATCTTTACTGTGAGGGTGGTGAGGCACTGGAACATGCTGCCCAGAGAAGCTGTGGATGCCCTGTCTCTGGAAGTGTTCAAAGCTGTGTTCAATGGAGCTTTGAACAATCTGGTCTAGTGGAAGGTGTCCCTGCTCATGGCAGGGTGGTTGGAAGTAGATGGTCTTTCAGATCCCTACCAAACCAGGCCATTCTATGATTCTGTGATTCTATGGTTTTCTCTGATAAGGGAATTACATGGACTGACAGTTTTAGAGTTCCCCACTAGTAGCACCAATCCCCCCCAGGTGTAGAAACAGCCTATATAAAGGCCCTTCACTGCTTTATATCCCCCCCGCCCCAACTTACTGCTCTGCAGCAGATTCAGATATTCCCAACAGCTGGTTGGGACCCCTGGGAGGAGGAACTGAGCAATCCAACAGTTGTGCCAGGTACTCGTGGCACTTGATGTGGTTTCTGTGTGATCCCCAAACCACTGGGCTCTTCAGTGGGAGAAAAAGCTGATCGGCAGCAGGTCTGCAGCATCATGAGGGAGGGAGGGGGCCAAAGTCGTTGGCACTTCCTTGGAAACACTTCCACAGACACAGTGATTTCTTGCTAGGAAGTAAAATTTCCATGTGGTTTTTGTGACAGCAGACATCCTTTTGTGGATTATTGCCAAAACTCAGAAGCCTGTAAAACAAGCTGGGAAGTGCCCGCCGGGGAAAGAAATCCCTCCGCCTTTCATGAGAAGATAATAAATGTTAGAGAAGTCTGAAGACATAATAATGGCTGTGAGTATTAACTTTCTCTTACAGCAGCAGTGCAAGATTATTTATTGGAGATATATTTTTCCTATTTGAGGTTTGTTTGAGAGTTTTTTTCCTCAGAAATAGGTAACCAAAGATTTATGAATGAACGGCATACTGGAAAAAAAAAAATCAACCTAATACACAAAATTAAATTTCAGTGTTAAAAAGCTTGGATTTAGCACAGAAGGAAGAAGGGTATTTCTTGCATGCATCCTGCTCCAAAAAGAAAGGCCACTGGAAATTAATGAGGAAATAAATAGGATTAATATATAAGGACTAAATAGAGAGGAGGCTTGGGCCATAAGAGATTAATGAAGGACATACAGCTACTCTTGCTTTGCCACCACAGCTACAAACTGAATTGTATTTTATGACTTTCAAGGTGAATTGAAAGTGATTGAACAGCAAAGAAACATTCTGAAGAGTTTTCACTCATAGTCCTCCTAGGACTCTTTCCCTCAGAGGTGGGAAAGGCTACTTATGCTAACTCTGCAGACAGTGTGCTAACTCTGCAGTCTTTAATGATAAACAGAGGAAGTCCCTATAGAAAGCTGTGTTGGCACGTGCTTTCTTCCTTTGAGCACAAGAGAACCAGTGAAAAGGACTTGGTTTTGCATAGAAGTCACTGAACTGCTGCTGAATAGGCCTTGCCTTTTAAATCATACAATTAAAAGCAGCAATGAAAAACTTAAAAGACCTTATCCAGTCTTTATATTCTCACTGCCACATGTGTGCACACACACTTGCTGTCAGAAAAATTTACTATTTCAAAACAAATTTACCACACAACTTCAGATAAATATCTAGACTATGAAATGTCAAAAAAAAACTTAATATAAATTTTAACCTAGAAATTGCATTTTTTTATTTCTACATTGACTTCATTTTTTTAAAAGAGCTGAAGCATATTTTAAAATAATTTGTTCTGTTTCAGATGGAATAAATATCTCAAATGAAGTTAAGACAAAATGAATTGGGTAATTATCATTAAATCCCCTATTTCAGTACCAATTTTCCCGCATCCTCTACTCCTTCACTTCATTTTCAAGTGTGCTAACCTAAGCCATTTCCCAACCCCATCTGCCTTCTGATGTTTTGTCCCAGGACCAAAAAGTGCTTTCCTGACCAAGCTCTCAACTTACTCACCATCTCCACTCCTGACATGGGTCAGCCATGACCAGGGGTGCCCCCCACGAGTATCTGAAACCCTCAGCTCTCTAGCATGGCAGCCCACCACCATTTCCTTTGGTCTCTTTCCCTGCATACTAGGGAATGTTCTGGTTTATTTCAAGTCCCTTGCTGGGTGCAAAGATGAGAGATGTGTTTGAATTCTCTGATCACTATATCCAAAATCAGGGCTGCCATGGGGGCAGCTGCTGGAGTGCAGTGTGGGCCAGACATAAGAGTGGCATTTTTTGCATGTCCAGTATAGGAAAAGAGCTTTCAAGCAGCTTCAGGCCTGCCTGAAAACCCTGGCCACCTTGGGTCCCATCACAAGCAGTGTATGAAATCCTATATTCCCAGATTCCCACCAAGTAATACCTGGTTTCTTCCGACAGCTCCACCAAAATCCAGCTCTTCTTTGTTAGAGGAAAGTTGGCATAATTCAGCTCTATTGAAAAAAATTTCATAAGTCACTTTTCCCCTGGTGCACATCTAGCTAATTAAATGTACACCACAGCTACTGCACAGGTCAAGGCCACCTGCATGGTGACTCTTCGCCTGACCACACCCATTCCAGGCTCTTCTTGCCAGTGTTCTGCAAGGGCTGTAGACACTGAGAATGAATACTGCTCACAAAGCTTTGGGGTGACCAGAAATAAATAACAAAATAGCAAGCTGTACTTTCCATTGCAAGGATAGGGCAGGAGGCTTCCCCCAGTACACGTGCTTTTTGCTCTCATCTGTCCAAAGAGAGTAGAAATGAAATCAACTTCAAACTATATAGGGAGTCTGAGCCATGAGCTATCACTGCTCTTCAGGAAAGTCAACTTGGACCAATATGAGAAGGACATTCTCAGTAGTAGACTGGCTATACCTCTGATTAGTGAAGCAGTTACTTCTGAAGAAATCAGGGGGGTTTCGTTTAAATTTGCCAATTTTTGCTTTCACTATGTCTATGAAAAATTGAATCTAAAATTGTTGGTGTAAAATAAATAGGTCTTGGCCCAACCATTCCAAACAAGCATGTTTCTGTCTATTGCACAACCAAAATGAGCAATATTTGAAATACTTTTTAAAAAAAGTTCTCCTTCTGGTCTTCCTTGGCATGCTATTTAAACTATACCTAACAAATGGATTCATTTAGAAATGCATATGCCTTTCAGAAAGTAAATACAGTTCTCATTTGAATAAGTTTCTATATTTGATGCCAAGCTCACAGGGAAAATGTCCACTAATGTTTATCACAACATCAGAGACGTGAGCCAAACTTTGTCAATGTACTACATTGTACTTTGAGGTGGAGGGGGTGGAATTATATATTTAGAAATAGCTTATATTAGTTTGAAATTTTACTGTGAAGAGCTGCATGGAGGAGATCACCCCTCACCATTGGGAGGCTATCATCCCTCCCAATGGAGAGCACAACACTGCAATGGACTGGCAGGGAGCACGACAGGGAGTTCCAGCCCTAATTCTGAATATCTTGCCTTTTGTGGTTTTAAGCCATATCTGAACTCACCGAATTTTTGATGGGTGTTTTACACTTGAAATGTAAACCCTGAAAACAAGGAATGATGAGGAAAACATAGACTACACCATGACCACAGTCCACAGCTCTCATGGGAACTGCCACAGTCACAGGCTTATACCTGAGTTTCAAATCTTCTATTGAATTACAGAAAGGGCTGCTATTAGGCTTCTCTCCCCTCCAGCTCATTATATACAGTGGTTTGCAATCTTTCTAACAAGTTTTGTCCATAAACTGCTTAGCGTATCAAGATTTTTCTAAACAATTAGAATTTTTCTAAGCAATTTGACATATTCAGGAGTTAATACACATTCGGTGAGACTATGTGTCCCAGGATAATGATTTCCTGCTATTAGTTTAGGGCTTGGATGTTGTAGATTTGTGACAGTGAGTACTATGGGGATAATACTGGTGGATTCAGTGGTCAGCTGGTGGACGCAGCCCTGCAGAGTGCTCAGGGTTTGCTTGTTAAGAAAATTCCTGAACGTCATATATTTGTCTGGTAGCCAGCCCAAATTAAAAAGAAAAAAAAAAAGTGGTATCACCTTCATAGAAATAAAAATCAATAAATGCAATCAGGACACCCACTCATTTAGGGGAAGTTCAGTTACAAGAGATGAAATTTATGGGCAGTTTCTTCCGCAGGTTTGCTGTGTGTGGCTCTGCAGTCATTTAATGTTGCTGCACGTTACTCCACAGTTGTTTCTTTTCACCTACTGAGGTGATTGCAATTCAACATGGAGGGAAGAGAAATGCACCTGTGTCTGCAGTGACTACAGAACTGATTTCAGGTCTCTGACAAAAGTATATTGCATCAAGTACACAGATTTTTAAGAAGCAACTAAGTTCAGTTATTCATGAAGGCCAGCTAAAATTATGACATGACAGGCTTAGCAGGTGAGCAAATTTACAGAATTCTATAATATTTCAGGAAAATTGCCTCTTTGGGAATACTTTCTGCAGTATATGTCCCATTTCTTAGAAAAGCAAGAGCTTGCCTTAAGCAAATGAGCCGACTTATTGTGAGACAGCTAAAGGAAAAGAATAAGCTCATTGAAATCTCCACAGCGAGAAACTCAGAGGGAAGGGACTTATACAAGGGTGTTTGCACAGTGCCTGGTACAATGGGTCCTAACCTGGTCATGCCCTTTGATTGCTACTGCAGAGCAAACATTCAACAACAAAGACCTAGCAAGTAATGCTAAGGTCAAGCTCAGCTACCAAACCTGAATGTCTTCTCAAGTACTGAGGCAGCTGCTACAGCTGCATCCAAAGTCTGGCTAAAGCCAGAGGAAAAATCTATTGTCCCCACCAGCTTCTGCTCAGGTGTCTGGTGCATTGGCCAGAATTTCATCAGATGCTTGCTGTCCCCCATGGATGTCCCAACTACTGTGAGAAGGCATTTTTGTGATGATGAAAAATCATTATTCCATGGGAAAGACTCTCGTGTAAATGTATTCAGACACCAATGGTGGAACTTTTGGCAGTGGACAGCATCTAGTAGGCACCTTTCTGCTATGGAGAATACCCTCTGAGCAGTCAAAGAGCGCAGTTTAAAGAGCACTTCCATGTGCATTGGTCAGTAATGTTTACCAATAAGAACTAAAATGCAAGTAATGCACCAGATGATCTGTGGCAACTATGTCTGCCCACAAAACAAATATATCATGTTCAGTGTTGAGGCAATACTGTGTGCATTTCACAGAAAGATTGACAGTAGTTCTTCACCAGCACCTGAAGCCCTTTTTTCTCTATTCTTAGTAGATTACCTTTGGGATGGTCACCAATCTAGCCTTGTAGAGGCTCTGCTGCTTAGTGCATTGTCTTCATAAAAGTCATGGCAATAGCCTGATCCAAGACAGAACTGTAATCATCATTTGCATACGAAATACAGATATTCTTCCTAGGGGCAGAGAATGATGGGTGGCAAGGTGTGTCTGTAAGACCCTGGTGACAAACAGGCAGCTGTCTAGGTTTGGGTTTTGGTGAAAACTGGTTAGTTTCAAGTTTTTGGAACTTCTGTGACTTTTTACTAACTTTATGAAATGTGGCATATGTAAAGAGCTATGGTAGCTATGGTGGCTATGGTGGCTGCAACAAGGCAGATGCTGCTCCCAAAGCATCTAGCACACAGCACAGATGCCTCTGCGTGACCCCACAGGGGTCCATGACCAGCAAAAACAGGCAAGAATGGGTTTGGCAGACTAGAAAACCCCTCCTTTAATATTTGACATTAATAGTGACAGAGGGTTGGGAAGAAATGAAAAGCATGTTGGAAAGCTCAATCTACAGAAAATGTGCTATTCAATTTTATAGTTCCATAAAAAATGCAACAGAGCTGTTTCACAGCTGGGGAGAAGGAAGCCCAGCCTCTTGATTTCGCTTCCTCCACTGGCTGACATTTATAGGATTTTACTTGTAAACAGCACTTACATAAATCAGTCAAGTCACAGTTCACACCACTATCTCAAAGCAGACAACGATCATGTATTTGTTGCTTCCTAAATGACAAAGCCTGAGGTGAGGAACAAGAGACATATATGCTTCCTCAGTGGGTAGTTTAGCCTAAAGCCCAGTGCCTGGTTTGCAAAGAGTATGAACAGGCTGCTGAAATCCAAAAAAAAACCTTCAAGATGAGGAAGAGCTTCACTTACTAGTTGCACACAGACATTTTTAATAAGTACCTTGCAGTGCATTTTATCCCTGATTGAATCATAATTGTCATTTTGCTAAATTTTGAATTAATTCTTATTCTGCACTTGAGATGTCCAAGTAATTTTTTGTATAAACCTGCATGAGTAATTCCCTCTGTCATGAAGAACTGCTAGTGGACAACTTGGATTGAAGTATTTCTGAAGAGCATTTCACGGGACACCCAGGACCCCTGGTTACACAGAGATGTACCTCAGATAATGACCCATCTAGCACCAACCTTACATCAGTGGCTCTCAAACATCAGTGACTAGCAGGATTGTTGACAGCCTGAAGAGCGTGTGCTGGTCTCTCCACGTCTGCTGCAAGAATCAGGATGAGAAGGCAGCAGAGAAGCAAGCACAGAACAGCAATGCAGAAGTGAAAGTGAGAGAAAGTACTCAAGAACAAAAGAATAAAACCAAAAAGACTGTAGCTTTATCTTTTCTTCAAAGCATGAGTTAAATTAAGATTGGTTGCAATTACAGGAAGTTTTCCATGCAATTACTTTTCCACATTAGAACGTAGTGCAGGAACTCCATGGATATCTTGGATTGAGGGAATAAGCCAAGAAGGGAGTCACAGCAAAAATGAAAGCCATGCAATCATTGCAGACACGCGAATACTCTTTTAGAACACATTCACTAAGAAACACGTTCCCTTGGAGAAAATTATCACAGAGCCATGTACACCTCCCTCAGGAATGCCTGCCAGGAAGGCACCTCTCATCACCTTTGTTCAAACTGCAGAGAGGTAACCAGATACGCACACTGAAAAGGATGAGCTGGATGTATCCAAAGCATATTCATTGTCTACTGTCTTTAACTGTGACTTTAGAAGTGACTCCATTCTACACCTTTCAAGGGAGGAACTTAAAGAAGAAACCCTGCGTGGGTTGGGTACAGAGAGTTTCACTTTTTAAAGGTGCTGGCTGTTCTGGATTTCTCCTTTTTCAGGAAGAAAAACTTAACTCAGGACAGTTGTCCACCCCGAACAGTTGTCCACCCCGCACAGTTGTCCACCCCCAAGTCAAATAGGTAAAGTACATTTAAGAATACTATTCTCTTGAAAAGCAGCAATTTATGCCCTCAAAGCCATCATGGGAATCTAAGGGATGTTTTTACCAAGAAGAATACCCAGGTTTTGCACACAATATTTAGATGTGTA
>NW_016690184.1:7967935-7979037 GCF_001604755.1 Lepidothrix coronata
GTTTGGTGAAACAAACACCTGAAGAAAAGTACCAAGGTCAGTGTTTACAGAGCCATTCTGCTGTCTACGCTCTTATACGGATCTGAATCATGGGTCATCTACTGCCACCACCTGCGTCTCCTAGAACGCTTCCATCAACAATCCTAACGTACAACGCCTCCGTACAATCCTAAACATCCACTGGTCAGATTATGTGACTAATACATCTGTTCTAGAACAAGCAGCAGTCACAAGCATTGAGGCCATGTTGCTGAGAACACAGCTGCGCTGGGCAGGGCACGTCTCCAGGATGAAGGACCACCACCTTCCTAAGATCCTGCTTTATGGTGAACTTGCCACCGGCTGCTGCAAGAGAGGAGCCCCAAAGAGAAGATACAAGGACTCTCTGAAACAACATCTCAGCCTTGGCCATATTGATCAACATAACTGGTCTACTCTGGCCTCAAATCGGGAGGTCTGGAGACACACCATCTATAACGCTGCTGACGCCTTTGAGAAAGCACGCAGGATCACCCTTGAGGAGAAAAGACAATGCAGAAAGAATCGTGCCTTGCAGAATATACCACCTAAGGAGTCTTTCTGCTGTGCCTTTTGCAACCGGACATGCCTATCTCGTATTGGCCTTTTCAGCACTTGTAACAAACGTGGGTAGTGCCCTTCCCAAATCTTTGTTCGCGAAGCCTAACCATGATTCTACGATTCTATGAAAACTAGAAACTCAGCCTCAATCCTGCACAGAGGGGTTCCCGGGGAATTTTTTAAGGCAATAAAATAAAAATGTGCTGCTGCAGCCAAGAAAAACTGCAGAATGTTACTTATCTCAACAAGAGACAGCTTCCCTGATCAGGCTCATTTTAGCAGGGTGAGCAGAAGTTAAAAACTTGAGCCATTTCTCCTCCACTTCTATAACCTATCAGCGTGTCCTCTAGCTTTCCACTGTGTTGTTTTTCAGGTGATTCCCATTCTCACACTTTGCTTCTGTCCTCCCTCTTCTTCAGTCCTGAACACTTCCTTCCCCCTAGAAAAAAACCAACATTCTAAAGTAAGCCATCAGTTGGCTGCGTCCTCATCATACTCCTCACCATACTCCTCATCATAATCCTCGGGAAAGAGGACTCAATGCTCTGGATACTCAAGGGGCTATCAAAAAAAATCCCTCCAAATTTAAGCAGAGAAATGGGAATTAACTCATTCCAAAGCATAGGAGCATCCATCTGAGCTTAGATCTTGAGACAAGCAAAGGCATTTGGATTTAGATGGTTTCTAATCCCCCAGTTTCCATATGTGTCTTTGGGCAGTTGCCTTTGTCAAACTGCCTAAAACTTTTTCTAACTCAGCAAGTTAACAGGAGGAAAGGTTAGGCCACGTGCGCCTCCATTTCCTGGTATTAACCTGGGAGAAAGGTGATGCCGTACGGGCAGGGATGCCAAGTGCATCCCCCTCTCCTGGCCAGGCTGGCCAATGGTCCCATCCCATGCCCAGCAGGTTTTGAAGGAGGCACTGGGCAGAAGGCACCCAGCATTTGGCAAGGGGGCTGCTCTTGTGCCTGGAAAAACAAGCAGTCCCAGTAGCTTGTTTGTCTGGTTTTTTTTACAGAGGAATACAGGTTCACTCATCATGACAATAAGCATATTCACACTCCCACTGAGCCGGTTTGAGACTTCCAAGACCAGCACTGTGTATGAATGAGCCTAGTAAGAGCTACATACTGCAGTCTTAGTCAATGTTTTTCAAGTTTCGGTCAGTCTGAGGCACTGTAGCTGAAAAAGTATTGCAATGAGCATTGTAAATTAATATTTTATATTCCCTTGAAGTGTTTTTTGAGGAAATTAGCCTTCATTACTGAGGCATCTCTCCTGTAAACACAGAAAACAGAAAATACCTCTGCTGACAAGGACAGCATTGTAGGGCAGGGAAGGAGAGTAAACATTGAATCTGATGGGAAGAACTGGGTTGATTCAGCAGCTGAATCAATCAGGCATATGCATCCCTGCTCCCCAGCAGCTCCCCAGGCTGCAAGACCTGCAGCACCCATCCGCTACAGATGGTCCCAACTTAACACCCAGGGAGCACCACCCCATTGCCCCCCCAGACCTACTGAAATGGTAAGGTGAAGACTTCAGCCCCTATTGAATACATCTCAAGGGCACCAGAAGCCCCACATTACTGTCAGCATGGTGGTTTGTGGTGCACAGGTTGCAGGCATCACAAGATCCTGGACCCTAAACTGTGAGGGCAGCAAGGGTGTGGAGCTGCCACAACGCTGTTTTGCTTTTCGTGTTTTGGACCATTTGCACAGCCCAACCAGTGCTGGAGTGAGTATTTTTGGCACTGGCTGGGGAGGTTCCTCTGCAGCTGAGTGCAGCCAGCCAAACTCGGCTGGCACAAGGCAGGGCTTTTCAAAATGTTCTGCGCTCCAATCGGAAAGCAGCTGAACGCTACTCTTCTCAGAAAAGTGCTGCCCTTGTCCTTTTTTAATGAAAGCGAACTTGGTATTCAGTAGGAGCAGGCCAGAGCTATTTCAGACACGGAAGACAGCAGACACAAATCAATAGAAAAAAATAACTTCTTTTTATTTACAAAAAATCCAAATATTGGATGCTGTAAACAAAATTCACAATCTGTTCCCTCTAAAGTCTGTTTTCCATCAGCTCTTTTTCTGTCTGTGACAATGCCTATAGTCAAAATGTTCCAGAAGAGCAATCCAAGGAGCAGTTTGCTGCAACAGGATGCCTTGCAGAAGGCAACAGTTGTAAGGAAATTTGAGGGAAAGCAAATCTGCACAGACTCCTACAGACTGCAGGAGCCTGCAGTGCCTTTAGCCAAGCTGTCTTGAAATTTGCAGGCTTTTTTTTTTTTTTTTACTATTTATTTTGTTAGCAAACCACTATTACAACAGCAAAACAGTACACTGATTTTCTTTCTTGGAAGGGAAACTCTCTGCATAAAGAAACCATACAAAAGAATATATGCAAATAGGAATATGCAAATACAGTTTTTCTCTTCTGTGCAGTTTTATCTAACACACTTTATTTTCTCAATTTAAAAAAGCGACTTTTTTGAACCGGTAGGAGCTTCTGTGATGTGATGCAAACCAAGCATTTAATAAGAGCTGTTTAGAGGATCTGTGTGAAGGCCTTTGTGCAAGATAAAAAATATTTTAAGTGCAATAAGAGTAACTAGAAAAATATCATCTTTTTGGTCTTCTAATTGCCCTTCTATTTTTAGAAGAAATGTTCTTACATTTGAGAGGACAGCTATATCTAAGGAAAAAAAGAAAAAAATCCCATTTCAAAGCTCTTGGTTGTTTCACAATTGCTACATTTAACCAAGTTTAGTGCCCCACTGGTTAGCAGGAAATTCAGTTGTGGTACAAACAGTTTTACTGTAATCAGGTCAATGTCTTTAATCAGTTCAGCTCTTTAAAAGGGGCACTGTCTCCTGCAGCACAAGCTCTAACCTTACAGCTGATTGGATGGGATAGATGAAGTCCACAAAGCAAGAAGGCGGTTGTTAACTTTAAAAGTACCAGTGTGCCGAAGAGGAGGGGAAAAAACAGTTAAAAAGAAGTCAGACTTTATGGAGGGGAAGGTGTGCAAACCACAGAAACAAGTCAGCTTTGAAAAAGGGTTCTTATTTTACTCTTGGCCTAAACCCATGCCTTCTTCCCACCTCTAACACCAGGTACCTTTTAAGCTACCAGTCACAAATAAAAAAAAGCTCCACCAGTTCCACCACTTGTTCATCAACATATGCAAAACAGATCTGGAATACCTATATAATATATATAAAAACATATTATATACGTATCAAAATGCAAATACCAAAACGTGCAGTTTAGCTCAGAGCCCTGCTGTATGCACTATAAGGTAACTAGCTGCTGTCAATCAAAAAAAAAACGAAAATCCAAAAAACAACACAATAAAATTTGAGTTGAGAGGAAATAATTCAAAACTTTCTTTCAAGCAATGGCAAAAAAAAAGGGTCCTTCAAAGGAAAAATTTGTGTCATATATTATCAGCATTCTGTGGTTGTGGCACAGCTATAGATTCTCCAACCCTTTTAAAGAGTGGATGACTCATTTATTTGCTGCAAATAGTTGTGGGAGAAAAGACATACCACATTACCAGCTGATCCTATTTCCCCAGCCCTCCCCTTGCTTCCGCTAGCAAACCGGGAGCAGGAGGCAAGGGGAGCCAGCGGGCCAGGAGCACCCAGCCCAGACCCTCCAAGGGGCTGGAAGGAACCTCGCTGGGACAAGAAGCCAGTGGGAGGTTGCAGCCAGCACCAGAGGAAGGGAAGGTGGGGACAAGATCTGCACGTCAATGCTGGGAATGGCAATGAACCAGCTTTTACGTTTCCTGAAGGACTCACGGGGAAGGTGCTTCAGTAAACAAATCGGGTTCCTATTAAAGTGCCTGCAGAGTGAAAAGTACAAAGCGCGACAAAAATAGATGTGCCTTACTCTCTCCATAGGGAAAACACACTGCCAGAACTCGAGCCCTTTCCCTCTCCCTGCCTCTGACTCCAACACCAGACCCTGCCTGTGACCAGAGAGGGCACAGCCGGTTTTCCTTTAAAAGCCTGAATTCCCTTTTTTTTTTCCCCCCTCAGCAAGAAAAAGCAAAATATCAGAGTCAAGTGTCACTTAGTCATTAGGTTTTTGAAGCTCAACAAAGAATTTAACACCTTCAGAGATGGCACTGAAGTGAAAACAACAGCAAAGGTTGGATTTTTCACCCCCTGCTGATCTTAGGGAGAGGAAATGAAAGTGAATAGTTATTGTTCCAATGTAAAGTGATTCCATTTAAATAAAGTACAGTACTGAAATTGTAAATGCAGTGTGACAACCAGATCAAAGATGTTTAATATTTGCATAAAAATATATATATAATATATATATAAAATATAATTTTAAGCAATCGTGCAACACTCTTAAAAAGGGTTCATTTCACATTTGCTAAATTCTAGTGGTCCTGGAATGCATAATGCATTCTATTAAAAATACTCCTTTAAATATTAACAATTAGTGTTCAAATAACCAACTAATACAATATTCTTTAGCTGTCAGGGGGTTTAAATAAACCTATCTTTGATCCACGTTCCACTGAATTACACATCATGGAGGTATGCAGTCACAACATTAGTGGGTTAAATGTCAAAATGGCATTACAGTACAAAACAGTTAAAAAAATCAGCTAGTCATATGTTTCTCCATCTGTGGAATTATTATGGCTCACAAGCAACCCACTGAATTACTGTAATCCTTGTTCTTGCAACCAAAGACATTATCTGAATCCCACCTTAATCCTGACTGGTTCATTTACTCCAAATTTCTCAGGTGTGGGTTAAAAATTCACTGCAAGGTGCCCACTGTCCTATGACATCCTGTTGCAAACTGGAAAACAAGTAGTACTTTATTTAAACATTCCTTAATTGCTACATTTTCATAGACCACATTAATATATATTGTGTGTGTATATATATAGATATACACCTATAACATGTACATATATACACACACAAACATATATACACACATACACACACGTACCTAGGATAATAGCACACTGACATAACATTAACTCTATACAGGTATTTGCCAAGAAAAAAAATAGGGCATTTCCTCCACCAGTTATTCACAAGCTTATGGGGTTTTTTCATTTTTAATCCTTGTGTCCCTGATAAAACAAAATGCATGGTTAAACCATAAAACTATATTTTTTTTCTTCACTTCAAATTTTATGAAGGTATCAGGCACTTTTGATTACTATTGGTGTGTACAAATATAGGAACATCTTTCTTTTCTTTTACATATATATATATATATATAATCTACTGTATCTTCTTTGCTTGGATAACTTATTTGAGAAATCTTTGGTCCTTGAGTATATTCTTTTTGCCACAGCTGGTTTTCCAGCATTCTCACATATTTAAAATGTGAGGCATGCACACAGCTGGAAATAATGGACTTTGTCATCGTACGTGTTTCTGTTTTTATAACTGTACCAATCCACTACTGTTCATTTGGAGCAAGCTGTTTCTGGTAAAGCATTCTAGTCAAGCAAGCTATACATTCTACACAGTCAATCCATAGACGGCACTTGCTGCAAGCCCCAAATGCAGTAATTCCAATATACAATTTTATTCAGCTTATCTCTGCTTTATGCCTCTAACTTTTAATTCCTGAATATACATAGAATTGTTTTTTGTGAATTTTTTCTTTTTTTTTTTTTGTGTGTTTTGTTTTCTTTCATATTCTCCCTTTTGCAGATCCCATTCTAGAGTAAAAATAAAAAGAAAAGAAAATAAGGCTTTCCCACCTTCTCTATGCCAAAGCTATGGGAGCAGATATTGCCAACCCATATTGTCATCAAGCATTCCTCCCTCACTTATTTCAGGGGAAGCTGGTTGCTCTTAATGACAGGCCTCTTGTGCTCTGGGGTAGGATCCAATTATTTCGGGGTTCTTTCTCGATCATGCTCCCATTATTTATTAGAAGAACCACAAGCTTTTCCCAAGCTTGAAAACTAGAGCAGATCATCATTGCACAAAACACCCCATTTAAAAGGGACCCGTTGCCCCTTCCTACATATTAGAAAACATTCTCCCCACCGGGTCTACTAATTTTGGTCCTTAATTACAGGGCAGCCAAGTAGAGTATGTGTGCTGCTGGCAAGGGAACACCGTCTGAACCTGGGCAATATAGTAATTGCTGAAGTTGGCATCTGCTACGTATGGGGCTGGCTGGTAATAGCAGGTGACATTGGCCACATTGGGGATGATATTTTGCTCAGCTAGGACCCGGATGGCCAGCATGGTGATCAGATTCAGAGTTTGTCTCCTCTCATGTCCCATCAGGCACACTGTGCTCTCGTTCACCACACCGTGAAGGGTCATGAGATAGTCATACTTGCGGTCCTCTAATCCCACAAAGTGGTTCTGCAAGTAGGACTCCAGCTTTCTCTGCTGTTCTCCAATGTCTGAGAAGTCAATGAAAAACCTCGAACACATGTATCTCTGCAGGGACTTAATCTCAGATTCAGAGGCAGCCCTAAAGCCCCTTACCAAAAGGTTGCAGTACTTCAGAAGACCACCTCCTCTGATTTCTTCTGGGTTTCTGGTGGCAATTATCTTGTTGCAGAGGTGATCAAAGGCTTCCTGGAAATCCCCATAGACACTCTCACCAATGATAGTTGGATGAAAAGTTTCAGTCATCGGATTCTCTGAGCACTCATAAAATAGCAGTAGGGAGTCCAGCTTGATTTGAAAGGAATCGACACTGAATTCAAACTGCCGCCTCAGAGAGTCCACAAATTTCAGCTCCACATTTTTGCCACTGTTGTTGGACAGGGAGATGAGACTCCATCGGTCTGAATCATTGCATACTTTTACCATTTTCTGCACATAAGCCTCCTATAATTGGAAAAACAAAATGAGCAAATCAAGAAACAGATGCAAGAAATCCCCTTCAGTGCATTTGCTTGTACCCCTAAAGCCCCCCCAATCCTTGCATTTCATAAAAGATTTCATGGAGCCTGCAGATACAAACCAGAGAAGAAATGCTTAATGTGAGAGCTCAGAATGCTACCACTGCAGGAGGATGACAGAGAAGGGTGTTCTACTGGGACTGTGGCATGCAAGGGAAGCATATAGCAACACTGCTTCTTTCAGTCACTTTTAAATACATCTACACACTAAGCCCATGACACACATGCCAAATATGCCTGCACCCACACGCAAAAGGGCGCTACTACAACCAGATAAGAAATCTTATTTATCTGTTTCCACTTCTCTCTCTCCTCCCCACAAAAACAACTTAGCAAGTGTTCACTCCCCTCAATCCTTCCAGTGCAGGTTCCACAAATCTGCCCCATATCAAAAAAAAAAATCTGTCTAAAAATCTGAAAGACAGCTGGCATTTGGTCTAATCAACTCAAGCAAACTGTCTTCGAGGGGAGGGAATATGCCTCCCCCCTAGGCACTTAGCGCACCTGAATGCATGCCTTACAGGCGGGGTTTCGTTCTTGCAGATATAAAATCCATCTATGCTCCCCTTGCACCCAGGAACCGGTCCGGCACACCGAGCTGCCGCCAAGACAGGTTGGGAGAGAGGTGTGCAGCCCCCCCGGCACACACACGGCCCAGGTAAAACAACGCTCCCAGCAAATCAACCGAGAGGGAGAAAAGGCTAATTAATCCTGAAGAGCCCCGGCCAGGGCGCTTCATTGCAAACTCCTTCTCGATTTTAAGCGTGAGGTGAAAAAAATCGTTCAGGGTCCCCCTGGGTCGCGGGATGTGGGGGAGAGCTGCGTCTCTGAGTCCACCCCTCCATTCCCAGTGGGAAGGTGCCCACTCCCCGCAGGCAGGCGCTCACACTTGCCCGCTCCGGGCGTCTGAGCACAGGGCAGGTTTACCTTGAGGGTGAGTGGCGTGATCTTCTCCTTATTCACCCCCTCGGGTAAGAAATCCAAGAGGCAGTCCAAGACCACGTCCTTCACAGTCTGAAATTCGGCTTCCCCTTTGAGGTCGGCGCAGAAGATGAGGTCCAAGTCCTTGTAGCCCAAGCCGCTGTCCTGGTGTAGGACGTGGCTGGCGGCCGAGCCGTTCAGCCGCACGTCGCGCAGGCCGATGCCTTTCTCCTCCAGCCGGCTCCGCACCACCTTAACGATCTGGCGGGGCTGCATGGCCAGCGTGGGGAAGTTGCCGCGGCCGTGGATGGGGATGGTCTCGCTGAGGATGCGGTCCAGCCGCTGCACTTGCTCCCAGCTCAGCACGTTGCAGTGCGCGCTCTCGCCGCCGCCCGCGGAACTCCCGCCGGGGCTGCCGCCGGCCTTCTCATCGTCTGCCATGGTGTGCGGCCGCCGCCTCCTCGGGCTGGATCCAGGCACCGCTCCGGCTCCTCGCCGGCCCCCCGGGCCCCCTCTCCCTCCGCGCCTGGCAAAACAGGAGGAAAAGCCAGCGGTCAGCAGCTGCGCGCACCTGGCTCCCGAGCTCCGCTCCCCAACGGCCGTCCCTTCCAGCGGGGAAGCGGGGGACACACCTACTGATTAGACTAAAAAAAAAAAAAAAAAAAAGAAGGAGAAGAGGGGGAGAAAAAGCCCCCCGAAGCCGGGCGGTGCTGCAGGATAGAGGAAGGCGCCCGACCTGCAGAGCCGCTGCTTGCGCCGCTCTCCGCGCCCTCGCCGGGGCAGAGGCTGCCCCGCGCCGACGGAGAGGCCGCCCCGCACCGCCCAAAAGGCCGCCCCACTCTCTGCCGCCGCAGGCTGCCGCCGTCTCCGGAGCTTTCGTAGTCCTGCCCGGGAAAGGTCCCCAGTAGTTTTTATACGGGGTTTCTCCGCTCTTCCGGGGCTCCGAGTCACGGCGCCCTCGTCCCGCCCCCTGCATCTGCATGGCCGGCCCGGCGGTGCCCCCGGCACGCCCACACCCCGCGCAACGGCGGTCCGCCCGCCCCTCCGCGCCGGCGGAGCGCCCAGCGCCGCCGTCCCGCACCGCCCCGCGCTGGGAAACCCGCGCAGCGCAGCTTTCCCCGGCACGGATCCGGGGAGGCAACAAGTGCAAAACCCCTCCCTGCCTGCGCAGGGGGCGCGGCCCGTCCCGCTCCCGCCGTGCCCAGATGCGCGCCCAGGGGCACCCAGCTCCGCGCTAATGTCCATTCCCGTTTTCCCCCCACCCCGCCTTTTTACCTCTTGCCCCCCTCCCCCCGCGACATTCCCGGTCATCCCAGGCGCAGCCAAACTTCATACCAGAGCGACGGAATTTGGCAAGGGCCTCTCTCCAAACAGATGCTGAGGATCCCGGGCCGTGTGGTTTGCGCTGCTCAGCTCCTGATCGAGATTTCCAGAGCTGCCTGCAGCAGCTCAGAGGCACCACGCCGTGCCTGCCCGGCCCTGGCCCGGCCCCCTCCCCCGCGCCCGCCCGCCCTCCTCGCCGGCGCGGAGGGGAAAAAGAAATCCCGAAGAGCACGAAGGAGCTCGTGCCTTCTCGGCGAGCATCCTGCCTATAGAGCATACTTGGGTAACTGCGGAGCGGGAAAAATAACGTTTAAGACATGCATATTATATAAACATACACATATATTTTGTTTCAGTTACGTTTCTTTTGAATAACAATGGATGTACCTGCTTCTTTTTCATCCCTTTAATACAAATACATATAGATACTATTTAAAATAGTATGGATACCATGTACATATAGTTATTCTTAACATACAGACAGATACTATTTAAAACATAGAGATACCATTTTAAACAGGCTAAGCGCGGACACACACACATACTACACCCCGCACGCAGCAGCACCCGGGGACCCCCGGGGTCCGCCACCGCGGTGTAGATAGCGGGTTGCGTGGAGAGATGCAGGGATGGGGGGAGGGATGGGGTGGGCAGGACGGCGTTGCATCATTGCTCGCAGCTTTGTGACGCGCGGCTGGAAAGCAAATGGGGGTGCGCAGAGACGTGACGCGCGGCTTCCTCAACCAGGCACCTCGCCAAAGTGGGTGGGGGGCCAACAGACCCCGACGGGGTTTACTGCCTCCTCTCCCCAATTTTAGTGCCCCCCCCCTCCATAATCTCCTGCCTTGGGATTGGGTTGGGGGGGTATGGGGGTGTGTCCCGCTCCTCACAGGGAAACACCTAAGCCGGGCGAGCTGGCGTGGTTTATCCTCCCCCCTCCAAAAGCAGAGGCGGGGGTCTTGCCGAGCTCGGCGTCTCTCCCGTCGGGGGAGACCCCCCGGCCCGGCCCGGCCCAGCCGCGGGGCAAGAGCGCCCCCTGCCGGGCTCCCGGCGCTCCCGAGGGGGCGGGCGCAGCCGCGGCCGGAGCGGCGGGGGGTGTTTGTTCTGGGGGCGGCCTCGGCTTTGATTCACTGCCCAGATTCCCTCTTACTTCAGCAGCACGTCTGCTCCTGACTCTGGAGCAGGCAGGGAGCAGGGGCGACTCCACGCTGTGCCCCCGTCACGCAGCACCGCCGGCCCCTCCCCGTGTCACTCACGGGACGAAAAAATTGGCTGTAGTGCTCTATGACAATGCATTATATGAAAAAAAAAAAAAAAAGAAAGAAAGAAAACGGACCAAAAAAATAGGGCAGGAAGCTTTTAAAATCC
>NW_016690184.1:7979122-7991309 GCF_001604755.1 Lepidothrix coronata
GAGCTTGACAGCAGAAGTAGAGTGTCGTGCGTCCCCTGGCACACTGAATGGGGTTTGCTAACTAATTCCTTTATTTTAAATAAATATTCAGACTAAGGGACCTGCTGGCAAGGGAGCCTGGGCCACTGGCTATTGCTGCTGGGCACAGAGAGCCTCCACTCTCTGCTTGAGTGCAACTGACAGTGCATTCCAAGAGGAGGGTACCAAGCAATGCCCATCGCCCTGCAGCGCAGAGAAATGCCCGAGTCTCCCCAGACCCAGCCGGGTCATAGCTGAGGCCAGGGGCTTATGGGGTTCCCACAGGGGAGTGGGAGGGGGGAGCTGCCTGCCTGCCGCACTGAGGCATCTATGCACTGCCCTCAGTGCATAGTTAGGAAGCTCAGAGAGGTTAAAGCACAACCCCATTTGCAGACTGGCATCACTCAGGTGAACCACAGTTCACTAGGGCACACGATTTAAACTTTCAGAAGGAATAACTACGGCCTTATTTATAAGCAAATTATCACTATCAGTAATCAACCAGATTACGGATTCCTAGAGTAAGGGCAAAGATCAGACCTGGAGGCATATCCCATATTAAGACAGGACGTATCCAGGAAGATGAGACTGCCTCCTGGTTGAGAGTAGTGAACGGTTCATTTCGTTTGTGTTTGTCAGCATGTTGCAATGAAATTTTAGCAATATTTCAAATACCGCAGAATGTATCAGTGAGTTTACACTGGTCAGTAGGATTTAATGTTATTTTATACAGACCTTGTTTCATTTCCCCATGAAGTGTGGGTTTTAACCTCTCTCAAGTTGCTAATTCTTGCCCACTTAAAAAGAAAAATGGGCAGCAGTTCATCCTGGGGAATACAGATTTGCTAAAGACAAGGCAAATATATCTCAGAAGGAAGACCTTTGCACTGCTGAGCTTTGCCAAAGGAGCAAGGCCAGCCAAACCCTGCCCTCACCTCACCTTCCCTTTTTCAGTGTAAGCACCTGCAAATCACCTCCTACTCACTTGAAAGAAGAGAGGAAATCGTTTCCAGTCAGAATCACTGCATTTACACCTTTTCAGTTCAGAAAGGTATGTGGGATATTAATCATTGTGCTCTTTATATAGATTAACAACTATTTGCATTGTTGTGCATTTTTTTTCCACTTCTCTTGCCCTAATTAATGGACACTAGGTAAAGGGTGTGTTGTGTTGTTTTTTTTAATAGCTGTCTAAATATAAGGGAAATATATACTCAAATATGAAAGCCCAGGTCACTTTAATTCAGTAGAAATCATTAAGAATTTTGCAAGAAATTGAATTAGGGTGTATTAGCTTACAAGAAATTCAGAAATCTTTGCATGATTTACATCAATTACAATTATTCTAATTATGAGTGGTAGTGCTGCTGCTAATAAAAGAATACATTCAGCTCATGAACATGCTCTGTCTCTTTAATGACAAACTTACTTTTGGAAGGAAAAGGTGGCAGGGTCAAAATTGTCAATGTGAACAGTAATTCTTTAGCAGAATTTTGATTCTGTTACTCACACAAGTTGTTTGTACTGCCCAAGCAATTAGTAGAAACCCAAGATATGTGATGTGAATCATGTCTTTCTGTATGTCTGCACAATATTTTTCACTTAGTCCCTTCATTTAACCCATACTCTCAGTCCTGCTCTAGAACAAATGAAATTTAATAGCAATACATGTGTTTCTTGTATATGCATTTGTGTATATTTGCTAATAAAGTCCTCAGTGTGAGATGTTAATTCAGCTTGGCCATGTAGCAGAGATCGCATTCTCCAGGTGAGTTCTGCTGAATTTAAGAATTTAAGTATTTTATTGACTGACTTATGACTGACATGTTCTGTGACTGTAACATCATTCTGTCTCCCTTCTGCCCAAGACATGGTGCCTAAAACAGGAACATGTTCTCTTTGGACAAAAAAAGAATGAGAAACTGTGACTCTTCGGCTGTCCCTATTCTAGGAATGGGTGCCCATTTGCTGTGCAGCAGGAGCAAAACTTCCAGTTTAGTTTTTTCCAAGAGGAATTGAGTTCATGTGACACAGCTGCTCTGCCGACACGGCCAACATGCGTTACCTACAGACAGTCAGGGGATTCACTTCTGAGCAGCAACACTATTTCAGTCCAAAAACTAGTGTTGACTCACCCAGAGGTGTTTGGTTTTGTTAAAAACATAACAAGCCTCAATATTGCTATCGTCACTAGGTATTAAAAGCAGCAGCCTTCTGTCTTGTATTGACTTGGCAGAAACAAGGAAGTCTAGGAAGTCCAAAATACACTGGTCAGAAGTTTGGGAAAAAAAATTATCATAATTGTGTCATGAAAAGTTTAGTAATATAATTCCTCCTTTCTTTTATTTATTTCTAATCCTTCTATTAAGGACAGTGATTAACAGTGGAGACAAATGGCAGGTCATGATGGTTTTCTCTATCTCTTGACAATGTTAAAAATGCATATAGATGTTCAATATAATAAAAAAGCAATAGTCTGCAGCAAGATGGACATCGAGGGCCATAATTTTTAGGTGGCTGGATACACAGTGTATCAAGTGTGGATGAACAGGCTGTGCAAGGGGAGCTCTGGGGCCCCTCAGCAGCCCTGGCTGCAGTGGGAGCACTGGCAGTTGCATAGGGATACGGCAGCCCTGCAGCTTCCCACCCAGGCCTGGCACAGCTGTTCTCTCTGTCTCTGCTCAATAGTGCCTTAGCATGGCTGGCGTGGTCTATCTCATACAGAGGCCAACAGCAACTAAAACATTAAAAATGAGATCTTGACCTAATTTTTTGTTCTCTGCTTGCTAGAGATGGAAAGACATTGCTGGGCAGCAATCGCCGGAAAACTTCTTTATGTTATTCACTGTGTTGCTACACAATTATCTCGCTGGAAACAGCAGCTATATGAGGGAAGAATATTCATAGCTGTTCTCCACCCAGACAGTATGAAAATGTATCAACTCAGCTCCAGATACAACTTTGTGGAGAGTTCTGGCTGTTGTACCCTTTCCCTCCCTTCTCATCACCTCATGTGCAGCTGCTGGCAGATGCTCTGGGCAGCTGCCAGCTCCATCCCGCTCCCCATGCAGTACAGTTGGATGCCTCTTCTCTGCTGGTTGCTACCCCAGACCAGAGAGTGGGGAGTTTTCAAATAGGCATCAGTCAACAGGACAAAAGTGCAGAGAACTTGACTTGGATGGGAAATGCTGGGAATTACCTCAAAGTTATCAGATCCAAACAGAGCCCAGCCCAGGGTGAACCTTGCACCACACATACACATTCCAAAAATTAGCTTAATGAAAGTTTGCTAGAAATGACTTTGAGTACCAAAATTTACTGTTATTGACAATAGCACAGAACAAAGTACCTTCAAAATTAACTGTTAGACCTTGTCTATACCATGACACACTTGTAATACTTCCCAAATTTTTTTTTATTCATATATTTCCTCAGAACCAGTCCAGGCAAAGTTTGAGCATGGGTGTGGAAGTAGAACTCAAAAGCTGGTTTTGTTTATTGGTTTTGTTTTGGGTTTCTTTATTTTTTTTTTTCTCACTACAGTACTCAAGTCTGATTTATTTATTTATTTATTTTCCAAGGGCCTTGTCTTTCTTTTGCATGCATGCAAAGTAGTCTTCTGATACCTTGATATTCTATAGTTTACACTGGTTTATTTCCAAAATTTATTTCCGTGTTTGACATTTTGTGATGGAATAATCAATACTAGGAATTATTACTGGAATTAACATTGGCTGCTGAAGTAGTCTACACTAAGGTTCTTTGAATAAAATAAAAATCAGAGTTACTAGAAAATGGTATTTCAAAGATAAATAAAATAAATCTTTGTGCTTTCAAAGTACTACTGTTTTCTGAGTTTTATTTTTCTTCTGCCAGATTTTACTGAAGAGATGTTTTACTCATCCTGGGAAAAATGTCAATGTTTGGTCTAAATACTGTGATGTTTTGAAAAGGTGAAGTTTGAAGAAGGCCAAATTATCAGAATTTTCTGATGAGCCTGCCAGTAGCTTTTCTGCAATTCTGCTGAGAATGTGTGTGTTAAATGAAATAGTAGTATTCAGCATGTGCATTGCTGCAACAACCACTGCCTAAGTCAAGAGATCAGGGCACCAAAAGGTTCATCAAAGGACCTGTTCCTGCCTCATCTAGGTAGTTCATAGCCTAAATACACCAGTACATAACAGTATTTTACATTAGACAAAATCATCAACATCTGCTCCTGAGTAGGATTTTTAGAGCTGGAGCTGTAGTCAGACACAGGAGATGACAAGCTTCTCACCTTCTCCATGCCAGGCCAGCGGCCATTCCACCTACGCTGCAAAACGTAAGATGGTGTGCTCCTGGCAAACCCTTTTTCTCTAGTTTACTTGCATAAAAATAGTCATGCTCTTAGTTTCAGTTATGTTTTACACTCAGATACTGTTGTGATTTTGCCAATATTAATCTTTGGGATCTAAGTGTGATAAAAATGAACTATACTATGTATTCCTAGTCATATGGCAGCCAAGCATAAGATTTCATTTTTCTTTCTTTTTTTTTTTTTGTTAAAATGTTTTTTCATTGTTATGTAGGAGAGTTTAAAGCTTCTGTCTTCCTAGCCCCATAAGAAAGACACCCCACCAATATTTCATGTCTCATGCATTCATGCAATCCTAGTTTCTTGTGACTGATAGGATTTTATGCTGATTTTACTTCTCATGTTTTGTTTACCTTACAATGCATTAAGCTCACATGGTAATAATCCAGTGGATTTCAGCATTCTGCCTTTTATTCAGAAGAGATGGAGAAAGTCATAATTTCAGATTTAAACAAGCTGTCTTGCTTTTGGAACAGCAAACTGCAGAGTGAAAATACAACATGAACTAGCAGAAATCAGGTTACTGTTCATTCAAACAGAATTGGTTTCACAGCGTCAAAGCCATAATTTAGTTTTACCAAGTACTTTCACTATCAGGACTGTGACTCCTGATGGAGTCAGGGCATCTTTCAGTCTTGATTAAAGCCTATAAATGCTTGAAATTAAGTGGTTTACTATTGAAAATGTGTTTCATTATCCAATTAATCTCACTGTTAAAAATGTGCATTATGTTCCTAGTCAAAGGGCATATTTACACAGAACAGGAGTGTTTGTGTTGAATTTGCTGTACACTGAAATCACATGTATATTCCCGGAGTGCAATTTTTAGCAACTAAAAAAAAAAATGAGATATACAGATTTGGTGCTCCTCCTGTTTAAAACTACCCGTTGAAGTAATACTGACAAACATTTGCGTAGAGGCACAATAAGAATTCCTTAGCTGGCATCTCACACAACTTTGCGTCTCACTCAAGACTACTGAAGATGGCAGGCTGCTGTTAGAGAAGGTTATCTATCTCTAACTGTTCCCAGGGAGGCAAAATATGTTTGTTTAGAGCAAATACATAACCATTACCCATACTACAGCAGATTTTTGTTATCTAGAGTTTTATGGATGGGTCTTTCACTTAAAGACAAAGAATCAAAACTGTTACCCAAAAAATGCAATGTTGTCCCTTCATTTTTTAAAAAAACACTTAATCCCTTCTTCTTTCCCCATCACAGATGATTTCCAGCTCTCTACATGCCAACGATGGCAGCTGGAGCAAGAACTCAGCTTGGAATCATGCTGCTGTCACAAACAAGAATACAGTGGTGTGCTTTGCCAAAGCATCCATCTACAACACTCCTTTTTTCTTTCATAGATCTACTTTTCATTCATGGGAAACCCTGCTCCTCCACGTCATACATCGCTTTGGTATGCTAGGTTCAAAGAGCAAAATAGTGTTAGAGAAGCGCGTTTAGTCAGAATATGAAAAAAAGTGAACTAGGCAATTTATCAAGTACATTCCACGCCAAAAGCAGGGTATTTGAAAAAAAAAAAAAAGAAAAGAAAACAAAAACAAACAAACAAAAAACCCCCAAACAATACTTTTTTTTTCCAAATTAGAAAGGGGAATATGTCATAGAGGAAAGAAAAAAAAATAAAATGTGTTTTTCCCCATGCAAGCTTTTTCCTCCAGAAATGTGAAAATTATATAGATCAGTATCTTACGCAGGTTGTTATATGGCAGTAAGCCCTGCCTCCACATCACCAGGGGGGTAGAGAGCCACCTCTGATGAGGAGAAGACTCCAATCTGTGCTGCCAGTTCTCTTGCTGAGATCCTGCAGGGTCTCAAATGGAATGAGCTGCCTCTCATAGCTGCAAGTTACCACCAGTCTTTGTGCCACGCAAGCCAGGAACCCTGGGGCTCCAGCCTTTCCTGAGCATCACCGGAGCATCGCCAGCACTATTTACTGCTGGGAGGGATGGGCAGCTGCACGGCAGCAGCTGCAACCCCGTTTTAGCTCAGAGCGGGATACAAACTCCTGCTGTGCAGGCAGGAGAGTTGTTGCTTTCCTGAGGAGCAGTTGTCAGAGCACAGCAATCTTCACTGCCCTATGCCACTGAGGCATGGGTTTTGAAGATCTCAGAAATCGGTAAGACCTAGGAGCTGGGAGCCTTTTCCTGACTGGGAAAGGACCAGACCAGCTTCAGCTCTCAGCTCCTGCTGAGTTTGTAGCTCAGCTGTTGCCCCACTGCTCAAGATGCAGAAGCAGGCTCTTCTACAGAGCAGCGGCTTCAGCTCCTCAGTCCTGCTGAGCTCAGCAGTAGCCCAGCTGAGCTCTGAACCGTAAGCTGGCTTTGTGGATAGATAAAAATAGTAAGGCATGAATAACATTAACACTGAAATAAGGGCAACTGTCACATTTCTGTTCCTTTTTTACTGTGAAGCCCTAACAAGGATAAAAGGGTAGAGTCTAGAAGTCCAAGTGCAAAAACTCTCTTAGCCACAGCACTCCATGGTCCATTTAGGTCTGACTTGTTTCTGGACAGGCTCCTTGGGCATGCAAACTTTCAAGTGGGCTCTGCTAAGGAATAAGGAGGAGGCATCACAGCATGTAACCTCAACCCACCATTGGGATTGCAGAAAGGAGCCGAGCTGGGAATGGAACCTTTCTTTCCATCTCTGATGTTTAAATGTTCCTTGTCATCTTCTAAAACAGCTTATCTGAGCCAAAATGCAGAGAACAGTTTGTGAAATTTTGTCCTTTTGAAACAGAGCCCTGAGCTTTCCTCCTACTCATATCCAAACCTAATCTTATCCCAAGCAACAGCCTCAGCTACTTCGCAGCCCAGACTCCTTCTCAAGTCTTTCCCTGACATTAAGGGATTTCTTGTTGTTGTACCACTGTGCATCTGAAACAGCTGTGGTGTGTTACAGTCCTGTGAGGTGACCTGGTAAATGAAAACATAGTGAATGGCATGCTAATATTATTAATCTATTTCTTGTTCCTTCACTGAGGAAATTTGCATAATTAACCCCCAGAGGTTCTTATTTATCAGCATAACATTTGTTTCGCTTGCCATTGCATTCCAAATATTGCTTTGCCCTGGAGACCTGTTGTGCTAGAGCAGAGCTTCAGAGAAAGAATGCCAAATGTTGCTATTATCCCTACCAGAATAATAGGGGAAGGATTTTGGCTCTAGATACATGGAATTTTATGAAGAGGCAATCTGTGCTTTCACATAGAGGGTCCCACAAGCAACCCTGGGTTATTTCTTGAGGTGGTGCTCAGAAGAGGGTTGATTCCAATGCAAGAGGGGTGATTCCCCATCAATCTCTTCCCAACAATCCCAGTACACTGTTTTGGTAGGAGCCTTGTGTCTCTGGGCAGCCCACTGATGAGGCAACTTCTTATGAAAAAGAAGTTCCTGCCCTAAGTATTGCTTTGTAAGCCATCCAACATGGTGTTTCACAGCAAGGAAGGAGAGGTACATTGTCCCTTTTTTTCTGATTACATCACGCTGTGTCCCCACTTGAGGCCGGCGATACATTTCGGTCTTTCGGCGACATTAAGTGCCTGCTGCATAATTTACAGTACTTTGTTGCTTTGAACATTTGCATCCTAATTACTGTTAAGCAGCAGATGCCCAATAAATGTTGGGATTACATGTGCCCTTCCAGCATCTGTCTTAGACTACATCATCTCTGTAGGTAAACTCATAACATCTTAAAAGCAACTGATCCCCTTCAGGCAAAGTGTTCCTATTAATCACTTTTCATAACTCATTGCCTTCCTCACCTAAATTGCACGTTGCTCTGGATGTGCACAGAGCCCTGGATGTGCACGGAGACCCAACAAGCCCTATGTAATGCCGTGCCAGCCCTGTGAAGAGGCAGGGGCATAGGCATCCCACATTGCATAGCTATTGACCTCATGGCAAGTCAAACAGGAAGCCCAAAGCAAGGCAGCAGGGCAGATGAGCAGACAGACAGAGGAAAAAGCCCTGAGGCTCAGAAGAGTGGGCTGATCAAAGAGGTGGTCACCAGGAACAGAGGAAACCCAGACCTAACTGAAGAAAATCCCAAGGCCATTTCTGCTTTGATGGGAGCTGCAATTGCTCCACCAGCTTTCATCTCTGTCTGCCTCCTCCTATGTTTTCTCTTCCATGGGCAATGTGCTGGGGACTGGGAAGGAAGTACCAGGACTACTTAGTGTTAGTTGGCTCTGATTGTTTATGTACTCAAGTACTAAAGGAGCAGAATTACCACATGCCCTTTAAAAAAACACACCTACTAAATGCACAAAACTAGAGATGAACAAAATTGCTGTCTGCTAATGACAGTATGGAAGTAGTGGGTCAAAAAACAGCCAGAAAATGATTTCCCCATTTTCCCTCTAATAAACCGTAATCCTGAGCTAATTTGTTTTTAAGGAGTTCTGGCATTACTCCAAAGGGCTGCATTTTCCAGAGATGAGCTATCCATTTCCTCTGGTCTTTTTAACATGGCTGCAGCTGAACTTTTAAGCCAGATCATCCCAATTTGCCAGGCATGAGATTATTGCTGGTGTGCAAAATGAGGAAGAGAATTAAAAATAACCATGCCAGTAGCTGTGCAGTCTGTTGGTTTAAGGCTTAGAGGTTTATGTGTCATTTGGAAGTACTTGAGTTCCAGAATAGGCTGTTTGGTAAGTCTCTGTTGTAGGGAGACACACAGTACAGATTTGACTCCTTCGCTTTTCACAGATCAGCTTAGGATACAGAAGCATGAAAAAACACCCAGACACTCATTTTAGAACTGAATAGGTCAGTGCTTTAACTGCACGTGATGAAAGCCAGTAGTGTACTTGGGTATACTTAGCTCAGCTTAGCTCAAATTAATTGTATTATGCACATGTTAGGATGTATCATATAATGCAGCATAGCACACACATGGTCCTCAAAGGCAGAAATGAGTGACTCCAGCCACACAGAAAAGATGCTGATGAAATTTCAAAAATCAGATTTCCTGATGGTTTATTTATTTTTGCAAAAATGCATTTTTTGAATGTAAGCATTTTTAGATCCTTCCTTTTTATTGCTGAGCAAATGCCCTACATTTAAGTGCAGTTCATAAACCTTCTGTACCC
The DNA here is from genome assembly GCF_001604755.1 of Lepidothrix coronata. Taxonomy (NCBI): domain Eukaryota; kingdom Metazoa; phylum Chordata; class Aves; order Passeriformes; family Pipridae; genus Lepidothrix; species Lepidothrix coronata. The sequence goes on from NW_016690184.1 coordinate 7,988,614, forward strand.
ACTAATGAGGAAAACGTTTGCAACTCTTAGACACAGGCCAGACAAAGAACAGTCACCCAGTAGCCAAAGCTGTTCATATATCCCAAGACTCTTTTATTCCTCACCTCTTTTTCTGGTGTATGTGTTTTAATTCCTACATAAATGGAACTTTCTGTAGTCTTTCAATGTAAATTTAGTGCAGGAGATTTACTTCACATATCTCTTGTGCTATTGAAAAGAGGTTCTTTAAACTAGATTTGGACACTTTAAAATACATTAACAATTTATCACAAAACATGTAATTTAATGTGTCATTTTGCATCCAGATATCACTAGCTTTTCTTAACATTAAAAGAGTTGCTACCTTATTGTCAGCCTTCTGTCAACCCAGGTAAAGAGCTATTAATTACCTTTTGTTTTTAATTATACCTACCTAAGGCCTGGGCCTGATGCGTTTTTAGCCCATGGTAACTCTTTAGCAGCAGTGATCCTTTAGAGGGGAAATGAGGAATGTTTAGCTGTTAAAAACAGTTTTTAGTGGAGCTGATGTCCTCAATTAGTCCTTTTTATTAATAATTGCCACTTCTTTTCCTCTTGCTAGCTAAGTACATCTTCTTTTGTCTTCTGAGATGTCCAGAATGTTAAAACTAAACTTCCTCCTCACCTTGAATAATACAAATGCAGCAGTCACCACTAAACATCTGGCAATTACACCTGAAATATCCACCAAGGATTTGTTATTATGATTCTAAGAAGAGGGAAAAACTATAAGTGGTTGGGTTTGTTGTTAGTATCCAACAGACAAAAGTACATCAGTGCTCTTAGGAGAGGACACAGGATTTCATAATCTTTCTGTGTAGATGATTTGACTTCTAATTGTTTAGTTTTTATGGGCCTCCCCCAACCCTGTTCCTCCTCACCCTGAGCAGAGTGAACACACATCTTTACAGCCCCTGCCTGTTCCAGCCAGCATCCTGGAATGACATCTGCCCAACCTTTTTTCAAAGCCAGGTACTGTAGCTGAGGTGTCCAGACATTACTGGTGTCAGGGCACTGGCAGCTCTATCCAGAAAAGCATGCTGGATGGGTGACATAGCATCCACATGTGTGGGTTATTTCAAGAAGCTCAGGCAAAAATACATCCATTGTTCAACAGTCCCCAGAACAGCTAATCTTGTTCCTCTATGCCAACAGCTGTCCTATTAATTGTGTATTTTTCATAGACGTAGTTCCGCCAATTCCATGTGATACATAAAGATCAATAAAAATAAGGTCATTTATAAACACTCCTTCTTTCTCAGCGTCTCTGCCCTGCTCCCAGGATATGCCTGTTGGCAAGGTGAACCGCCTGTCACAGACTGTCCACTTCATCCAGACCAAACGATAAAGCACTGAAAGGCATAATGATGGTTAGCAGTTAAAGGCAAAATAAAAGGGAAAAATAATAAAAGAAAACCACCTATAAACCTATTAGTGCATGTATAGCTCACCCAACATGGACTAGAACCACCAAATACATTTCTGCTACCTAGTTTATACTTATTGAATGCCCTCGTGTATTTTCCACAAGGGCTTACCTTCCATTTCATTTAACATAATCCATTAATTTCAAAACTTGACATAGGAAAGGTCTCTCTGGGGCCTCACAATTATAGCAAGTTGTGCAACCTGAGTATCAGCCATTTTGATAGAGACTTCCTGCCACGCAGTGGGTTTCAGTTCTGCAGGTCTCTGCTGTGCTGAAGTAAATAAAAGACCATGTACACAAATACACCATTGGCTTTGTCTGCCTCTCCCATCTACAGTCACACCAACTGGAGACTTGGGTTTCTGACAAAACACCTGATCTCTGGCATACCAAAACACAATGCCTTGCAGGACAGGAAGATTTGGGGGATATATAATTTCAAAACCATCAGGGTGCTGTAATACCTCTGATCATTCATGTCATGGGGAAACACTGAAGAACAAGATGGCATTTGCATGCTGACCTCTTTTTTTGCTCTTCTACCTTTCCGCTCATGTACTGTATGTCAAAGTTGCAAAGGGTTGTAATTCATAAGAGTAATCTGGTGCCAATCCTGTAAAAACTTCCTTTTAACAGAGATAAGATAATTCAGTCTAACAGTTCTTTAACTAAATAGGATTAATTAGCAGGAAGCTGGCTGCTTAATTCACCACTGACCTGTAAAACCTGATAAGAATGAGGTCACTGGACATAACAGAGCTATTTAGGAGTTTAGCTCAAACTCTTATAACAGAAAACTTCATTTAAAGATCAGTCTGATATAATAAAACTCTGGAGTAACAAAATATTACTTATTAAAGAGAGATCTAATCTTTAAAATAGTGTGCTCTGTATACGCAAAAGCGTATTCCTTCCAAAACAAGCAATTGCAACATCAGTGGACACCAGACTTTGACATTCAAACCAAACCCATCCAGTTTCACATCCTTTCCCCAAAAATTTGTTATATAAAGCTCATTTTTTGTGACCTTAAAACTCACAGGAGCTTCACATTATGAGAATCTTTTTTTCACGTTTCACTCCTTTGAACATATCCTGAGTAATCATCTTGATTAAACGAAGCTTGTTTAAGGATCAGAAAAAATAAATAGTGTGCATGTACCTCCATAGCTCCTCAGTTTCCCTTCAGCTTCTACCTAGCTTTCACTATTTTTTTTTTCTGACAGTAATTTTTTGCAAATGACAGTTT
>NW_016690184.1:7991331-8055714 GCF_001604755.1 Lepidothrix coronata
CACATTAAGTAAGGAATATCATGTTGATTTATCTACTACAGTGGGCACCATTTTTGAAAGAACTTGTCCAGAACCTTTTACAGATCAGAAATACCACCTGAAGGCACTCTCAGAAACTGACTGGACCTGTTTTAAAACCTTGCAGTCCTGTAAAAACCAGACACAACATCTGAGGTAAGGAACTGTCAAAAGAAAAATTATTGATTTTGATGTATTAGGCCAAGTTGTAGTCTGATTCCAAAGCAGAGGGAAGAATGGTTACACCTAGCTACCCATCTGGGAACAAAAAGATTTTCCTCTTTAATTTTTTCCCTCCTTTTATTATTCCCTTCCATCTTCAAAGTCTTCATGTAGTAACTGGCTAGTGTCCCACCTTTGCTTGCCAAGGAAGTTTGAACATATTCCTTCAGATAGCTAAAAAGGTTGTTATGGTTTGAAAGAAACATTTCTTCTACCCAGGAGCTCAGCACACCATGTCCCCATTTCTCCAGTCTGCTGCCAATACTGAAAAATGAGATTACTTTTCAAGCCCACAGTTCAATAATGAACAGTATTGTGTGTCTACTACAAAAGATCAGGAATCCAGACCCACTTTTGTATTTAATATACAGAGCCAGATTCTCAGCTGGTATAAGCTGAAGCCACTCTACTGGTGCAAAGAAAAATATACTGATTAACACCTGCCAAATTTCTGCTCTGAATATTATGTTTGCAGAGTAAATGGCATAAATCATGGAAACTGTACTTAGTTTTTCCACTTAGAGATATTCTTTTTCCAGTTCACTCTGGGAAAACATTGTCCCCCTTAATAAAGTGCTAAAGATTCAATTAAAAAAAGGTAGGGCCAAACTGCCTCCAGAAAACTCAAATTATTTTCTGGCACCATTCATCACAACTACCTCCACAGCCACAGAGACAATGGGATGAATAGTTCCTTGTCTAGAATTTTTCCCTCTTGTCTAGTATTAATATGCCAGAACTGGATTTATGTGTGAAAGGAGGGATGTATGCACACACGATACGCTCCTTCACTTTACCTGGTGCTGTCTTTCTCTCCGGCATACAGGGCTCAGGCTACTGGAATTCCCATTAGTTCAATCTATCCAAATGGCCAGATGATCCATCAGTAGAAAAGGAAAACATTTAAACTTTGTCTGCCTGCTACATTATTTGTAAAAAGTGTTGTACATACAAAAAACTCTTCCAGATGTTGCTAAGTTTTATTGAATTAATCAGTCTTCCAGAATAAGGGTGTAGAAACTACATTTAAACAGGTAATGTCAAGGGTTATTAGAGATGAAAACTAACATTGCTTGTTAGTTTTGTATTGAAGTTCATATATTGAAGTTCACATCTTCAGCAATCTGCTTCTCTTGCAACATTTTGGGATATGGATGCAGCTTTACAAAAGCGAATGCTACTTGGTGGTATATTCTTAATGCTTAGATTCGTTTGTTTTTTTTTAAGTAGACATACAAACCACTGCAACATGCACAGTGAGTAAACAAGCACTCCCACGCTGCCAGAGAAGATAGGGATATGTGCAAAGTGATAGCACAGCTAGTTTACTTTTATCCTCAGATTAAATAAGCATTTTTACCTTTTAATAGATACCTGAGCTGGCAAAATGAGAGGGAAGAAGGCAAGGCACGGGAAATTTTGAGAAAGACTGTGAATAGTCCTTCCAATCACTCCTGCCTGCTTGGGATAGGGGAAGAAGGAAGCAAAGACAGAAAAGGATTATTCTCGTGTTGTTACAGTCTGTCCATGAGCTGAGAAAACCCTTCCAAAAAGCAATGTGTTGAAATGGATACACTTCCAGGATTTCTAGTTCCTACACTCATACCTCTGTCATCCTAATAAAAAACCCAAACCCAAACAAACTGTCAACTACATGAAGTCTCATTGCTTGAGATTAATCCTCCCCTCCACACTCCAGTTGCTCAGGCTATAGCTGGAAAAGGTTTAGTAGCCTTAGAGAAAATCCAGGCTACGCCAGATGCAAAACCAATCCTAGCTGAGGGCCAGAAATTTAGAAGCAACTGAAGTCTGCTGACATCCCTAGTCCACACAGCGTCTCATGTTCAAACTGATTACTGGCATGGCAAGACTCAGACAGCTCGGTGATTTTGTTACCTGCCAACAAGTTCTTCCATGATGATCTTGGCCTTGCATGCTGAATTTCTGCTGTCCAGGGCAGGATCATGCCCCAGGCCACAGTCAAGACTGGTAAACTGGATCACCTAATGGGTGACCTTCTGCTGGTGTCACCCAGACTCCTCAGACACTTCTATTTGCATTCAAACTGTTGTTTAGGCTCCCCAAAAGCACAGGTTGCCATTCTCCCCCAGCATGGCCCATGCCTCAGAGATGCCCTCTCAATGCCCTGAGAAGTGATATCTACCCCAAGCTCCTCGTAGGCAGCATTAGGGCACATAAGCGGTAACTAAATACCCAGTGTCCAAAACCTGGTGGGAAGTTTAGACTTCCACGGTGGTTTAGTTTCAGAGACACACACAGCTCTTCGAAGGTCACTGCTCCAGCTCTTTCACATCCATCTCTATTTTTTTTACTTCCCTCCTGCACAGGACATATTACATTTGTCAGCTCTGTCAACACCAAGTTTTTATTTTCCCATTTTGTTCTTACCCCTTTTTACCCAGTTCATCTGTTTTCCTCCTGCCTTTTCTCTACCCTCATGAAATCAGAAGCCTGGAACTAACACTTATTTCAAAAGTGGTGGTGGAGCCATCAGCTGAAAGCAGATTTTTTTTCCAAGCCTTGAACATCTGTCAGCAAACATTGTGGGGTAGTGCTTGTTAACATAACAGGTTGTGTGGAAAAACACAGCAGTGCCTCTCTCCTCTCCCCACAATCTTCCTCAATTTTGATTCACTGAGACTGTCCTTCATCTAAGGCCTACAAAATGGGTAAACAGGCATGTTTATCAAATCAGAATGAGAGGGAACATTTTAGGGAGTAGGCTGCACAAGGGACTGCAGGCAAAAACCCCACAATGCTCTGGCTAGCTTAAAGGGCAGAAATCATTGCAGCATGCTGCTGCTATCAAATCTATAAGACATAACCTCATTTATTAATCATCATGTTGCCACTTAAGAGAAAATGAAGGAAAATAGTAAAAACATTTAAGTTTCAAAAGAGAAGTCCTGAAAACAGGTGTGTGATGTACCCTTCTGGACATGTGTGGGTGGCTTGTAGGATTGGTTCTGGCCCGACTCGTATGTGAGAAACCCCAGTGGTGAAAGATCATCAGAATATACAAACCCTTTAACACATCTGTTGACATGTGCCAGTTTTACATGAACCTTTTATTTACTGGCCTTTTTTTAATTAGAGATACAAGGTGCAAAGAAATAAGCTGCACAAGACATTATACCCAGGAGAATACCAATCTCATGTGCAGGAGCAGCTCCGGGTTTTAACTGTAAGGTATTTGACTAAGTATAGTTTATTTAACCTCGATGACCTTTCATGAAGGTGCTCTCTGTTCTGCTGCAGCAAAGGAAAAGTAAACACTGTTATTTTATTAAACCCATTTATCTTAGGGTATAAATGACCAATACCCTACAGGCATCACCTCTCGCACATACACTCTGAGTTTGCACTCGCACAGCAAGTATTTTGATTTAGAAGAGATATTTCCCCAAAATCCAAGATCACTACACTGTGGTAGGTCTACAGAGTACTTCTCAGAGTATGCTGCTCCTCCCCACTTACAGATATGTTGCAAAGCACATTGAAACCAATGTATGACTTTCCACCCACTCGACTGGGCTTCAGACCAGGATAACTACACCTTTGTCTCTTTGACTGCCCAGTGAAATTGGTATTAGCCCTACCCAAACGTGGAAATTGCCTGATACAGGCAGACTGGAATTTGTATGATCTTGGCTTAGAGCACTTGCTTTTGCCATGCCAATATTTAGCTTGTTCTATATGCTTAGTTTAGTGGGGGAGTTTGCTGTTGATAATGTTTTTATTGATAAATGTTTGCTGTCATAATTCAAGAACCGTTTTCCTGAGCTATGAAATATCTGCACAGAAGAGCTCTAGTAGGAATTACTGCTCCTCAGGAGTGCAGCCAGACTTGGGACTGTGTGCAGACAGCAATGGGGAAGGAAGGCAGCAGAGAAGGAAGGAGGGATGGCAGGGAGGGACAGAATATTCCTGACCATATTAATTCCTATTTTCACTTACTGCTTTCTGGACAGTGTTTCTGTAGCTGAAGTTCTGTCATACCAGCAAGGTCCACCCACTTGCACTGCTCTCTGTGTCCCAGTGCTAGAGAAGTGCCAGCATTAGTAGATGACGTATTTGTTTTGCATTGTGTGTGCCATAAATAGCATCAAGACATGTTACCATGTTCTGGGACTGATTTTGTCCATTTGCTGTTGCTGTTATATGAGGGAAAAAATTTAAATAACCATGAAAATGCAGAGGAAGCATATGACTATTTCACACAGGCTCTGCCTATGTGCCACCTGCTCCCTTTTTCCTCAGCCAAAAAGAAGCAAGCTTTGATTGGATTTTTGGTTTTGGTGCCAGATTAGACCTGTAGCACTACTGCAAGTGTCCAGGCTGTACCACTCCAACCCAGATGGAAGTTTAAGCACGTCAGCAACCAGATTCTGGGGCAGCATGAGCACCTTTGTGCTCTCATCTCTGAAAAGCACAGTGTTGGTAACTTTTATGTCTTTTTCATTGACTTTTCTTAGTCTCCACATGTGATGGAGCAGAGTCAAATGCAGATCTTATTTCTCAGCCAGGTCATTAATCCATTCCTTCCATGTCCCTGTGAGGTGCATATATATATAAAATTCTGTTACAGTACCTGTGTTTCCAAAACTACTTTGCTTTTTGTCTCTGTGGTGAGCTCTCTAGCCAAGGTAACACTTGGTTCCAGGTAAACAGTCCTTCAGCCTCCAGGTAGAGTTGTTCTTGTTGGAAGTGTTCCTAATGAGAGTGAGCAAAGCCTTCTTTTTACACCTGTGTTTCCTCAGTGGGCAGAAGAGAAAATGCAGCTTTGATTCTACTCCCCCCCCCCAAAGTCTTAATGCTAAATTAAATTCTAGAAAAAGTTAAATTTTAAAGACTCTGGAGGGTTAACAAAGCTGCTGTCTCCCATCTTCTCTTTGCCTCCAGAAAGGTGGGACCCGAATTTTTTCATTGGATGCCAGAATCAATTTTTTTCAGCAGAAATCCTTTGACTGAGTGAAATACGCAACATCAGACAGTTTTCTGCCTGAGAAAAAGTGAATCATTGCTGCCTTTATTGCTCGTTCTGTTTATTAAAACTGCTGGGCCAAGATTTATTTTTAATGAATTCTGATTAGTCACAGCCAGTGATTTCACAATTCATGTTAGTAATGTAGGCATTTGTTGCACTGAAAACAGCTCATTTGCTTATTTTCTGGAAGACCTTTTTTTTTTCATCTGACTTGAAATTGGTCACACAGACCTCTCTGGGATTTTTCAGGCTGAGTATATTTGTTCCCATGGATAGAGGCCATATGTCAAAACCCTTTATTGTCACCAAAGGAAAAAAAACCTCACTTTTATTCTGCTAAGTCGTTTCCTTTTTTTTTTTATGTTTACTCTGCCTTGCCATCCTGCCTCACTAAACCATATCTCATCCTTGTGTTTTCTCCAATATGAATGTGTGTGTAAGGCAAACCACATACTTTACAGATGGGAAAAGATAACATATAAATCAAACTGTATGCCAAAACAGAGACAGTTATAATGTAGGTTGTAGAATAATGTGTCTGCATTATATCTTCTTTAAAAAAAAATAAAAAATAAAAATGGAGCGATGCAGTAGAAATCAATGTGCTCAGTTTTAACCAAAAAAGAGCTAAAATTCTGTAGCAGTTTTTTAGTGAAACTGGAGCTTTTGGACTGGCTGTTAGAATAGTAAGCTATCGCAAATCAGTGCAGAAGGGCCACACAGCAGGGCTGGGCTGACACAGGTCCAGCGCCTGGCCAGCAGCACTGCAGCCAGTTCCTTCTCTTCCTGCTTGTGTTCCCCAAAATCCATGAGAATGAACCCACTCATTCCAAAGGGGTGTTTGCTTTCATTTTCTGAAACAGTTTTAAAGCAGCTCCTGGAAGATGATTAAACAAAATATTACAGAAATGGCTTCAGATGAGGCAAGGATCACATTGCGTGGCGCTGGCACCAGATGCCCATCTGGGTCATGGCTGCAGGTACTGATGAAGCAGCAGTGATGGTCCCCAGCTCAAGATGGGTGTCCAGCTGCAGGGCTTTACTCACAGCTCAGGTAGCCCAATCTCAGTACGCTCCTCCTCTCCCAGACAGCTATCAAAGAGACATCACTCTTTAAAGAAAGAAATTATACTACAACTGCACAAAGCACTGCTTTAAGAGGAGATTCTTGCCAACCCCTCACTATTTCCTTCCCTTTGCCTCCTCCTGGTATGGTGCAGTCTCGTCTTACATGGGAAACCATGGCAATTGGATCATTCAATGCAACAATGCTGTATTAGTCATTCTCCACACCTTTTTCCCTTGTTTACTGTCTCACAGTCTGTGCTTAGGTTGCCTGCACTGCCAACAGCAGTGGTATCTAATGGTATAACAGAGGGGGACAGGATTGACACGCAGATAATTCATCTCTTTGTCTACTCAGAGGATGGATTGTAGCCAAGATACAAATCTGGAGGATGTTGGAAGTTTAAATTCCTCTGCTTCCACTGTTCAGTCAAATACCTGTTTGCATCCCCGTACCCTTCAGCATTAGTAATGTTGACCAGTTAGTAACATTGGTATCCACTAGTAATTTGAGTAAACTCTAAGAGAATTCAGTCCCAGTCTCCCTGTGAGGAGCCTGGCTTAGTCTAGGCCTCAAGCAGTGAATTGTCCCCTCTGTATCTCAGAAGATGGGTAGGAGCAATATTCAGAGCAGAGTGGAATTTCCAGCTTGCCTCTGAACTATGGTTGAGGTTCTTAGTGGGCTGGGTTGCTCTCTGCCTTTAACATTTGACCAGCATCACCCTGAGATGTGCAGAAACATGGGGTCCCATGGTGAAATCTAAGTGTCTGTTATTTCTAGCTTGTGACTTGGGCTTTGTGCTAGTTTACATTTATCTAGTACTACCAGAAGAGTTGGTTCATGCAACATTATGGTGAAAAGAAAATAAAACTTATGAAAATATTAAAATATTAAAATCCCATTTAACACAAATATTTGCATACCAGAAACTTGTGAAATAGATAGATCCATCTATCTAAAACACTAATATTTGCTTTTACATAGTAGTACTCTAGCCCTTCAGATTTTCAAAAGGCATGTTGGCAGCAAAATGCATGGCCATGCTTGTACTACAGAGAATAGCTCTATTTTCAGACACAAAATCATAGACACTCCTCTGTTTTGCTTTTTAACATCAATGCATAAGGAGTTCACTTGATATGGGAATACCTAGACCCAGTTAAGTTCTGATTCATTCTTGCTTTGCTTTCACAAAATATAATTAACAGATACAGCCTTTCTTTTCTAAGACATTTCATGTTGACTCTCAAGGAAAACTCCACGTTTCCATTTTTAGAGTTCTTTCATAGAAAGGTTTACTTTTAAAAATATTAAAATATAAAGTATAAGTTTTAGCCCAAGAAGTTGCTGTGGGTGCCAGATCTACAGTTGTAGCCCCAGTGTAACCAGATGTCCAGGGACAAAAAACAGGACAACTGTTTCTGCTTAGTGGGATTCCAGGACTGACACTACACCAGCACCCTGACAAAGCAATATATGATCATTGCCATTTAGGCACTCCATTTCTCTGAGAATAGCCTGTTAAATTCTAACAGTGTAGAGTGGCTGAGAAGGAGCAACGCAAACTGAATTGTTTCTGACGCACATGCAGATCGTCATTGACGAGTAAAGGATAGCCCTCCTAAACCTCTTCTCACGTGGATAAGTCCCTCCTCACTTGGGTAATCCCATTAACTTCCTCAAAGATCTAAATTCCCAGGCAATCAAAGAACCCAGAATGTTTGTACCTATGGTTATTTTTCAAGTGGAGAAATGGAGAAATAATGTATGATTTTTTAGGGAATACAGGTCATCAGGTAGAGAACAGCCTCTGTATTGGAAATTTGGACTTTGACAGTTCTCTCAAAGCTAATGGTGGCTTTGTTTGACCTGAACTAAGCCCTGTTTGGCAAATACTGTGTCTGACTCAGTGAGAGAAAGGTCATAAATGAGGAAAACCTTTGCTGTAAGAGTCTCATCAGTTTTTTATGGCATAGTTCATAGTTCTCTATTGTCTGCGATAGATGTAACTTTTAGCCAAGTCAGAAACCCCAGTTCTCACTCAGACACTCAGCATTATTTACAGAACAGAAGAAGATCTCATAAACTTTTCAACAAAACCCAGCTGAATTTTAAATATGTAACAAAGCAGCTGAGTTTTGGATGGTTTGGAAAGTAACAACCTCAAATCTGGAAGTATTTTATATGAAACCTGCAGATCTGTTTTAAAAGAAAACATTGCAATAAATTCAACACTGAAGTTGTTGGGCAACTTAATAGACCTAACTTCCTCCTCTATCAAATGAACTGCTTACATGGAACAATTAGTCTGAGACTCTGCAAACAAAACTAAAAGAAATTACTTTCTCCTTTCCCTGCTTTTTCAAAGCATTTCTTCTGAGTTTTACAGAAATCCATAGGAACGTACACAACAGTTTTAATGCTTCCCGTTGCCTTTTGGTCTTCACTTTTGCAAATTGATTTGTTGCTTTGTTATGTGCCTCTTAATATCACAAGGACCTTAATTAAGGCTTTAGGCTTCCCTGTTCACCAAGTTTAACAAACAAGCATACAGACTAGAGGCTCATTAGCTCAAAGGGGCACACTTTACTATTCAGAGCCAAGTTTCAGGCTGATCCACTGTGAAAACACTGGCATAAAAAGAGCAGTTTCGCAATGGAAATCTGAACGCTTGGTCCTTTTTTTATATACTACAATGATAATTTATTATCTTATTCTTTCTTACCTTCAGTCTTAACTCTTATTTTTACAATGATTAGACAAGCTTTATATGACTGCAAAGCAATAAACATAATTTATTAGTGGCTTGATCCCAGAAACCTCTTTCAGATAAAGAGGTTTCCTACTGTTCCCTGGGAGATTTTGTCAAGCAAGGATTCAGGACAGAGTGTATTCAAAGCACAGGGCTGAGCAACCTTCACAGGTTAAGTGGTAATAGCCAACACAGCTGGCTGCAGATGAGCTCACTAAAGGGTGTCTCATCATCATCCACATGCCCCAGTTTCAAAGAGAAAGGAAGCTCCAAGGTGGCATTTATGGGCAGAAAAACAAGAAAAAAACACCTGGACCAGGATAACAGACTAACACCAGTAGCCCTGACTTTCAGTGCTGGAGATCATAGGTTCCTGCTCCTCACCAGGAAGAGAAGAGGCTTTGGTGTGACTTCACATATCCTACGCAAGCCAAAAGCTCTGTCTATTAATGAGTTTTTTTCTTAATAAATTATTAAAACCTCTTTCATCCTAATGTTAAAAGGGCCTATGGTGTTGCCATGCACTGGAGGCAGCATGTCTTCAGTCCATGGTTTAGTTGCCTCTTGTGTGAACAAAGCAGCAAAGAAAACTTTTGAGGTGAGTCAGTGACTTCCTTTTGCAATGGCCTTTTGGTGCCTTCAAGGCAAAATTTCTCCATCATTTTCCAACTGGCATAACAGCGCAGTTTGAAATCTGGATCAGCAGTGTTGGTTATCTGAAATCGTTTTAATTGCAGAAGTATATTGACAGTGTAGAAATGAGAACTGTGACATAATTCAGTCTTATTAAATATTCATACATTTCAGTAAGCATACAAATATTTTGACTGCAGTTAGCATTTCTTTTGGAACAGATAGGCAATATCAGTGTGCAGAACAGCAATGCCCCTTCACAAGTGATTCTTTACTGCCATAAATTAACTCCCTTTTTCCTTTTTCCACTACAAATATTAATCTGAGTGATTCTAGAAAGCCTGATAGATAATTCCACTTGACAAATAACCCCAAGAAAGCCTGACAAATTTTCCCTCCCTAAGTGACATGACAGTTTATCTGTGATGTTTCTGAATCAGTATTTAAGTGTTTGGGTCACGAGCTGTGCAATAAATGGCCAAAAGAAGCTGTTTCAGCAGGCTATTGATTGCTTGAGTGGAACATGTAGTATGTTAGAAAGACAGTGGACCCAAGAGGCCTTTCTGAATATTTGGTTGACAACAGCAGATAACCAATACTGGGAATATAAGGCACCAGGTCGTCTCTGAAATAGCACAACAGAACAGCCTCAGGCTGAAAAACGTTTTACCATTCCCAAATGAATTTCTACAGTTCAAGATGCTGTCTTCCAAACCTGCCTTGTTGCACTTTGTCTGGTAAGACAGGGATATAAAGTGTGCTACAGACACAGGACAGAGAAAATAGCCTAAAAATAACTAGCTGCCTTTTCTTGTGCACATGTCCAGTCGCACTTGAGGAGATCCTTGAGAAATGAAAGCACAGAGCAGCAGCCTCCTCCACTTTGGTGTGGGGCAGCCCTAGGCAGCTTCTGTTTCCACTCCCTAGTTTGCTTGTGGAAAAGCCAGAAGGGCTGGAGCTAGAGATTGTTGTCTCACCTTACACAGAGACGTGGACAGAGGATGCAGTACAGCTGCTGATGTGCAAATAGATGATGGGCAAGAAAATATTGCTCTTTGCTTAGATTGTCTTTCAGCCACAGAGAACTGATCATATTGTCCTGGCTGCTCACTAAGCATGGACACTTAGATCTAGACAGAGCAAGAGAGTATTACTTAACCTGTAAAAATTCAATGCAGGACCTTCCTAGGTCTTAATCCCTGCCCCTGTTTTTGAAAGAAGTCATCATTTCTTTGTTCATTTTCTGTACTTAATTATAGATTTTCTCACCCCATTTAGGCTAATTCTGTTTAAATATTAATTTTATTAGGTGTTTATTTTACTGATTTACATTGTACAGTATGTCAGATAGCTGGAAGGAGTATCATACAAAATAAAACTCAGTAAAATATTTTTTAAGGGTAATTAAAGTCCTTCTCTATCTGCTGAGCTTTAGCAATCAAAAGAGTGTAATTCACTGCATCTGCACTCAGAGTCTTCAAAGCAATTGTGAATAAGTAGATTCCTCTTTCTTTACAATATGATGACCCAGGAAATTGAATTTAATGGAAATTACTCTGTGAAAGATGGATTATACCCCTTGAAGTTTACTCGGCAGTGTTGTCATCACAAAGTTGTGCAGAATTTTGCAACTGGGTCTGAGCTCAATAACTAACTGCAAGACAGTGTCAAAAACAGGGTTAAAGGTCATCATGCCATTTCAGCTATTTACTAGCATTTAATATATACATAAGCTTATAGTACCTGGAGAGTCAATCTCTGCAAATCCTGCAACAATCACTGAATACTCAGAATAAACCACAATTACATTGTCTGAACTCTTTGGTCGGTGGGTAAAACCTGGTTGAAACTGAGAAATCTGAAAGTCTGGCACCTTTGGGGGAAGCTACATGATCATGCCTGAGTACAAGTTTGGAAGCTAATTCACAAGCTTCAGTTTCAAATCAGTGAAATCATAATTGGAAGGAATTTCTGCAGTCAATGACAGGAACTGCCACACTCATATATAGGGAGAAGAAACGAAGCATAGAGAAGCACCTCCTTCAAAAGGTACTGTGGGATATTTAGGTCAGTAGTCATCCACTTAATCTTACGGACTTAAGAAAGCAAAAAAGGAGAAAATGAGTTTCATCTTTCTGCTTGTAAAACATGTACCTACAAAATGGTCGTCTGGTCATCACAACTGATAGATACCAGCTAATGAACATTTGTCCAGTATGAAGAGCCAAGACACCTCTAACTTCTGAAGATCCCTGATTTATCCCAGTTTGTGTCCTGTGACAAAACACAGAAGAACCCCCAAATGTAAGGAAATCTGTCATGATTTTTTTAGAAATTACTAGTGGATGCAGATGCAAAATCTGAGCCCCTTATTGAAGGTCTTGGGTTTTGTTGGGTGAAAAGAAACTATCTTTCAAGTGCCCCAAGCTGAACACCAAACATCACTGATCAGTTCTAACTTATAATGCAAACATGTGAAACAGACACATGCACAGATGGCTACATATATGTGTGCATGTCCCATTCTTGGAGTGAATTTGTAATGTGTTCATATGGAGTCACTTGATCATATGAGAGACTTATAATAAAACTGATTATTTAAATGAAGTGTGAACTACACAAACACTGTCAACTAATTCTGAGCAGCTACAGTATTGTCTAAAACAATTGTTTGAGGATTAGAAGGATTAGTTGTTGAGATTCAGTATAAACAGATCACAGCAACAATGCAATTGCTTGGAGGGCTTTGCTTCAGCACACATGCTGTGGCTGCAAAAAGTACACAGAGCATAAGGTCTGGAATATCCATTCAGAGGCAATGGCAATCAATGGCTGGATGCTGGATTTCTCTTCTAACTGAACACCAGTATTCTGAGTAAGGGATATTCACCTCCTCACATTTATTTCATTCTTCCTCAGGCTGGTCTTTACCCTGTGAGACAACATGTCAGTGAACCTATACTAGAGACATATTCAGCCATATCTATTCCACTTAAAACTCATTATCTGCAAGGCTTCAGGCTGGACGGTGAGCCAGAGGCAGCCGTGTCCAGCTGTGAAGAGCAGTGCTCAGCTCATGTCACATAAACAACAGGCAGGGATTGCCTTGGAGGTGACCTAAGACCTCTCTGGATCTGTTCACATACATGCGCTTTTTTGAAACAAAGCTAAATCCTTGGAGACGAAATGTCTGTGTACAGAAAGGGTCTCTTTTTTATTTGATCTTACAAGATGTGAGTTACGGTTAACAAATGCAAACAACCCACAGCCCATATTTAGTGTACTTTTTGTTAGCTTTAGCCTGTCTGAAATGCTTGGAGCCTGGTTGGTTTTGGCATAGACCTATGATGCACCATTGCATGGGTGAAGAGCCTGAGTCCAATAGGCCCTGTAGGAGTGCATTTGCTCCATAAAGAGCACATACAACGAAGTCCAGAGGACTGCGGTTACTTACATGCAATCTTACTGAGCTCCAATGAAATACCAATGTTTATGCTCTCTGTAGGCAGAAATTAACTCCACTTCTTTTTTGTACTTTGTGAAAGTTATGGAGAGGTTTCTTGGTTTTGAATTTGCTTTTAAAAGCCACTTTGTCTCCACTCTTTCTGCCTGTCCAGTTAGATTATCTTTTATTGCGTAAGGGTACATAAAAATTTGAAAAACAAACAGAAATTCAGCTATGAGCACAGTTAGAAAAAAGAAAGCAACACAAACCCTGGATGTGTTAAGCATCTCTTTCATCAGTCCACCCTCTTGTGTTGGACTGGGACCAATGAAATAACACAGAACATCAATCTTTTTCAAAAAACAATGTGATTCTTGCAATGTCTAGTTCACTTCTGGGATTTGAGACTGTTTACTACAGTTTCTGAATTATTAAGACAATGTTTATGCAAATGAAAATATTTATCTAGGTTACTGCTGTCAAGTACCCACTGAGAAACATTTTGCATTTATAGATGACCTTAAGCAACAATAGTAGAAGAAATTACTAGCAGTCAACATTCAGGATAGGCATGAAATTCTACATAAATCTAAAAAACAATAGTCCAGATTCTGCTGATAGGGACCACCTGGTGCTCCTAGTTACGCAGCTTTAATTCCCATTAGAAACAAGAATTTTGCCTTTGGATTATGATGTTCAACCACAGAAACTAAACTACAGCCACTTTTCTGACAGAGTTATCTATTTCTGACACTATTTCATGTTGTCAGTGACAAGTTTTATAGAAAATTATTGTCTATCCTCTTAGGCACAGGGGAGGACCTTTTTTAACATTTGAGTTTATCAGAATAATCCAATACCCTCACTAAAATAAATTAACATCAACTTACCTTCTGTGGACTTCTATGATATTGTAGGGCTGGATGTCATATGACATAAAGTCATGACTGTATTTAGACCAAGGGATGCAGTTTCATTAGCCTTATAAAAGGATTTGCCTGGATGAAAAGGATAAAGACAATTAATCTAAGCATTTTAAGTGGGTTAGTAAAACGTTTTTAAGACAGTGAGCAGACAGTAATGATAAGAATTAAAGCAGTCCTTACTAAATTTAATTTGTTTTACTTCCAACTGAGCTTTCAACTGATGATAAATCAGACCTTGTTTCCCTTTTGCGAAACTTAAGGAGCGTTTGAGTCAAGTTATAGGCAGACAGTGGGTTAAGGCTAGCATCCACTTCTGACACATGCTTTCTGGCTGAAATAATGAAAAGACATGTAGGGAAATTATGTATACACTTTTGTTTATCAGGTGGACGTACAATTGCCATGAGTCTTCTTGGGAAATGGTGATGTTTTTATTGTTCTTCAGTACAGAATAAATTGTAGTTTCAGGATGGTGATCAGGGAGCTCAAAGCAGATCCTGCACAAGCAAGAGAAGAAAGTATGGAAGCACACCTACATAGAATCATAGAATCATAGAATCATAGAATCAGCTGGGTTGGAAGGAACCTCTGAGATCATCAAGTCCAACCCTTGTTCCAACCCCGCCATGGTTACTAGACCATGGCACTAAGTGCCACCATATCCACCCTTCCAGCACAAAACTGCTCTCCCCAGACCACTGTGCAGGATACTATTCTCTTTTCCTCAAGGACCACTGGAGAGCCAAATGCGCATTTATATGTGTTCAGGGCTGGCCCATATAGACTTTGCCCCCACCACCTCAAACTTCTCTGCACCACTGCCAGCACTACTACTTGTATGTCTGCCCAGATGGGCCAGTTGGCCAAATGAGTCAGGATAACCTAGAGAAAAAAAGAAAATCACATTTCTTCTCAGGCTAGTCTGTTCCTCAGCCCACAGCAGACAAATCCCAAAACACACTCCTGGCACTGTGGGCCAATGGAAGACAGTGGTGGCAAAAGGTGTTGGCAGCTGCCTAGGCGGCAGTGCCCAGCACCAAGAGACTTTTCACCCCAGTGTCATTCTGTTTTCATCCCTGAGCTCCAATTTATAATCTCTCATGCCACCACACTCCTCCAAGTTTGGCATGACACCAGAGATGTCTTTATTATCCATACGTATTTGCACAAATCACACTCACGCCTCCAATTATCATGTGGCTCTTCTATCATAAAATCAGAGAATCATAAAGGTTGGAAAAGACCTCCAAGATCATTGAGTCCAACCTTTGGTTGAACACATCCATGAAAACTAAACCATAGAACTAAGCGCCTTGTCCAGTCATTTCTTTAACATTTCCAGGGATGGTGACACCATTTACCCGGGCAGACTGTTCCAATGCTTAACTACCCTTTCAGGGAAGAAATTTTTCCTGATGTCCAGCATGAGCTTTCCCTGACACAGCTTGAGGCAATTTCCTCTTGCTCTGCCACTAGTTCTCTGGGACAAAAAGTCAACTCCCACTTGGCTTCCTTTCAGGTAGTTGTAGAGGGTGATCAGGTCTATCCTGAGCCTCCTTTTCTCCAGGCTAAACACTTCCAGCTTCCTCAGCTGCTCCTCCTATGACATTCTCTCTAGACCCTTCACCTGCTCCGTTGCCCTTCTCTAGATGTGCTCCACTGCCTCAATGTCCTTCTTGAAGTGAAGGCCCCAAAACCAAACACAGAATTTGAGGTGTGACCTCACTAGTACTGAGTATAGGGGGAAGATCCTGCTGGCCACATTATTTTGATACAGGCCAGGATGTCATTGCCCTTCTTGGTCATCTAAAGTACTTATGAGTACATTCCCTTTGGCTGACAATTTTCCTGCCAAGATGATTCATCTCAAAAGCATCTCCCACATCTCTCACGCCAACATGAGAGAGAGACAGCTCTCCTTGATCTGTGGAGCACTGTGCTGTCCAGGCATTTCTTCCTCACCTGCCTAGCAGCCTTTACCGCCCAGAATAAGCTATAATGTGCGCTGACAGACCTGTTGCAGCTTTGTTCTCAGTTATTCTGATACAGCTTATTACATTTAGATCATTGACTGTATCATTGCATCTAGTCAAATGACTAGACTGTAGGGAAAAGAATGCTAAAGGTCAGAAAACAGTTTCTACTCACAGCCAGCTATAAATTGTATTGTTTTTTTCACAAAAGAAGCATTTTATACATGTGTGTGTTTTCACATATACATGCACTACATATATATACATATATATATGCATGTATGTGAATATGTGCCTGTGAATCTTTGGATATGTAGGTGTACATAAGCATGCACATATGGAGGTACAAGGCACCCCAGCCTTGGATGGGTACGGGGACCAGAACAGTTTGTTTGTTTGTTTGTTTTTGGCTTACCTGCGGCTACTGCCCAGGTTCGGCATGTTCTGGGTATATTTGCTTTGCTTTGTTACATCCTGAAAGGATGGTGAGGACAAAGGGTTGTTCCTGGGTATTTCCTTGAGATTGTATATAGATAGGTGATAGTAAAGTAGGAAATGAAAGACTTGCCCAAATTGTTCTAAAAGGAATGAAACCTGTGTACCCATATGTGGTTGCAAGCTACGCTGGCGATGGTACATGCCTTCGGTAAGGTCGTCCATGCCAGACAGGTCAAAACCGTAGGGCCAGATACAATACATTCTTGGGCAGGATGAGCTCGTTAGCCTTCTGGCAGTCATTCTAGGAGAAGGACAACTCTAATCCCAAACCCAGGCAGATGGAGCTCGCTTAGCCCTGTAAGGTCATCCATCTAAGAGAAGGTCACTCTAACTAAACCTACATCCTGAGGACCTTGCTGCCACCATCCAAGCTCGCTCAGCCCTGGCAGATGAACCTTAGGATTAAAGGGTGGGTTCAGTTCTGAGCATACTGCATCTCATCTAAAAAAAATCCATTCCACAGGCTTGAAGGCTTTACCCACATGCAAAAAGTCCTGTAGCAACAGGCGAGGGTCGAAACGGCAGGTGAAAGGTGCACTGGAAGCTGCAGACCCAACCCTGCATGCAGGCGGTTCAGGATATTGGTCATTTGAGACTGACAGGAGATGACAGTCTCTTGAGGCAGCACCCTGAACGACCAAGCAGCCTTTCCAAGGACAGCACTGCTTGCTCCACTTGGAGAGGGGCCTAGAAAAGGTGGCCTAAACAAAGCTCATCTCCCCTTTCACCCGGTTGGTTAACCGCAGACCAACAGGCATCTTCTTCCAATGTGGTCACACAAGGATCAAAAGACAAAGGCATATACCTGCCTCCAAAGGTACCTAAATTAACTCTGGCATGTTGGAATATCAGAATCATGCTCGATTCTGTGGATAGTGGACGTCCTGAGCGTCGGTCTGCCGTAATTGCCTATGAACTGACTCGTCTCAACATCGACATTGCTGCTCTCAGTGAAGTTCACCTTCACGAGGAAGGCAGCCTCAGAGAACACGGTGCCAGTTACACCCTCTTTTGGTCAGGTAAGCCCAGAACTGAAAAACATCTCTCAGGAGTTGGCTTCATGATCAAAAACTCTTTTGTTCCTAAACTCAAAAATCTGCCGACAGGTCACTCTGACCGCATTATCTCCCTATGCCTTCCACTACACAACAAGCAACAAGTTGTCCTCTTTAGTATATACGCCCCAAATCTCCAAGTGGACCCTGCCGAAAATATAAATTTTACACTGACCTGCGCTGCCTTACCCAAAAGGTGCCTGCAGATGATAAGATCACTATCCTTGGTGATTTCAACACCAGAGTAGGTAAGAAGTTTGAAGCCTGGAAAGGAATATTAGGCAAGCATGGTGTTGAAAACTGCAATGATAATGGTCGACTTCTGTTAGAATTCTGTGCGGAGCAACAGCTCACCATCACTAATACTATCTTTCAGCAGAAAAATAGTCTGAAGACAACCTGGATGCACCCCAGATCTANCAGGATGAGCTCGTTAGCCTTCTGGCAGTCATTCTAGGAGAAGGACAACTCTAATCCCAAACCCAGGCAGATGGAGCTCGCTTAGCCCTGTAAGGCCATCCATCTAAGAGAAGGTCACTCTAACTAAACCTACATCCTGAGGACCTTGCTGCCACCATCCAAGCTTGCTCAGCCCTGGCAGATGAACCTTAGGATTAAAGGGTGGGTTCAGTTCTGAGCATACTGCATCTCATCTAAAAAAATCCATTGCACAGGCTTGAAGGCTTTACCCACATGCAAAAAGCCCTGTAGCAACAGGCGAGAGTCAAAACAGCAGGTGAAAGGTGCACTGGAAGCCACAGACCCAACCCTGCATGCAGGTGGTTCAGGATATTGGTCATTTGAGACTGACCGGAGATGACAGTCTCTTGGGGCAGCACCCTGAACGACCAAGCAGCCTTTTCAAGGACAGCACTGCTTGCTCCACTCGGAGAGGGGCCTAGAAAAGGTGGCCTAAACAAAGCTCATCTCCACTTTCACCCGGTTGGTTAACCGCAGACCAACAGGCATCTTCTTCCAATGTGGTCACACAAGGATCAAAAGACAAAGGCATACACCTGCCTCCAAAGGTGTACCTAAATTAACTCTAGCATGTTGGAATATCAGAACCATGCTCGATTCTGCGGATAGCGGACGTCCTGAGCGTCGGTCTGCCCTAATTGCCCATGAACTGTCATGTCTCAACATCAACATTGCTGCCCTCAGTGGAGTTCATCTTCATGAAGAAGGCAGCCTCAGAGAACACGGTGCCAGTTACACCCTCTTTTGGTCAGGTAAGCCCAGAACCGAAAAACATCTCTCAGGAGTCGGCTTCATGATCAAAAACTCTTTTGTTCCTAAACTCGAAAATCTGCCGACAGGTCACTCTGACCGCATTATCTCCCTATGCCTTCCACTACACAACAAGCAACACGTTGTCCTCTTTAGTATATATGCCCCAAATCTCCAAGCTGACCCTGCCGAAAAAATAAATTTTACACTGACCTGCGCCGCCTTACCCAAAAGGTGCCCGCAGATGATAAGATCATTATCCTTGGTGATTTCAACACCAGAGTAGGTAAGAATTTTGAAGCCTGGAAAGGAATATTAGGCAAGCATGGTGTTGAAAACTGCAATGATAATGGTCGACTTCTGCTAGAATTCTGTGCGGAGCAACAGCTCTCCATCACTTATACTATCTTTCAGCAGAAAAATAGTCTGAAGATAACCTGGATGCACCCAAGATCTAAGCATTGGCACTTCATCGATTATGTTTTGGTGCAACGGAGAGATGTCCACAATGTCCACCATACCCGCGCGATGCCCAGTGCAGAATGCCAAACAGACCATCGGCTTGTGCGGTGTAAACTTAACCTCAATTTAAATTCAAACCTAAAAGGGGCAGTATCCCAAGGAGAAGACTCCAAGTTAAAAAACTCCAATCAGCCACAGTAAGAGACAGATTCCAGGCAAACCTTCTCGAAAAACTAGGCTCAAAAACCATTTCATAGATTCTACAGATTCCTCTCCTTAAACAATTTGGCACCATATTAAAAACAGCATCCTGCAATCCTCTGAAGAATCCTTAGGGTTTTCCCTCAAGAAGAACAAGGACTGGTTTGATGAAAACAATCCAGAGATCCAAGAACTGTTGAGGAAGAAAAGAACTGCTCACCAAGCACACCTTGCACTGCCATCCTGTCACGCAAGAAAAACAGCCTTTCGTCTTGCACGCAGCAAGCTCCAACAGAAACTCCGTGACATCCAGAACAATTGGTGGATCGATCTAGCTGAAAAAACTCAATTATGTGCAGACACGGGTGATCACAGAGGATTCTATGAGGCCCTGAAAACAGCATACGGGCCTACATACCAAGTCCAAAGCCCTCTACTCAGCGCTGATGGTCAAACACTTCTAACAGATAAAACCTCCATTCTGAAACGATGGTCTGAACACTTTCAGACTCTTTTCAGTACCAACCATGTAGTCCAAGACACAGCCATTCAGTCCATCACACAACAACCGGTGAAATACGAATTGGATACTGCACCCACTTTAGGAGAAACCCTCAAGGCCATACAGCAGGTGAAAATCGGCAAGGCAGCTGGGGTTGATGGAATTCCACCCGAAGTCTGGAAACATGGGGGCCTTGCACTCCATGCTAAATTTCACAAGTTTGTAGTGCGCTGTTCGGAACTAGGTGAACTACCATCAGATCTTCGTGATGCAGTCAGAATCACTTTGTATAAGAAGAAAGGTACTAAATCAGACTGCTCAAATTACGGTGGTATTACTCTGCTCTCCATTGCTGGCAAAATCCTGGCAAGAATACTCTTGAACAGACTAATACCTGCTATAGCAGAAGGAATTCTACCTGAAAGTCAGTGCGGTTTCAGAGCCAACAGGAGCACCACAGACATGGTGTTTGTCCTCAGACAACTGCAAGAGAAGTATAGGGAACAGAACAAAGGTCTCTATGTAACCTTTGTCGACCTCACCAAGGCTTTCGATACTGTGAGTAGAAAAGGTCTATGGCAGATTTTGGAATGCTTAGGTTGTCCCCTCAAGTTCCTTAAAATGATCATCTCACTCCATGAGGATCAGCACGGCCAAGTCAGATATGGCAATGCACTTTCTGAGCCCTTTCTAATAACCAATGGTGTGAAACAAGGCTGCGTTCTCGCACCAACCCTATTCAAAGTCTTTTTCAGCATGATGCTCCAAAGGGCCACAGCAGACCTCGAGGATCAGGATGGTATCTACATTTGATACTGTACTGATGGAAGCCTTTTCAACCTAAGGCGACTGAAGGCCCACACTATGCTGCTTTATGCTGATGACACCGCCCTTGTTGCCCACACAGAAGCAGTTCTGCAGCATTTAACATCCTGCTTTGCAGATGCTGCTGAGCTCTTTGGGCTGGAAGTCAGCTTAAAGAAGACAGAAGTTCTCCATCAACCTGCACCTCAGGAAGTCTTCCATCATCCCCACATCACCATTGGCCAAGCAGAGCTCAAATCAGTCCAGCAGTTTAATTACCTTGGTAGCCTCATCTTCTCAGATGGTAAGATTGACGGAGAGATAGACAACAGGTTAGCAAAGGCATACAGTGCCTTTGGAAAACTCCACAAAAGAGTATGGCGTAATAAACACTTGAAGAAAAGTACCAAGATCAGTGTTTACAGAGCCAGTGTGCTGTCTACTCTCTTATACGGATCTGAATCATGGGTCATCTACCGACACCACCTACGTCTCCTAGAACACTTCCATCAACGCTATCTCCACACAATCCTAAACATCCACTGGTCAGATTATGTGACTAATACATCTGTTCTAGAACAAGCAGCAATCACAAGTATTGAGGCCATGTTGCTGAGAACACAGCTGCACTGGGTAGGGAACATCTCCAGGATGAAGGACCACCACCTCCCTAAGATCCTGCTTTATAGTGAACTTGCCACCGGCTGCCAAAAGAGAGGAGCCCCAAAGAGAAGATACAAGGACTCCCTGAAACAACATCTCAGCCTTGGCCATATTGATCAACATAACTGGTCTACTCAGCCTCCAATCAGGAGGCCTGGAGACACACTATCTTCAATGCTGCTGATGCTTTTGAGAAAGCACGCAGGATCACTCTTGAGGAGAAAAGACAACGCAGAAAGAATTGTGTCTTGCAGAATATACCACCTAAGGAGTCTTTCTGCTGTGCCTTTTGCAACCGGACATGCCTATCTCGTATTGGCCTTTTCAGCCACCAACGCGCTTGTAACAAACGTGGGTAGAGCCTTCGCCGAATCTTCATTCGCGAAGCCCAGCCATGATGATGATGATGGATGTACATATGGATATGTGGATGTGGATGTGGATGTGGATGTGAATATGTACATCCATGTATGTGTACATGTGCATTTACACACATACACACTTTCACATATAGGCCAACAACCAAAGAAGTTGAATTCACAGTGGTGTCAGAAGTTCTCAGGAGATTTGTTACAAAGTGGTTTTTACAGTCCCATTTCTACCTATGGACCAATCCTCTGGCATCATAAGCAGCTTTCTTCCCTGAATACAGAAAATGTATCTACAATAAAAATTCCATCATAGATGATGTAGCATGACCAGAAAACTTGATGCCTAGAAGAAAATGGATGTGTGAAACCACTGAACATTTGTACTTAGGAGACCTCCACTGCATTAAAAACAATTTTAGACTCTATTTAAATAAACTCTTTTCCAAAGACTCTCATTTTCTGAGAAAATGTCACATTCCAAAGAAGGCATTTTACAGAAAAGTTTTCTAGTTAAGAAATACATTTTTCAGTTATTAAACAATCCTGACAACATATTCCTCACCACGAGGGTGGTCAAAGAATGTGGCAGGTTGCCCAGAGAGACTCTGTTGTCTCCATCTCTGAGGGTTTTCAAAACTGGAGTAAGCACGGCCCTGAACAATTTCCTGCCTGGAGAAGGAAGCTGCACTACCCCACCTTGCACTTTTCTGTATGATCCTGTTATTTTCAGCTGGTTACCACATGGAGGAAGCATGTAGTTTGTGCTGGTCATATGGCAGGTTTTTATGATTTAAAACGTTTCAAGCTCTTTCTGCAGCCCTCTGTAGTGACTAGAATATTTTCAAGCTTACAAAGGATCCTGACGGATTCCTGTCCTTAGTTGTCATGGAATCCCATATTTAGCCATATCTAATTTATTATTTCCTAGCTAGCAGCAGCTAAAGGATGACAACTTGACTGAAGTGGTCCAAGCTTTTGTAGCTCTCAGAGTCTCAGTGAGGCACATGAAATGGGAGTTGGCAACAAGCCCCTCAGAAGAAAATTCAGCTACTTCGGCATCCCACTCAGGAATAGAGACAGAAGCACATGTGCCACGTGATTCCTATTCTGCTCTCACAAAGCTCTGGATGGCATCTGCAAGGCCTTATTCACCCCTCTCCAGCCTGACACAGCACATTTGCAACACTGCAGTTGGTGAAACTCATTCCTCAAGATCTCCCAAGTCGAGCTGAAGGACTGAAAGGATGGCTGTCAAGAGAGCCTGAAGGTCTGGCACCTCAGCAGGTCCATCGAGAGGATTTTCAAAGACCAATCTGCTACTGAAGGGCTGAAGTGTGTATGGTACATAACTTCACATTTTTCTTGATGCTGTTGTAGTTTTCATCTCTTACTGTCTTTTCACTTCTGTATTTCTCATCTTTCATTTTCCACTTGTGCAAATAAACAAGACATAGCATTAATACTAACTCATTTAGCAAAATTGTAGCCTTGGCAAAAGGGACCATTTTCAAAGAGAACTGGCAGCAAAATAAACATGGGAGAAAATAAAAGGGGAGGGCTGTCTTTTTTCCTGAGCTGCCAAAGTTGCCTTTGATCTTACTGGAGCTAATTTTGGTTCAGAAGAGGAAAAGAAAACTCAAATGCAAAGTGATATGGCCAAGTTTACCTAGACTCTATGTATCTCACAAGGAGAAAACCATATAATTTAAAGTAGGAAAAGTCTGACATTTTTCAGACATCATGTTATTGAAAAGGGACAAATTCACAACAGAAGTAATGTGAAGGAATGAGCAGCCCAACACCAGCCTCTAACCACTCTTTGTTCTGCTCTCCTTCAACAAGAAATGAAATAGTTTGGTAACAGCCAAGAA
The DNA here is from genome assembly GCF_001604755.1 of Lepidothrix coronata. Classification (NCBI taxonomy): domain Eukaryota; kingdom Metazoa; phylum Chordata; class Aves; order Passeriformes; family Pipridae; genus Lepidothrix; species Lepidothrix coronata. The sequence goes on from NW_016690184.1 coordinate 8,015,032, forward strand.
AATCCTGGCTTGCACATCACCATATAAGCAGGAAATTCCAGTAATGAAAATATAATCCTGCAATATAAGAACAAGCAGAAAAAATCAGAAAAAATATTTGCAGTTGAGAGGAAGGAAGGATAATTATATAAAATTGAAACACCTTCCTTGCACCTGTTAAATGCAGTAACAAAATCTTGTAGCATATGACTTTTTTCCCCCAAGGGACTAATATACATTAGATTTTTCTTATTGACAGTAACTGCTATAATAATCCCTTTGTTCACATCCTCACAACATTCTGGAAAAACAACTCACTTTGGGGACTAAAAATTCTTTAAATCCGGTCCCAACCCAATGACACTTTTGAAAATTTGAACAAGACGCTGTCAAGTATTTCTGAATTATGTACACGTATCAAAACATATATTTGTTTTCTTTTTTTTTTCCTCATTCACAACTTACAATAAGGCAACGTTGGTTTAGCATAAAATTTCTCCTCTATGCCTATACACTTTCATGGACAAATAAGTCAGCTCCTTGTAAGTGATTCCTGCAGAACTAGAAGTGTTAGTGGCTATAAGCACACACTGTACATTTGTACAGAAATAACCTTTTTTCAATAATTGTGTCAAATTCACATTGCCCCTGGTCAGTGGATCATTCCCAGGCAGGTGGGTGGGAGGCTGAGATTCCCTTCCCTCCGTGCTGGGTCTGTAAGGCTGTAGCATGGAGCTGAGACAGCCTAGAGAGCCCTGACCCAAGGGGTCTCCCACAAGAACCCCAAAAAGCTGCTATTCCCAGTGAAATGTGTCCATGATGCCGGAGCTGGAACCCTGCTCTTACTGTAAATGCCCTGTGATTTTCAGTGACCACAAGTGATTAAGATTTTAGTTTTAAATTTCATCCATAAGCCGGAACAGGTTCACTAAGATCAAAAAGAAATGCCGGAGAGGGACATGGATGTCTGGGAAAACTAGTCCTTAAAGAAGAAAAGAGTTGAAATTCCCCATGGACTGTCTGGCTTTGTGTTTTGAATGCCGTTCACTTAAATTGGTCGCCTGGTGTAGCCATATCTGCTATAATTGCAGCAGATGGTAGTTGCTGAAACATCTCCTGTATGTGTACCCTTTCATTATGGCATATAAGCACAACATTTCCAGTAATTTAGAGGCAGCTAAAATCTCCTATTCCTTGGAAGCTGCTTTTCCTGTAGTAGTTCATGCAACATTAGTGGAGCAGTACAAACTGGAGACAAGTACAGTAGTTACTATGTTAGAAGTTGATGTCACTAGTTAGGAGCTCCTACTTAGATTTAAAAAAAAAAACCAGACTGTTGAAATCTGAAAAAGAAATACACAGAATTGTACTCAAATTTCAATTAGAAGCAAAAAAACCACTGTGTTTTTGTCTCTTTCATTAAACTCTAGTGTCAATTTGACAGTTTCTGTCTAGATCAATGAAGACTTGTGATATATGGGTTTTTAGCACCCTCTGAAGCAATAACTTGGTTTTTTAAGGTACTTTGCCATGATATTCTTTCATAACAACCTGACAGATGGTATGATTTATGAGAAAAGAGGTCTAGAGTTAGCCACAAAGTCATAGTGATCTCAGTGTCACTGATTTTTCCAATACTCAATGTTTTTCAAGAATCACCCTCTACTGGAAGTGTGTTTCATTAAAATGAGGTTTTTCATTGGAAAAACACTTGAGGGTATGAAGTGACTGCAGGAACCTCTAGGCAATTAAAAAAGAAAAAAAATTTTATTCTCATGAAATCTTAAAGAAATCTTAAAGCAATCCCATGATTTCTTAGGATATGCTTCAGGAGTTTTGATCTCACACAGCTGGCAGTACTATACTCTTTCCCAAACTATGATGTGGCTTCTCTTTCTCCTTATTTAAAAGCAATTTTTATGTTTCAATAAAGAGTCAGCCTTTGGAGTTATGCAATTATAAGAACCCTCTTCCCTTTCCCCACCATTGCAGATAAAATTTTGAAAATATAAAGCCTAAAAATTAGGATATAAACACAAAAAAAAAACCCAAACCAAACACCAAATAATGTGTTGCCTTCTTTTTTTTTAAGAATATCTCAGTGCTTATAACTTATACTCTTGTGAAAAGCTAGCTTATGGTTTGTGGACTCATAAAGTGAGTACTACCGCTAGTTAGCACTTGAAGGAGAAATTACATTGTATTTTTCATTTTGCAGTGCCTTGTAAATGGAGAGCACTTTTTGCCAGTAGTTCCATATATTGTTTATACTTTTATATCTCTTTATTATTTGTACTACTGTAGAGTCAGAGAGCCTGCAGTAATCACAAGTCCATTCCATTACTTGCTACACACAGCATAAGCAAGCCTGGTGTATAAAGATCCCAGAGTCTAAATAGATTGCTGTGATCAATTTGTTCAATTAGGGGGATTTTTCTTTCATTTATCTTTGATAGTGGATAGGCACTAATTATGTTTTATCCAAAGACGGCCCGGGAGGCTCAGAGGAGGGATGATTTTAGGCAGACAAAGGGAGGCAGCACTCATCCTTCACTGGAAGAGGCTCTCAGGGTGGCTGAGCTCTTGCTCCAGGTGGAGCTGCCAACAAGCAGGGAAAGCAGAGGGCTCTGCTGACTGCAGGGGCACAGCAAAGCACTGCAGCATTTACAGATACTTTATATATTCCCTAACTTTGTTTTTTACCATCATCCAGGGGTTAGATATAAATACATACAGCATAATCCAGAACATAAACAAGATATGATGGCATCCACTTGGTACTGAGGCACTACATTAGGCTTCCTATAGCCAATGGGAGGTTCTCCATCGACTTGAGTAGGGCATTCATGACAGCACAAAGATAGCATATAACCTTTGTGCCCCAAGCAGAATAGTTGTGCCCTCTCATCTTTTCTGTCTAAAAATAAATATAATTCAGGAAGTGTATATAACAGGAAATTAAAAAATATCCCATTTAAATACTAACCAGAATAAGAACCAGCACTGTAATAGCATTATTGATTTCCAGCCTGATCCTAATCAGGTTTTGCAAGACCTTGCAGCTGCCAGCCATTCACAGACTTTTAAAAGGAGTTCCAAGCCAAGACCAGCTGAAGAGCTGAAAACTAGAGAGCTGTTAACACAGGAGCTGTTGGTAGAGACAGTCATCTGTCCAGCAAGGAAGATATTTATTTATAGAAAAGCCTTTGAACCAGACCACTACATTTTAACATAATAATAACCAGTTATACTGAATTCAAAGAGCAGTAGGGTGTAACACAGCCGTGCATTATATACCCTATTGTAAATGGTCTCAAAGGGAAAGCTTGTAATTTAGGAAGGTTTGAATGGCAAACCCTGGGTCATTGTAACAGATACTTTTTCTTGGTTATTTTTATGGAGAGCATGAGAAAGAAAAACTGGCTTGAAGAAGTCAGGCAGTGTGTGTTTTCATTCAACCTTAGTTAGCTCTGAAACATCCTGGAGCTCAATCCCCCTTGGCCAAATATTTGTTTTAAGATTAATTGTTCACACAGGAACTAAACAGCAACTTGCTGAATTCAAAGCTTTTAAATGAGATTTCTGTTCCTCCTCGGGACATTTTTCTCATGTGTTGCTGGCTTTTTTGTATGTTCTGTCACCTTCAGGAAGCAGGATTCAACCAGAACCAAGGAAATGGCTTTTCTGTTTGTTTGTTTGTTTTTAAAGTTTATCCACGTATGATAAACTGGTTTCAGGATTAATATTACAGGAGAGCCTCGGGGCTCCTTCAGAGGTCCTTGTGTTAGATCACTTCACTGCAAGCACTCAACTGGCAATGTACCCCAGAGCACAGCCCAGGGAGCAAAATCTGGTCAGTGCCATCCCTATTGTGCAGCACCACCTCAGGTAGGTGCCAGGTCATGTTGAAATCTACAGGCAAGAAAAGGAAAAATTGTGAGAAGCGAAGCAGAAGCTTCCTGTTTATGTAGAATAATCACAACTATGAACTGGAATTTTAGTGTGAGAAGAACCTGATTTTTGTCTGTTTTTCATGGATTATGTTTATAGATGGAACAAATTAGAAATAGAAAAGGAAACATTGACTCAACCAAGACTTTGCCCTTGTGTTTTGTTCAAGAATTCTTCTCTGGCTTCCAAGAAACACTTGATTTCCATTCAAATATTTAATATCAGCATTAAAATATTAGGGTTTATCATTGAACCCCGAAATTTTGAAAGAAATCACATACATTTAAAATGGTGCAGAACCATTTTTAGTTCAAATCAACTTTTGCAGTATCACATCAAGCAGTAAGTTACCTGTGGAATACTTTAAAATACTTTTTTTTTTAATCTCTTTTTCTTTTGGGAGGAGTGCAAAATGATAGAACTACACTGGATATGTATTCCTCAGCAGAACCATGTGCTGAGGAACCCAGTAAAATTACTTACTCATGATACCTGTTGAAAGGGAAAGTGTCTTTGGTGCCTGGTGTTTTAGAATGAGTATAAGGCACACGCTGTAGTAAGTGTGACTCTCATTTATTATAAATCACTTCTTCATTACTCCACAAAACAACCTACCTGAAAGTGCATATTAGCAATAAATGAGAATTAGCCTCTCTGCTATTGAAACTGAAGCCAAAACCAACTAAACAAACAGAATCAAGACAGCATTTAATACATAGGGCATTGTTTCAGATAATAACCAGAAAGTGATAATTAGCCACTCTTCCTAGATTGCCTTGAACCCCTGCTGTGTAGCATATTGATATTAGCATTCTCTTTTGTAGTAAACAGACTATTTAGGTCTAATAATTGAGTTGAAGGAACAAACCACCAGTTCAATTTTACATTCACTAACACTGATTAAATGAAAAACATGACAAAGCACTGCTACAACTTACAATACAGTTTTAGGGTGGAAAAGGATAAGCAAACTCTAAGTGACAGTCAGAATCTCTGTGTGTTCTATTGTCAGAGTATGGGTTCTGATGTGAAACACATATTCATAAATGAAGTCCAGAGTATGAGGTCTGCTACGTTGTGTGGTTTGATTTGATTCAGGGTACGCTTAAATCTTTTTTTAGGATCTAAATTAGTAATAATACCATCATGCAGTAATGTCTGGAGCTTTTCTAACATTTACATGGAAAGTACAGTTGGGTTTGTGCTCAGCATGAGTTAAACATGCAGACTCTGGCTGAGCTTCACATGCAGATTTCTGCTAATAGCTCCCCTATCTCAGCAGTCCAATTTAACAATACATCAAATACTCTATTCACGCTTTTCTAGTATAAACAATTCAAATTGCAGTCATTTAATGACACTTTTTCCCAACTACCTTCATGTTAATTTTGATATTATATAAATACAGTAAGTGATCAGAAGAAAATGCTAACAACCAGTGCACTGTGGATGATAATACACTTATTAACAAGAAAACTTCAAAATACATTTCCTTTCTTCCACAGCCTTCTGATATTAAAAAAAAAAAAAACAAAAAACCCAGAAAAAATTGTGCATGTGAAGTGACTTGAATTTGGCAAGACTAGAGACTGAGATTTTCTGTGTGAAATATGGTTTTTATTTAAAATAGGTCATTAGTGCAGCTGTTAAAAGTGTTTAAATGTAATTGCTGCTAAGCTATGTTTTCAGAAAGTAATATTTTGTGGATATAATTTTGGTCAGAGAGCTGTAACACAGAGATAAATATTATTTAAAATATTTATTTAACACTCCAGAGGCTTAACAAATATATCTGAATCAGACACTGTTCCTGGCCAAGATGATGACTGGGATTGGTCCAAAGACAAAAACAAGTGCACAAGCTTGTGCCTGGGACCGAATCAGGAATAGAAACCAGAAACATCTTGTTTCTCTTCATTATCTGCACAGGGAGACCTGCATAACTAGGTTGGACTTAGTTAATTTTTAACTTCTGCAGTTAGGTGTGATGAAGCAAAACTGAAGTTACCACAGGGCAAAAAAACTGCACACTGCGTCTTCCAGTTTTGGCATGCATTAAGGTAAGGGTGTAGCACCAATAACAACACTCAGTGGGAGTATCTAACTGAACCACTGGTTTCAACATGTGACTTCTGCGTCATAGTCCTTCTTTTGCATCAAGGTACATAGTTTTACATAAGTTTTGGCCCTGCTTAGAAAAGAAAACTGTAGACTTCTACAGGACTAAGACCGCACTATCACAGTGCTCTATGTAGCACACATTTCACCAGCTGAACAATACTTTCTCCTCTGCATATGTGCAGTGAGTATAGCTAAATCACCCACTTCTTTTTCCTTCTGTCAGAAGGCAAAAAGGAACAAACACCAGAAGCCCAACCTTCCGGGAATTTGTCAGTTAATACAATTTCCTCCAGCAACTCCAGCATCTGATATGTAATGCACTTTCCCACCTTTTATCTGAGCAAAAGAACACATAATGGATAATTTTAACATCATATCGCTTGAAATGGAATATACATTTTAAAAGGTTTAACACAATATAGGCTTTCGGTTTCTTGAAGGTTGTAAATGCTGTCAATTACCCCTACTTATACCATGTTTGATTTTGTCAACATCCAGATTCCAGATCTTGCATCCGTGATTCCAAAGTTGAAGAGCATTTTCCTACTGGACATGTTTTCATCGTGTGATTATAGACATATATATATACATTTATCAAGATCAAATTCAGTTTCATCTTTACATTCAACTCTACAGACTGATGTGGGAACAGAATACCATTGTTTCAAATGTTTTTAACTTAAAACATAAGCTTTTCTCTGCCCTTCTCATCACTTCCAAATTTGGAGTGTTTCAGGAATACCCATGATTATCTGCTTCACAGTGGAGGAGTATCCCTTCATGGAAAAACCTGGAGATGGCTGGTAGGAGAGTAAACAAGATAAATCAGTTGATTTGGGAAATCCATAAATTTTCTTGCTCAGGCCCCCAGCATTTTAAATGCTTTTACAATTCATTGCAGCTAATCTGACTCATGGTCAGATATACATTATATGAGAGAGCTCGAAATCCCAGAGTGCAAAATCCAGCATTTGTTGCTTTACTAGGGTTCCCAGTCCCACTAATATGCAGAAGCATAAAATACCGCACAACACAGGGCTTTTAACCCCAAAGTAAAAGTAAAAGACTTAAATGCTGGAGGTTGGGAGAGGCTGGTTTTATTGTAGCTTGGGTTTGCTTTTTTTTTTTTAAAAGCTCTCCTATAAATCATGTTCAAGTAACACTGGAAAATCTTAAACTGATCTATCCCGTAAGCTAAGAAAATTCCAGACACTTCATTGAGGGGAGACTATAAAGACATTGTTAATTCTCCAGTGAGCCCTGTTATTCTGTAACAAGCTGATTAGTCATCTGGCAGCCAATGGGTTTTGATCTAATCATCCACAGAAAGCAACTGGCAGAAGAGCCAAAATACATCTCCTGTGCATGGCAGCCTCTCAAGTCTGAAAGCTGGTTCCAAAAATAACAAGAAAAGAAAAGAGAATTAGGCTTACTTAGTATCAACACCAAGATGAAGGTGGGAGAGGAAGGGGGAGGTGGAGAGGAAGGATGGCTGAAGATTCATTGCAAATGATTTTTGCACATCTTTTCACTCACACTGAGTTTAGTCAATGGTCAGCCTTTATGGATCCTGATGGGAAGGTGGGTGCCATGAAGATGCAGCTGCCCGAGTGTTTACCATGAGGAGAGATCTCAGATGAGATAATTCTGCCAAGAAAATTCAAGTTAAGCCCTCAAAGTAGGAGCCAGGAAAGAACAGTGCAGTGCAGTAGCTATATATGGAGAATAAGGCATGGGAACAGGGTATTCCACTGCACTGCATATGCTTCACTGCTTTCCTGACAGCTAAAAATAGGATGTCATGCATGGGTATCAGAAGAGTAAGGTTCATTAGGAGGGAGAAAAATTATCTCTTTTTATTTCTAGTTATCTTTGTCTACTTGACTGCATTAAAAGCTAGTTCAAATGACAGTTCAAAGGCCAATTTAAAAATACAGATTTTGCTCCTATTATATTTCATTAAGTTCATCCATAAATTTTCCTTAAGTCCATGTGACACTATTTATTATTTTATATCCTAGTTGATTCCAATATCTCAATTTTTAACAGCTTAAAAAATACTATAAAATGCCAAATTGCATTAACAGCAATATATCAAGTCCTGCAATCAGATCTTAAGCCTAATTTCCAGATTCAAAATATATAGTTACCCAGAAAACCATTTCTTGGGAAAGAGTAGATTTGGTTTGGATCTGATTTAGTGGGAACTGCTTACAAAAAAAAACAAACAACTTCAAAATTTATTTGAAAAAAATCTCCTATGTAGGAACTAGATACATCCAGGAAATTATATGATAATATTTTCCCCAAAATGAGCATAAAAGATTTTCACAAAAATGAGCATAACAATTCAGTGTAATCTGATCAAATAAATCTGCTGTTTCTGAATCACCTTTAGAGCAAGATATGAGAGACATTATTACTTTAGACTTTGAAACAAATATATACTATGCCTGAACATCTACCTAAAGAATATTATATATGTATGTAATACCTGTTGTAAAACGCAATAGAAAAAGGGTGTTTTGAGGAAATGTATTTAGGCAGCAATGTATCATTGGTGCATTAAGAAGAAACTTCTGCTTGCAAGATATATTACTTACTTTGCCTTTATGGCCATTGAATTGTGTATAGTTAGCTTTCTAGGTACCCTATTTTACCACCAATATGGGTGCATAAGGCCAAACATGACCTCTCACAAGAATCCTCAGAAGACTAATGCAATTTGTTCTGATGCTAATCCAAGCTGATAAAAAGTTGGTAATTCACTAACAAGTGACTCTCACCACTGGCCAGTCTGAAGCCTGGTATGAGCAAGTGCCAGATTTTGGAAAATTCAGGGATGGAATTCTGACAGGATATAAACTGGTTCATCTTTTTGATTCTTCAGAAAGGAAAAGCAAAGGCATCATCAACATCACCTTTGGACAAATGCAGCCCAACTCAGCATGCTCTACTTAGTACATGTAGCGATTTGGACACCCCCAAAAAGGTCTTATTCTGTGTCTATAAGTTCTAGACATTTATAAAACTTTACATGTAAACATCATGGCAGAAAGTGACCCTGTGGATGTCAGTAGTGCTCTAAGCTGAAGTAAAGTTATAGTGTTTGTAACCTCTAGCTGAAATTTACTCAGGAATGGGACTGTGATTTTGCTACACATGCATACTCTATCCAGCACAAGCATGCCCTGACCACCAGCTGATGCTATGAGGCTTCTTCCATATTCCATTTTCACACAGAAACGCTACTCCATAGGAGTAGAAATATTCTTATGCATAAAGACACAAGGCAGAAAGTCCAAATGTCTGTCTAAAAAAAAACCATTGAAATTATTTAAGATTTCCTCTCACCGTAATTATTAAGAATTTCAGTGTGAAAACTTGATTGAGGTGAATAAAAAGACAAGACAATGGTGGTATAAAACAACACTATTAAAAAATTAGATGTATTCATTTAAATGTAATGGCCATGACCCTGATTAACATTTTCTCTGTAACTAGGCTCTCACAGGTCTCATGAGGAATTTTGAGTTATGATTTAAAAAAAAAAAAAAATCTGTAAAAAAACCTTGTCATATGGGAAAATACTGATAACTATATGTATTCTCAGTGAGCACCAAGACATGCAACAAAATGCTGAAAATACAATGTTCTTCTTTCAGTAGTTAGTTGCCAGCTCATTGGTCTGGTTTTACAAGCTAATGGTCCACATGATTCTCTCGCATAGCAGCTACAGCATTTTGATAAATTATTTAGTGTCAGACATAGATGAATAAATTTTCATACTTTTCTATTTAAAACTTGGAGGGAAGGAAAAGGAAGGATACCACAGTTTGCCTGGGATGGGATTAGACCAGTCATGGATATTTCTCAAACAAAAGTAACTTCATATTTGCTTTATACAAAACTGTGATCCTTTTTATTCCAGAAATGGAAAGTTTCTGTCAGTCAATCCCTTTTACTGATCATATTTATTGTGATACTTGCCATCATGACTTTTCACACATCAGATATTATTTTGCTCTTCTCATTTCTCATGTTCTCCCTGCCATTAAAAGTATAACACCATCGTTCAAGGCACAAGGAGGAGTTACATATTATCCCTTAACTGACTCACACCCTCAGCTTCTGGATTTCAGGCACTTCAACTCTTTCAGCTAAATATTACACTGTATTTTAAATTCAACTCTTTCATTCTCATATAGACCTTCACATATACTGAAACCCAGAGAAAGACTTCATCTGGTTTCACTAGGCTTTCAGTCAAATCCAAATTGCTTTCAATATCAAACCAGAAGTACATTAGGAGACTCTTAATGAAATAAGCCAGCTCCAAAAGCCTCCTACATTAACATGCCAGATTAATCTCAGCTACTCATGCTACAATTTCATGCTTAGCACATGCAACTAGCAATTACTCTATGAGAGCTGAAGTGTCAGAGCAGACATACACCTGACTTAGGATCCTAGAAAACCTCAGCAGCAGCCCAGCAGAATAGGTCACAGCAAGAGTGTAACTGCATTGAGTCAGCTGAAGGAAGCTCACTCAGTTGTCTATTCCGGTTAAATGCCTGGATAAAGTAGGAATGCCCTGGTGTGACCTCCCCTTCCTGCAAGTCTACTATGCTGCCTTATATGATCACAATACTTATGTAACACATCCTGCAGTTGAAGGATGGAAGTGAGCTGTAGACTTTTTTCTGGCTTTCTTTGGCTCTTTAGACCTGGGCTATTGAAATTCTGAGAGATCGGGACAAATCTATGGATACCATTATATCTCTGCATCCCTCAGATCTGCTTTTTGAGGGCAGGAGGTGTACAGGTCTGTGGGTCCCAGTAAAGCCTCTCCCAACACAGTTATCATTGGCAGGCTTTTGAATATTAGAGACTAGCCAATATCTTCCTTACCTCTCTGGTGCTTAAAGTTCCCAGTCTAAGTCCTATCTCATAAGTTATATAGCAGGGCTTATAAAGGGTTTTCACATCCAGAAATCTCAGTGTTAAAAATATCCAGTTTGTGAAACTTCAGAATTATATTCACGTACATCCCTGGAAGTGTTCAGAGCCAGGTTGAATGGAGCTCTGAGCAACCTGGTCTAGTGAAAGGTGTCCCTGCCTACAACAGGGTGTTGGAACTAGACAATTTTAAGGTCCTTTCCAACCCAAACCATTCTATGATTCTATATTACAAAAATGAGAAAATGCATAAGAAAAAAGAATCAGTTGAGACAACTGATCAGTACAATAAATCCTTAGTAATTAAAAATATCAATTAAATACTTGAATGATACCTACAACTTGCATGAAGGTGCAACAAGACTAAATTTTCCACAAGAATGCCAACCTAATTCCTTTTCTCCAGCTTGCTCTATAAAGAGCAGTGATTTGGCAGATCTCTTGAGAAAAGGAGACCAAATAACTTCTTTGTTACATTGCCATGGAAATACAAATACAAACAGAGCACCTCCTGCTTCCACAGGCTCCAGTGGTTCACAGCTCAAAGGTACTGTAGAGAATGAGATGTAACAGACCCACGAACCCAGGTAACAGCAGAATTCAGCTGCTGCCCCCTTTCTGAAATTTTTCTGAAGTTCAGATCATTTATGTGAGAATCAGCATGCTCTTGCTGTAATGCTGTCATTATTTTGCATTTGTATGTGAATCTACTCTTCTTTGTTGCAGCTGTGAATAGAAGCAGGAATACTGGAATGCCATATGAAAGGCTGGGGCTTTTTTCCCTTTTTTTTTTTTTATGTGAAATAGAAAATTCCAGAAAATTCTTGAGTGAGCCCGTTTTTATAAGCTGTGAATAGAAGCAGGAATACTGGAATGCCATATGAAAGGCTGGGGCTTCTTTCCTTTTTTTTTTTTTATGTGAAATAGAAAATTCCAGAAAATTCTTGAGTGAGCCCGTTTTTATAAGGTTCTTAGGCTGGTTTTTGAATAACCAACCAAGTCTTTTCTCCATTAAGCCACAAAGTCTTTTGAGGGGCAGCCAATTGTCCACAACACTCAACCTTCAAGTTTTCTTCTCCCTGGTTTTTCTTCTGAAGTATTGTTTGAGTGGAACTATTCCAGCCTGCTTCAGCAGACACTCTAATGTCTCCTCCATATCTATATGCCATGAGAAGGAACTGAACCAAGAGTTACATGGCAAAGTTATCAGTGAGATCAAACAGGCAAGCAGGTAAAAGTCATAATTCTACATATTAATTGGAATAGGATATGTAAGAAGTTGTTTCAGTAAATGAGAATTGAAGGATAACAGTGCTTTGTTAAATGCCTTCATTGAAACTATTGAAACTATTGAAACGCTGCTATTTTTCAGAGAGGAAAGTTCTAATCTGCCTACAAATACTCTTTATCTATAGTTTTATTTTTGCAGGAGGAGGAGGAACTGTAGTGTTCCCCTGCGCATATGCAGCTTGTATCCCTTTTCATATATTTTTTGCTATATACCAAACTACTGCGCTTGTTCAAGGTTCAGATGTGTCAGATGCTTCAGACTCGTTGGACTCTCTCCCAGAACAGGATTACAGGTGTTCGCTGTGGAAATGTTAAAATATTGTATATACAAAATCTCCCCCCAGACAGCTACAATCAGCAGCCTGTGCCCTTCAAAGAGGCTCTCCTGGACTTGGCAACACCTTTTTTAAACAGGCCGTTAATCTTCTGATAAGAAACAGAAAGACTTCATTTACAGTTGTTCAATGCTATTAGAGCCTATGCACGCAATTTCCATAACGAGGTAGGAAAAACAAGCCAAGTCTTCTGCGTAGGATTTTTCTGATCTCCAGGATATAGGAACACACCTATGGTATCTTGGTGTATGAGTCACTGGGTTGCTGATGTCATGTAGTATGTGCCGTTAGGCTCAAGTAAGTGATAGAGAGAGTTCACTACAGGACAATAGCTTCTGGTACTCTGACGTATCACCTGCCTGTTACAAAGTGGTAACCAGGAAGAAAGGTATTCTAAAAGATATAAAAAATTACATTTAGAGACAGAAAAGAAACATTCTATTTTTCATTTGTAATGTCATGCTGTTAAGCCTGTGACTGTAGTGCTGAGCATGGAAAATCAAAAGCAGCACTGACCTTTGTCCCCCCATCTGTCTCACTGCCACTGGGCTCCCCGGGCACCCTGCAAGCCTGTGAGGCTGCGGCAGCCATGGTGTGCTGCAGGCAAGGAGAACTGCAGAAAGGGTTGCCAATTTTAGTCGTTCCTCAAGGTCTTGGAAAGTGTTCTTAAATATGGTTCAGCAAACAAAGCAAAACCACAATCCTGAACAGTTCGCAACATTTAAATAAGAGTCTCATGTTTACTATCCAAACAGCTGTGTGGGTGTTGTCAGAATGTGCACTCACACATCCCAGACATCCTGACACACACAGGGCGAGGAGGGAAAGCAGTTTATTTCAAGTGAAAAAGCATCAAAAAATCTGTGAGTCCTTAGACAAGTGAAAATGAGGCTTTGCAGGGGCTCCCTTCACAGGTGGGAACACATAATGTTCCTGTGGTTTGCAAGGACCTCTGTGACTGAACCAAAGGAAATAAAAGTAAATGCAGCTGGCTACTACAGTGAAGAGGAATTGTTTGCTTACAAACCTATTGGACATTCTAGAACATTCATCAGCCAGCTATGCTCTAGGCACACACCATAACATACCTTTTTTGAGACCTAGACTAGTAAAATACAGTAGCAGTTCAGTGTCAAAGTCAGTTTTTCCCCTTACATGCAATGTTCCCTCTTAAACTCTCTGCTGAAAGATCCAGGTCCTGCTCCCAAAGGTCTCTTTTGCTTAAAACCCTGCTTCTCTTTATCCTATGGAAAAAGCAACTCAGGCCACTCCCTTAGGGCTGGTGAGGTGAGTCCATTCGTGTATCTTCTAAGATCCTATTTTTTTTTCTGCAAATAACTCTCTTTCCCTGCTCTTTCCTTGTGTTTTCACCTTCCAAAGAATTGCTACCACAGCAAGCACCCAAATTCTCATTTGCTCAATTCACTCTTTCCTTAGAAAAGAAGACTACCAGCTGGGGTAGTGCAGAGAAGGCTACTGAGCTGTTTGAAAAGCAAGAGTTAATCCAAGGGGAGAAGGCCATAGACATTATTTTACCCATTTACAGAAGGTTAACTAGCAAGATAAGGACTGCTGTCTGACAGTGCCAGAAGGTAAACAGGAGAGTCACAGAAATAATCTCAGCTCATCTACAACAACTGGGCATAAACTAGCTGTGAAGAAAGTAATGTAAGGAATCAGATAAAAGTTTTTACTTTAAGGCTGATACTTTATAGAAATAATAATAGCAGAAAACCAATTTGTTTTCAAGCTTGAGCCGTTAATTAACGAGGCAAAAATGTGTTTATTGTCATAGCAGAAAAGAGACCTTGAAAATTCAGTTCTCCTCTGGTTGTTTTAGTTGGTATTTATTGAACTATACTTGCAAATCTGAAAAGAACAACAGCAGGAAATGGTGAAAATAAAGGAATCACTCTAATGCAGTCTATATGAATCAGGTAACTGTTAAAATATGGCCAGTTGGATCCATACAACTGCACTGGAAGCCAATGTTGCTATTATAGACCTGTGTGATCCTGAAATAGCTCTTTGTTACTTGTGGATGGCTCCTAGTTCTGCTAAGCAGTGTAACTCATAGATGGTTCACAGATGGTGGTCACCTGTGGGCACTCTTCCCCTCTAGCGCCTTTCACTGCCAGTCCAGCATGACCCGAGGCTGCTGGCTACAGGGCTTCCCAGGAGGCACAATTATCTGCCAGAAACCACAGAGTGTCTGACTCTTTTAAACTGCAGATGAATGCAGGGATTTTTTAATAGTGATTTATGGCTGAGAACAAAGAGTCCGTAATAAAGTCGGTGAAGATACCTGTATTCATTTTCACAGAATCACAGAAGATGCTGAGTTGGAAGGGATCCACAAGGATCATCGAGTCCAACTCCTAGCCCTGCACAGGACCATCCCCAAGAGTCACACTGTCTTCCCAGGAGTATCATCCAAATGCTTCTTGAACTCTGTCAGGCTTGGTGCCGTGACCACTTCCCTGGGGAGCCTGTTCCAGTACCCAGCCACTTTCTGGGTGAAAAACCTTTTTCTAATATCCAATCTAAACCTCCCCTGACACAACTTCAGGCCATTCTGTCAGGTCCTGTCACCAGTCACCATAGAGAATAGATCAGTGTCTGGCCCTCCTCTTCCCCTCACGAGGAAGTTATAACTGCAATGAGGTCTCCCCTCAGCCTCCTCTTCTCCAGGCTGAACAGACCAAATGCCCTCAGCCACTCCTCATACAACTTCCCCTCAAGGCCTTTCATCCTCCTCATTGCCCTCCTTTGGATGCTCTCTAACAGCTTAATATCTTGCTTATATTACAGTGCCCAAAACTCCACACAATATTCAAGGTGAGGCCACACCAGTACAGAGTAGAGTGGGACAAAAATTTTGTTAACAAAGATGGCCAGAGCACTTCAAGGCTATGTGATTTTAAGTGCTTAAAACAAATTAAGACCACTAGCTTTCCACCATTGTAAGTAAAAGGCAGAATTTTACCCACGCACCATCTATTAACTCTTTCATTAACAATTTTTTTTGGCTAATGCTGCAGTAGCTATTAATACACATTTCAGAATTATAACTCTGAAACATAAGCAGATAAATGGGTATCTGAACATAGTCAAGAATTTTACCAAATCAACTAGAAAAGAAAACATATGGGAACTGCTCGTGACAACTTTCAAACAATTATTCAGCATGCTGTTTTCACAGTAATGCCAGGATCATGACTGAGTTCAAATACGAAGCCCACATCCCATAGTAATCTAAAAAATACTTAACTAGTGAATGAAAAACCATAGTGGAGTGAAATCCAGTAAAAAAATAACAGTGAAATATATAATGAATACTTAGCATTAGTGGGTCATGTAGATTCTGCAGTTAGGGGACACTTGGAGAAAGATGATAGAAAACAGTCACTGAAATAGCAAAACTATTAAAACTGGAACAGCTAAAAAGCTTGGAACCATATGTCTCAGTAAAGCTTCAGAGAAGTCATGTTTCTATTCCCTGTCATATGAACAAGAGCAAAGAGGCATTTACCTGTATCGGGAAGTAAAAGATATAAATCTTGTTATGCAATTTGATCTTGTAATTTATTGCTCCAGGATGTCACTGATGCCAAAAATCTAAATAAACTGAAATAATAAATACCTTTTCATGAAGACAAAGATATCCATTGTTGTAGCAATTAATGTTAATATTACAAAAGTACAGGAAAGGGTATAAAATAATTTTTCACAATTTATTCCAATCCACATTTGCTAGGGAACAAAGGAACTCCCATCTATTAGATGGAGTTCTTGCGTTTTTTAATTATCAATACCTTTTTTTCGTTATCTGGTTCCACCCATCTTCAGAAAAGACATGAAAAGCTATTCTCTTATACTGGCAATTTTAACATTAAAACTTTCACAGAGAGTAGGAGGAGGCATTAGAGAAATATGTTAGCAGAAGAGAAGATGAATAGTAGTTTTAAAGCTTATTAATTCTTCTTGCTCCACTGAAGGTAAGAAAATCCTTACTATGCCCTCTGCACTCCATTGAGAAATATTCCAAAACCTTGTTATGTTCCAATACTATGAATTAATGAGGACATGACACAGCTAGCTAAGAGCATCTCCCAATTAACCTTGCAAGTTAACCAAGACAGTTAATACATCAGACTTGGTGGCACTACTTGGTGATATTAGGTCAGACTTTTTGCCATCACTTACCCACTAAGTGCATTTTAAGAGTAAGAAAAATACAAGAAATGGCTGTCAGGTCAAAATAGATATAAACTGGAAGGACAGGTGGCTTTAAATAAAAAGTCACCACAACAACTGTCCCCAAAGATTCTCCAGAAGATATGTATTTAAACCTATTCATTCCTTGTCTCCAATTTCATAGGGTTATAAAGTAAGTTCTCTCTGGTATGTTGACTGGCCATAGGTGTACAGTGTCATCTGAGATGCCATTTGAGCTGGCGGATACAACACAGGACCCACGTCAGGGCACCAGGAACTCTTCCTCAAGGGCAGCCAGAGGCTAGGCAGCCTACTTGTGGGTATCTCATATGGTGACAGATGTGTGTGGGTGACTGAATCTGGACCCTAAGACATACAACTTCACTGATTTCAATGGAAAAACATTAATTTATGATGATTGAAGGTGTAGCTGAAAATATGATCCAGAACTGCAGCAGAGCATAATTAAAACTTGTTTGTTACCCAAATTTTATAATTAATAAAAGGTAGAGAAGAATGAACAGCAGTCTCATATGTTTTGCTAATGCTATCCAAGGAATCAGACTTTAAAACTTTAGCCTTGGTTCTGAGTGAATATGACATGCTGTTTATCAGCACAGGGTACTTTCAGCTCTCTGAAGTCTTACAGAGGAGAAGAGGAAAATCAGTAATTAAGGATCATGTTATTAGCCTTAGGGAACCTTTATAAAAGAAACTTGCTACATAATTCTAAAAATCCTGATTAAAACTAAATTATACTCTCACATTGTTGTTTGTTAAAGTGCCATCAGTCAAAGCTGTTATGTCCAAAGAAAATTTCTTTTTTGTGTACATGTTTTTTTATAGTCATCTTAATATCTACTGAATTTATGACCAGAATTGTTGTTTGATCTAGGAAGGCACAAGCAGTGTGGAACTGCACTGATACACATCTTGAAATTCAGTGCCTTTCACGTATTCATTGCTGTTTCATAAGTGTCTCTTGTTGGTTGTAATGAAGGAAGGCAAACTTTCCTGACAGAATTGAAAACTATTTTTGGAAAGGAAAATATCTCACATGCACGAGATAAGGAATTACAAGAGGGCAGACTAGGAAGGTCTTCAACATGAGGTTTCTTCCTGTAAAGTGAGATTCCATTTTAGTTGTTTATTGGAAATCACATCAGTTCCATGATCCCTACCAAGGAACAGGAAATTGGTGTATAAAGAAAGACAGATAAATAGATAAATCGATAATCAAATGCACATTGTGTGTGTGTGTGCAAGTAGAAGTGTTGGCAACACTGAAGCAATCATGAGGTCTCCTAACGGAAGATGGAATAAAAGCCCATATAAGATACTGGTAGCATGCCATCCCCTGTGAGTGTCCTGATAGTTTATCATTCTCCCCACTCGGCATTATAATTTGCTAAAGCAGAACATGAAACTCTACAAATTCTAAACATGTGCAGCCAAGAAGCGGAAGCAGCCGAGAATAGAGACCCTATTAATAAGTAAACTTTGAGCAGAAAAGCAGACTTCTCCCTGTTTTCAACCTTTCAACATGCTTATCTGAAAATGGACTTTCTCCTTGTTCTCTAGTCTCCCCCTTCCTCCCCACCCAGGAGCTGGAAAAGTCTTGCTGATTCCTGGGTATTGCTTTTTTTTGTTCAGTGCCTATAAAGCTGATGTTCCATCCTAACACAAGTCAGCTGCACAGCAAGGAAACAAAAAAGGCCTAATTAACCTGGCTGCATAGGGAGCATAACAAAGCATATTTAGTAAACCACTGTGTGGCTCCTGTGGCTCTCTGCTGTCTCTCCTCCGAGGCAAGGGTAAGTTTGTTTGCCTTCACTAGTTCAATAGCCAGTGTATAGCTACACTGTTCTCCTGAGGGCAGGGCAGGAGGGCATTAGCCAAGAGGATAATGGCCCTGTGCCAAGCAACATAAATAACTTCCCCCTCTGACTTCTCTCATTTCTAATAGAACGGGTCAAAATACAATGCTTTTTTGCTTTAATTCCCCTATGAAATTTTGCCTAGATGTAAGGATACAGGAGTAGCAGTTTGGGGCTCTGTGCTCTGAGCAGATAGAGCAAGGCTGCAGGAGAAAAAGCTTACTGAAAAGCTACAGCTTAGCTCTAAAGCTTCTGACCTTAACTTAGTAGAAGCACAATTAATGGCACATCTTTGAAAGAACTGGGCATCCTAAGCATAAATGAATCCATTTTGGGATTTCAGAAACACAGAGAAACTTTGAGCTCAGGTTTGTTGTTCTTATCAAGGTAGTCAGACTTACCAATCATGATGTCATTATCAAAAAGCTAGACAGGCCCACAGCCAATTTACTAGTACCACATGTAAGAAGAATAAATCTCACCTGGATACAGTGAAGCTATATAGCTTCACTCTTTCCTTGTCAGAAGAGCATGTGTTCACAAAACTTAAATGTTAATCACTTAAATACTAATAACTGAAAATATGTTTGGAACTTGGGAAGGATTAAGCATGCATCGAACAAGAAATCTTCCAGCAACCTACAAGAAATCGTCCCTTGCCAAACACAGGCACAGGCCTAAGATTAAAGACTCAAGGTTTCCAGCCCCACCTTTGCAATGGCCCCTGTGCCTCATCTTGAACAAATCCCATTCCACCTCCCAGTCAGCACAATTATGTAGCATAGCTGTCCTTTAGTCGATGCAGTTTTAGATTACCCTCTCTAGTTGGCAATATTATTACATTTATCTTTCCACTTATCAACCAAATATCTAAACTTCAAACAGCATATCCTTTCTAGTTGAGTAACAAAATAAACAGCATAATTCTATCAAGGCAATTAAGCAAACATTGCACAATATCACCACCTGAGGCTGTAAGTCTATCAGATACCTCCTATCATCTCAGCTATCCTAACTGAAACTTGATATAATTTGGAAATAGAACAAAAGTGACTCCTGAGCTGTAGATAGGAATAACCAAGAAGAAGTACTAGATGGGCACAAAAGGTGGATGCTGATTGTGGATGTTATGGGTCCATGTCAATGATAGATGGAAAAGGCTGGGAGAGGATACACACACAGACAGGGAGCATTTGTTATTGCTGCCAAGTTTCTCTATGATTCTGGCAAGGGCTACCTCTGGTTTTCTGGTTTAAAAAATTGCCCAGCAAGCAATATCCATTTGTCTTTTGACCTTCCTATGCTCCACCCTTATGCAAGCAAAAATTCTGAGCCTTGAACAAAAAAGGAATCAAATTATATGTTACTGTATCTTTTGAAGTAAAATGTTTAGGAAGATTGTTGAGGAAAGTAGCTCTCAGTTTTATATCAGTCAGAGCTAGGCTGTCATAAAGCACTGAGAACCAGCTGAAGTACAAGAGTGGTGAGATTACAGAAAAGGCAGGATGAAAGTTGAAAAACATTTTCATGTATGAAAGGACAATAGAAAAGGGTGCTTATTTATCAGAGGAAGAGAAGGCAGATGCTCTCCTAATAAGAATTGAGGTCATACGGGATACGCAGATGGTGATACTCAGCCCAAAGGAGTGCTGTACACACCTGAGAGTCTAGTGTTAATTAAGGCTGAATTTCAACCTGGGGAGACAAAAATAAAAAAAAGCCTGACCATATTATCCAGCATATATAAGGGGAAAGATATTTAGAATTTGCACAAATTTCAGAAAGCTAGATGATTCCTTAATGAAATATAAATATCAAGCACTCTATTTTTTTTTTTCATTTCTCATTCTTTGCCTACCTCTACATTCTATTTTTCAGGTTTGCTGAGTTTCATTTTGAATGCAATAGAGTGAAGAGTTTGCCATTCATTTCTATTAAATGGCTTATGATCTCCTTGGAACAGACTTACTCTGTGTCAGCCAGACTAAATATTCCCCTCTCTTACATCTGTCCTTGCCAACAGAGCAGGTCAAAACAGAATGATTTTTCTTCTCTTCATTTCCCCATATTGAAATTCTGAAAATATTCAGGCAGTTCCAGTTCCTAATTGCCTTCTTTTATCTCCTTAGATTACTCCTTGGAATCCATTTCCTTCAAATTCCACAAGTAATTAGGTCTCCCTATAGAGTTATTTACCTTTAGTGTTTTTTCTCATTTTTACTAAGCCATGCCCATTATAACTATTGCCCTCCCCAGGTTTGTTTCCTGCAATTTTCTTGCTAAAGAAATGCCTAGAAGGAGCATTCTAAGAACAATTGAGTGTGAACTAGAATAGCAATACCTCACTTTTCTAGGTCCCATCCAGCTCCCCACGTACTTATCAAAAAGACACAGTGTGTTTCTCTCAGGGGCACCTCTCCACATTCTTCTCCATAGCATCTTCTTGGCCGGTGCCATTCATCTCTGGAACAATGGAAATTGAGACCACAACAGTTTGCTTGGGATAATTTAACACAATTGTAGATTAAGCCTTTTCAGAAGGCTTCATGTCAAAGCAGCGATAGTTTTACATTTGCCGTTATGCTGCAACAGCTCACAGCACATTATTTCTTCTCCAAAAATTTAGACCCGCTTGAGTGCCAAGCTCTAGTTCCTGAGATGGATGGATGTGGCTCTTCCTCCCCAGCAGGGGTCAGCTCCTTGCAGCACGACTTATCCCCACACTCCAGGTGTGACAACACGGTTGTCTCCCCGATATGTCCAAGTAATGACCTTATCATCTTCAGTTATCCTTATGAGCTCCCCCGGTGCCCTTCTGCCACCACTGACGGCTCCCCAGCCAGAGCTCAATCCATGCTACCCTTTCTGGAAGGTGCTCACTGCCATCTGCCAATCTGGGGATTTTTTATTCACATCTTTTAATCAATCTTAATAAACGTTGTCAGTGTAAGATTGCTACTGCTCACAAACTCTGAGACTCTTAACGTGTACCAAATGTTCCTGCAATATGGCTGGCTCACTCCACATTAGCATAAAAAATACGCACCATAAACCCATCCAACTGCTTTTAACATCAAAAGGAAGTTTTCCACTGAATTTTATAAGAGCTGAATTGAGGTCTTGTGACCCTGCTACACTGAAGTATTTACACACATGCCAGACTCTAAGTATGTGAAGAAGCCCCATGAATTCAATAGGCTTCTCAGACGCTTAAAGACTTCAATCAAGGCCTTAGTTTTTTTTCCAGGTTGCTGTAACAGGGATCCTGTTATACAAAATAAAATCCATGTGAGAATTCCCTTCATTCCTATGAAAGGAGGAATAGGCCTTTACATTAAAATAGATGCATACATATAATGTGCCTGTTTACATACATATGCACACACATTTACATACGTATATTAGCATCCCTTCTTCTCTTCATTTTTCTGGAAGTAAAGCTTTCACCTCATTCATAAAATTAACTGCAAAATCCAGTGTTTGCATCCACATTCTTTACAGTGGAAAAATACCTTCCTTTTAAATGCCCTTGTCCCAGTGCTGATGGATGCTCTCCAACCTGGGACACTTTCACAAAATAGACAAATCAAGAGCCTGAACCTAAGAGGAAGAAATATTTGCCTTAGAAATATATTAAAAAAAAACAACAACAACAAAAAAACCAATTGGGCAACATACTGAAGGATTTACCTCAGAGACTATCAAAAGGAAGAATCATTTCCTTTCCTGCTTTAGGGCAATGTTTATTTAGAGTAAAAGTAGAAGGCACAGTAGAAGTAAACATCCTCATTGTTGTCTGTAGAATCTTCAAATAGACCTTCACCTTCTAATAGCATTGAGGGGACATTTTAAGTCTTCTTTGATTCTTTTTCCCTCCTTATCTCTCTTATAAATATATATATATATATATATAAAATATGCAGACTTCAGCCTATAAATTCCCTACTGAAATTGAGTGAATTCATGCATATATATGCTGAGCAGCTGCAATCACATGTGATGCAGAAAGGGGAAATGCAGCATTTCAAGTGCCAAGTCTCCAAAAATTAAATGAGAACAATGAGACTTTACCTTGGGGTAAAGGCTGGCAGATTAACACCAGAAGAGACAGAAACAGTATGTTCCCAATTCTTTTGTCTCTGATGGAAAAGACTGAATTCTTGCATTTCTTTATTGAGGAACAAATTCCTCCAGATTCACTGTAAGTCACAGCAGTACAGAAACGCATAGGTAGCTAAATACAATCTTCTGTTTAACTAGCAAGTTGTTTCTGCTCTGTTTTTATTTGATTCTCCACAATTCATAAATAAAATTAAATCAATAACATCTGTGAACATCACTGCCCTTCCTCTCCTCTCAAATACCCCATAAATTTCCATAACTTACTTTATTGCTCTCAAGTCTCATGTCAAGCTATCTTAAAACTTTTAGCCCAACAGGAAATAATGTCTGGACTACAAACTCTTGGGTTTTTTTATCATGGCAGGCAGGGAGAGGAGATAACACTCAAATTCAGGAGTATTAAAAGGATTATGATAACTGTTGTGCTTTGAGGGGTTTCTTTGGAGTCTTTTTTCTCCTTCAAATGCAAAACACCTGGGAAGGCAGCCAGCCGGCAGAAATGGCCTCTGGAAAATTCAAATCAGCAGCGAAGAGCACCAATTTATCCTGCCATATACTGTTAAAAGCTCCCCAGGGGCTTAGTTTCCATGAAAGTGGTCTGTGGATAATGCCAATGTCAAGAAAAGCAGCTGTGACTAGTGTCAGGACCTGGGGGTTTCATCAGTGGCAAAGCCAGTTCTGTAGCCTCAGTGACTGGAGACATAATCACAACAGTCCAAGAGCTAGCCCAGTATTCCATCTGTGCTGTGCCATTTCTCACCCGGAACTAAATAAGCACAAGGATATTTCCAGAAGGCAGCTGGCAGAGGCAAAGGCTGGTAAGGAGAGATGGCTTTGGCTGGTGAGGTCTTGTAGTACACCTTAACAGGCACGTTGCATTACAGCACACTACTCACAGCTTTGCTGGCACTATGACTTCTCAAGGGACAATTTTAATTTTTTTTTCTGTTTTTTCCTTTTAAAGTCTCTGAAATGAAGGAGTTGTGGTCAGTGTTCTGCATGCCCTGGCTCCAGCAAGAGAAGGTGTTTGATGGTGACACGCTTTGGGGATAGAGTTGAGGACTGAACAGTGCCACAGTCCGCAGGAGAGGGGTGAAGGAACGCGGCAATGCACAAACGGGTTCAAATGAGGTTTGAAATGCGATGGCTACTTTAATGAGGGTGTGTGTGGTTATATAAGCTCTGGTGTGGAATGCACCAGAAAATGGGGTGGAGCATGAGACAGACAACCAGGGAACAAATAGGAACAGGGACTCAGGAGAAGAGGGAGGAACTGGGGAGGAACCAGGGAAGGAAAGGACGAATAGTAGCTCTCTCCTCACTGCAGCTTCTTCAGCCAATCAGAGGGAGAAGCAGGGAAGCAGGGAACAGGCACCACGAGGCATGTCTGAGCAAGCCTAGATATTACAACTGTAGGGGAATCATACATGCACCTATTTAAAACCACATAATAACTGTAAAGTCCATGTAATAAAGTCCTTTCAATTGCTGTATATCTTTTTCCACGCTGGGAACCGTTCCCATTCTGATTCCTGCTCTTCCACAGAATAGGATAAAGGAAGTTAAATTTGTTGCAGTTTCACTCATACCAACTATTGGGAACAGTGCCTATAATGTAATATCATTTCAACCATGTTTGGGTGGCCTAGGAGAGAGGTGGTTGGGGCAGAGTCAGAAAGGAAATTAACAGCTAACTGATGATCTAGGATCTAGTTCTTAAGCTCATTCATTCCTTGGCTCTTCCTGGACCTACAAAACTATTTTTCCTCTCTCCACTGAAGGAAAAAGCTATTTTAGTTAGTGTTGTTAGTTGCCATGCCTTTATATACCAGGCTTTTATAGACCAAACTTCATTTTTGGAGGAGATGTGGTAATGGACTGAATATACTTTCTGGATGATGGAAAATTTTTTAATGTTAATGGTTGCATTTCTTCCCAAAATTTATTATCGCTGCATGAGAGATCACAGGGAGCCTTATATGAATATATTTACACACATAATCCCTTTTTCCTGTGTCACTGCTTTCTCCCTTTTCACAGGTGAGTTGACAGCCACAATTCAGACCCATCCTACACAGTTGCATACATCCACCTCTGAATCTGAACATGGAATTAAACACACAAAAAAGTCGTAAGTAGGTCAATTTGGTAGATAGTTGGAACTGTGCGAGTTTCCCAGACCTATGTCTGAACCTTATGTATTTGTGGTACATCAGACACTAGCATGCATGGGACATGAAAATCAGAATTTTCTCTAAGGGATCATTAGATTATGCTCTACACTGTAATTTCTGAGCAAGATGACATCAGTTGATGTATAAGCACAGGCAGTGTATACCAGAGTTAAAGGCAAGCCCAGCACTGAGAGCAGTGTAGACTAACTTGCACTTCTTTGTCCTCAGCTCACTTGAAGTACAGACACGTTCAGTTATATGATGTGAGACTGAAGAATTAGCTGCCCCATTTTCAGATCTCATCTCCCAGCTGAAAACCAGTATTTGTGAAACCTGCACTAGGCAGGCTTTGTGCATGTCAACATACCAAAGGTGGGTGTATTCTAGACATTTGTCTTGTCTTGAATGACTTCAGTACTCTGTGTGTCATATGTCTTCAGTACCCTGCAGCCATATTCATTTTCGTCAGCTTTTTCCAAACTCAGAAGTTACCATTTGTCCCTCCTAAAGCATTTAAGCTTTGCATATTAGCCCCCCTCATATACCCTAACAAAAGTTGAATACTTAATTACTGATCTAATTTGGTTAAGGAAGCTCACAAGTGCTGTTATTTCTTACTATCTGTGTAATTTCTGTTTATCTAATGATTTTCAGCATATGCTTCAAAGGGACTCAGGGACTGCACAGTCCAGATCCATAACACATGATCCAGAAAATCTAGTCTATTTTCAGCAAGCTTAAATCAGTTTATGCTGACTTCTAGTCATTATCAAATGAAAGAAGTTAAAAGAAATTCTTTTCTGTGTCAAATTTATTCATTTCAATTTATAATTACCATGGACAGATGCTGTATTTAACTATCCATGTTCAGTGACATGTTAATCCTTGTTTTTCTAGACCATTTTTTTTTAACAAACACCTATACAGTCTTTCTGAAAGATGGAAAGAGATCACATCTCTAAAATGTCCCATTTTTGTTTGCCTGTTTGGAAAATAGATAAACCCGAAACTGTGGACTTCTTTCTTCTAAACAAAAGATTATCACAGAATGTCAAGATTATTTTTCATGCCCCTCTTCTTTCCTACTTGCATACTACCTCCCACACCCACCTCCTGGTAAGTCAGCAAGCTCTGTGCAGTCAGTCCCCACTTCTGTGACTCAATCTCAGAGCATTAAAGACTTAAGCTTGGCAGATGTCCAGGATGAAGAAATATTAACAAATCTCCCACAAAGAGCACTCCAATCATAGCAAGCACTAAAGCCTTGAACATAATATTTCCTTCATGTATAAGATTCCCAATTTGCTTAATGGCTTCTCAAACTTTGCAGTATGATATTGCAAATGTTCTTTTAAAAACCCCAAGTCCTCCCCCAACGCATAACCAGCGTGTACATTACATAAAGAAAAAATGTAATTTACTATTCATTTCTGGCTTCTGCTGAGAAGTATTCTTCCAAGTATCATTTATTGGAAAATTAAAAGAAATACCATGTTCAAATTATCTTTCAGAGCTGCCTCATCTTCTAATTCCCATTGCAACAACAGAGGCACATATTTCCATGAAACATTGTTGTTTATCTCTTTTTAGGTGACCTCACTGAAGGTTATTTGGAAGAAGATGGAAATGCAGCCTGATTTATTGGTAGCTGGAGTCTAAATTTCACGCAAAAGTTCAAATGGCAGACTTTATAACCACAGCTAAAGAGTCTGTTCTACAAGTCCATGTTTAGTTGTCTGCCTCACACCATGCACTCGACCCTCCTGCTTTCTTTTATGATATGAGTTGGCACTGCTTCCAGATAGTCACATTCAGAGCAAGGGTATTTACAAATATATGCAATTGCACTCATTTTTGTTCATACCTAACAGGTATGAAAAACATCCAGCTAAATCCAGTTTTCCTGCATTATCTGTATTTAGCATGTGGTAAAGCTGCAGTAAATACTCTGGATAATGCTTATCTGAGGCCTGTAAATTCATCTCTATGAATAATTACAATTTAGTTACCCAGAAAAAGGTGTATTACAGCAGTTATTCTCCTTATTCATTGGCATAGTTATGTCTGCCACTTTACAGACCAAATGTATCTAAGTGTAGAACTGCATTAAACAGTAATTTCAGAGGACTTTTCAACAGATATAAATAATCTTTCTTTTCTCTAAAAACTTCCCTGTCTACACTACTGGGACATTATTTGTTCTTTGAACATTGTTCTTTAGTAAAAATCTATCATACACCTGTTATGCCAGCTAGTATTAATGGAGAGAGAAAAATCTATGCTTCAGTTACTCATGTGCTATAAAATGTTCCAATTGTGCTTTTTAAACTCTTATTTACATTAACAGAAGGTCTTTTCCAGAATCCCCAGCCCAGGTAAACGCATCCACTTCACAGCAATTCTGTGCTATGCCTGACATTCCTCAATCCCAGGCTGAATATGAGCTACTGCAATTTGCTTTTGAGCTAGCTACGCTTTTCAGCTAAACTGAAGTCAGCATAGCTCTTTAACTTATATTGTTCTTCACATTTCTTCAATTTCTTCATGCTAAATATCTGTTTTTTCTTGTACCATTTTTTACATCAGTGAAAAAAAATTGCCTTTAAATTTTTACCTTTTTTTTAAGCATGGGAAAAGTCTTCACTTGGACATCTCCCTGAAATCTGACACAGTCATTTAAAAAGGGTACAATGCACAAATTTAGTAAATGTGGAAATAAAAAGTTTTGGTGAGTCTTGAGTCATCAGTCACAAAATTAATGAATGAGATGTAGAAGCCCCACAATTTCCAAGTTCAAAACTGATGAGCAAATATTCCCCTTAAATGGTTCTGACTGGTTGCCAATGGCCAATTTCCCACATCCTAGACAACAGACACAACTTCGAGATACAAATAACCCTCTTCGTAGAATGGCCACACTTACTTCCAGTGGGGGAATAACATTTGACCATGACCACTGAGGAATAGATTTGTTCCTTTCATTTAAAAATGAAGAATGTTTTAATTTGAAAACCAAATTGTTGTTATTTCAAACCTATTCTCCAGCTTAAATCTAAATACGTTTTGATAAACACATGCTCTTAGGAAGCAGAGCATGGAACTGGAGAAGATGAAAGAACAATTAAAGAGCTAAGTAAAATTAAGCCCCTTGGTTATACTAATAAACAAATGATAGTGATCATCTCCCCCATCTAGTCTTAACAGCAGTCTTTCATAAATTTTCTATTAAAATCAAATGAAATTTTGAGTATTGCCATTTTAATTAAATTCTTTGCAGCTGCATGTCTCTCAGCCCAGTGCTAGTATTAAGCATTTAGTGAATTTCTTTTAGAAGTTAATTCAATAGTGCTTGCCATTATATAGTTACTCTCTCATTTTCATTTAATCACAGAGACATTATAATCTTCCAGAATGAAACTGTTTCAAAAACTATAAAAATTATTTTCTAAAGTTTAATAATGCTCACTTGGCCATGAGCATTAATTTCAATGAATAGTCAATACTTTCTGCATTGTACATTCTGACATTAAGTAGCCAGCTATTTATTTGCAAGACACCATAATCATTTTAGTAACATCTTTTGTTGGTTTATGCCCCCCTTTCAAAATAACATAATTTATGAGCATCTAAGTATGATCTAGTCATAGCATTTAAAATAAGACATATTTCAAAATTGGTCAGATCATTCTTGAATTACATCTTCTGGAAATAATTTAGTATGACTAGTTCAATAAGGGGTTGAAAAATGTAAAAAACCCTCACTGGTTGATTTAAGATACCTTTTTATGGCAGCTCTGTTCAAAAATGTTGCAAGATTGACTTTTGTCTTAAGCAATTCTTTCCAATAATATCTGTGCAAATGGGGACTTGGGTTTCCTTTTGTACTCTGGCTATTTACAAAGATTTTGAGATCTTTTTCTTTATCAAATAAGTTAACAGAGCACATGTAGAAGTACTACATTTCTCATTGTAATTTTTTTCTGTTAACTACCTTCATGGTCTCCCCAGTATATTATTAGATTGCCACTCTGCCAAATGCAGCCCTTCAGAAGTTGTGAATTCAGAAGAAGTGAACCTCATCTCAGTTATGTGAAGTGGAGTTTGCTCTCATTTCACAGCATCTCACTTTTGGAAATCTGGTTCCTAGTGTGGAAAAGTTATAGACTAGTTTAGGATGGTAGGGACTTGTGAAGGTCATCCAGTCACACCTCCAAACTATCAAGGTCCTGCTGCATGTTAGCTTTGTACTGCAGCCCTTAAATCACCAGTGTAGTTTGTGAACTTTCTGAGTTTAAAGTCCCATTGCCCAGGTCATTGATGAAGAATGCTAAGTAGTATCAGCCTCAGGTATAACCCTTAGGAAATTCACCAGTACTTAAGAACCAGCTGGATTTCAAATGACTAATCACAACCCTTTGAGTTCAGCAGTCCAGCCAGGTTTCACCCATCTGTAGTCCACATGCAGTGCATATTGCACCGGCTGAATTGCAAGGATACTATGAAGACTGTGATGACTTCGTTGTTAAAGTCAATGGAGACGACATCCACTGCTTTCTCCTCTCATCAAAAAAGCAATTAGGTTAACCAGTCACATTTTCCCCTTGATGAATCTGTGCTGGCTCTTCCCTCTCACCATCTTGTCCTTCATGTGTCTGGATGTGACTTCTGGGAGTATTTGTTTCACAAGCTCCCAGAGACTGGAGTGAGGCCTGTAGTTCCCTGGGTTTTCCTTTCTGCCATTTTTGTTTGTTTTTAATAAAAGTGGGACATGACTTTTTTAAGATTAAAAAATTGCTCTGACATTTCAAAGAGGATAATTAGCTCCCTCAGCACTCTTCATGGATTTGTATATGTCTGGTTCCCTTATTTGGTCTTGAATGTGATCATTCTCTATTGCAGATAGTACCTCTTTCCCACAAACTTTGCACAGAGAGCTTGGAGGCCTGAAAATAGACCTTGCCAGGAAAGAGCAAGAGAAAAACATTGAGCACATTAGCTTTTTTCAAGCTCTTTTTCATTAGATTGTCTTCCCATTCAATAGGGATACCACATTTTGTCAGTTTTTCATTTTTGCTGCTGACATAGCAAACTCCTACTTGACCATTACATCCTTCTCCATTTTCAGTGCCAGGTGAGAGTTAGCTTCTCCAATTCCATCCCCACGCATATGGCTGGCATTTCCATATCCTTTCTTTGTTAGCCCATCCATGTTTCCACCCCCTCTACACTTCCTTTTTGCATTTGATCACAGCCAAGAGTTTCCCAGTCATCCAGCTTGTTACATGTTCCCATTTTCTCAGAGATTGGGGTGGATCATTCTTGTGCTTTGAGGAGATTGTCCTTCACAAGCAACAAACTTTCATTCCCTCTAAATTATGAGCTCCTGAAGTTCGTGCTCTGGTCTCTGGTACTTGTTTGCCTTGCTTCCTGAAGGATATCAACCACCACTATGCCATGATCTTTGTAGACAAGATTGCCACTAGACTACCTCATTCCCAACTAGTTAATCCCTGTTCATAAGCAGCATGTCCAGTGGAGTACTTCCCTTTACTGTTTCATCCAATGCTTGCATCAAAAAACAAAAACTGTCACAAAATTGCCTGGATTACTTGCCTTCCATGCTCCTGCCCTTCCAGCAGATATTTGAGTGCCTCATGAATCACCAGGATCTTTGTTTCCTGCATGAGGTATTCTCTGAAAGAGGCTTTGTCCTCCTCATCTTCCTGACTAGGTAGTCTGTAGCAGTTTCCCATCTGAATGATCCTTTTTGTTTGCCTCTCTTCTGATCTTGACCCGTAAGCTCAAATGGCCCTTTTCTTCTTCTGTTAAAGAGCTCCATACATTTGAGCTTCTCCTTGCACAGAGTACAACCCTACAGTCATCTTCCCTGCCTGTTCCTCCTATCCAACCAGTGCCCACCCACTGCAGCTTTTCAATCATGAAAGCTCTGCCATCCATTAATATCTGTCATCTCAGTGATGTTGGATATATGTGACTGTGCAGAGACTTCCATATTCTCCTGTTTGTTTCCCAAGCTGGGTGAGTTTATGCGCTTTACAACAGATCCCTGTTGCCCTGCCATCTCAAGCATAGTACAAGAACTTTCCAGGTTGCCATTTCCCAGGTACACTTCCCCTCTATTGCCCTTTCCTTCACTTAGCTGTGACCCAGTCTGCATCCTTTAATGAACCTCCTTCCAAGCAATCCTTGCTAGCTTTAGCAAGCAGGTTGGCAAAGATGCTCTGTCCCCTCTCTTTGAAATGGATCCCATCTCTTCCCAGCAATCCTCATTTCTTCAAGAGGGCCTTACTGCCACAGCCGAACCTGTGACCAGCCACATAGCCAGGCCTTGATTTGTGGGATACATCTGCTCTACCCAAACCTTTGCTCATTACTGACAGGACTAAGAACATCAGCTTGCATCCCAGACCCCTCATCCTAGCCCTTAGTGCTTGTATATAGATGTGCAGGAAGACTGGGACCCAAAGAGAGGCAGAACATAAGAGAAGGCCACCTGGAACTGTGATAAATGATGTCTTAGATCCTTCCCAACCCTAAGACTTGAAAGTTTAACTCTATAGGCTTCTTTTAAAGCATGATAGGATAGACATTGGTTTTTTTTTCTTTTACCAAAAGCTCCATGACTATCATACTTACATAGAACATGAGAACTCTGGGTCCTAGGTTGTGTTCAGAAAAAGGAGTTCAAGTCTTCCTCCTTCACCGCCTGGAAGAGTGCCCTAGCAGCACATATACAGAATATTTGGGGTTGAAGAATAGGTAGTGGGTTTAGTTCTTTCTACTGGAGCTGTTCCACCTTTACAAAGGAATTCAAGATTTAGTAGGTCAGGAATGTTACTTTCTAGCCAAACCATTGAGGGCACTCTCTGGGAAATAGGAAAACCTGAGTTCTAAGCCCTGCTCCAAGAGATTGTTTATTTTTTTTACATTAAGCAGTCATTTGATAAAACACATGAAGACTCCAAGGCAAAGTACAATGCACGTGTCTCTCTGCTGGTGCATGTGTGGCAGCCAAAACTGAAAACATCAGCCTTCAGGCAGAATGTCTCGAGAGAGAGAAACCAAATGCTTCCTTCAGCAGATTTTTCTATTTTTTAATCTAGTCTGAATAGTACGCTCCCATACAGAGCCAGATTCCCCTGCCCAGCTAACCCATTCACTCACTGAGTTCCTCTGTTCAGCCTGCTCTTTTCAGCAGTGACACTAATTAGGGAATCAATAGATTTTATGGCAGGACATGTCGAATGTACCTGTTCCCTTTAAATCACAGTATGTCTAGACTCATGTCCAAACAAATGCTTTCCTGCTAAAAGTAGAAGCAAAGCACTTTTGGAAAAATACAATTTAGAGGAAAAAAAAAGGAAGAAGAATAAATGTCTTTTTAGAGTTGTGAATTGCATAGGATGCGGTAAATTGTCTAGTCAGTGTTTGTCTACATGTGGTCTGAGCATTTTTTATGAAGATCCTGGGTTTAAATACATATATTTTTTGTCTAAAGATTAAAATCCGAAGAGTTGTGATGCCAATAGCAAATTACAGGGCGTTTTCTTCATCTGCAAGATCACTAGCTTTTGCCATTGGTTTTGGGTACTGATTTACCCATAAATATGAAATGGAACAGTCACTCTACCAGAAACATACATTGTGTTTTCAGCACAGCTGAGGACATAGTTCAAAGAGAAACATACACAGGCACACTTTCTCTGTTCCCACTGTAGTAAATGTATCTAAGTTTAAAACTACAGGGTACTTTGTCCAAGAGTGTCTCAGGAATTAAATACTTTTCTGTAGTAACAGAAACTTCAGAACCATTCAGCAGTCTTTCATTTTGATTTTTAACTTTAATCCTAAAAATACTCTTTTTCTGAAATTATAGACTGGATTTTATCACTTCACACTTTCCTAGGTAAAAGAAATAACCACTTACAGGCAAGTTACCTTTATTCATATATTGTTAGTCTCCTAAAATGGCTCCTACTAAGTTGCATAAGTACTTCTCATGCCCCATTAACTTAACTGGGGAAAGGTTATCTTTGTCTGCTTAAAGAAACACAGTCTTCCCAGAGAAGTGTAGCAAACCCAGAGTTTAAAATATTCCTGGCATGGGTGAGGTTGTTCAGGCAGCTTTAAGCAGATGCACATAATTCACAACATTCTTCGGGAATTCCTACCAAACGACCATCACTCTTAGGGCAGAATATGTCCTAAGACTATTTTTAGTATTTTGTTTTGCTTTACTGTTCGGTAAACTTTTAGATTTTTTTAGTTATAAAGGCAGCACAGAATAGTGATACCGAACTCAAAACAAGCCAAGTCGGTACAGAAGAAACTGCACAAACATTTCAGCAAGCAGGCTAATTCTCCCTTCTGTCAAACAACTGGACTTAAACGTGTTAAGCTGATACCTAGTACTTTTAAAAATTGTACTCAGTGTGGGCTCTTATCCTGAAACACAGTATAACACGCCTGCAATAGAAGTTACAACAATTTAAATACTATGCAGGACTTTGGTTTTTATTAATATCACAGTTAACCTTCATCAATAGTAGATAATCTTCTGGCTTGAAGCTTGATGCTTTGGAACAGATTAACCTGACTGACTTGATTAGTCAAACCAAACTGCTGCCACCTCTGCTCTCTCAGTCCCACACAATGATTTGTGTATGTAGTGCCTTCATTTTAGAAGTGGGATTTCTTTCCTTTTTTCTTGCATCAATATAATATTTTGTGTAGAGAAAATGCTCCAGGCTTACTGAAGAATACTAGTAATCACCACAGGGCTATAAACTCCCACTAATCCAAGCATTAATGCAGTCCTAAATTGCTCAGCAAGGGATTTCTATACATGGTTCAGACCCTCTCCAATACTGTGAATATTTTTAATTGATTTTAGAAAAAGAACAACAGAGAGGCACTTTTTTGCTTTTTCTCAAAACTTATCAAGAAGTGAAATTTTTCCATTAAGGCCTTTCCATCCAAATTTTATGATGTTCTTTGGGACCCTTTTATGACTTGGCTAAGAGTAAATGGGTTCCTCAGTGGAAATGAATCCAGAGACTGAGCATTTCCACAACAGGCAAAGGCTAATGCAACCACGACTTAGAACAGCCAGTGCCATCTTCTGCTGCACACATGCACTACTCCAGGTTTGGGAAGAGTGTGGACATAGGAAAACAAATTGCACTCAGATGAGAAGAGCACCCATGGCAAGCTGAGGTAAAGACTTTATTCAGAGAAAATTTCTCAGAAGTCATGTAAAAAACACTCACAGGTGGCAAGCACTGGGAATTCTGGCTCCGATGCAGAAGTTTTGGAGAGCACACTCTCATTTTGGAGGATCAGAAGAAAGCAAAGGCAGTACTAACATCCATGGGAGGTCAGTGCCAGAATACCTGGGAGGCAAACTAGAGGGCTTTGCTATGAGGAGTGCTGTGTTGAACCACCACTGAGTTAAACTGGGAGCTCACAGAAACAAAAGGTTGGAAATGGAGCTCTCTTACAATTTCTGTGTGCCCTCCTGCTGACTTTCCTTCCTCTCCTTGGATGGGTTCATTCTCATGTCCCAAAATCTCTCCATACATTAGAGCATAAACAATGAAAGTGAATGGATAATAGACCCAGGTGGGTGACCAGCTATAAAACTGTTAAAATCAGTCCAAAGAGACAGCAGAGTAGAACATGAAAAAATACTATCTGCTTGCTACTGAGACCCAAGTATTAGCAAAGCAAATACCATGATATATGAAAATAAATTACTTTGAAATAAATACAAGACTGCACAGTACGTTCCTGGTGCTACCAAATAGCACCAGACTATGTGCCTGAGCATTATACCATCAAGACCAGTTGGGAGATATAGGAGGAGAAATATAGAACTAAGTATAAGTAGTGGAAAGTTTATCCTTGAGAAACATACTAACATTTTTCACAGTCAATTAACCTGTAGCAAATATGTACCACACTCACCACTGTTAACTGCAAGAAGGGTGTCATCGCTTTCCAATGATAAGTATTTGTCTCTATTTACCCACATACATAACCCTAAAAAATTGTTACTGTTGACTGCAGTGTCATGACAGATGGAGTCAGGGACTTTTGATCAAACAGTGCTCAGCTCTCAAATAGTGAGCATTGCACTCAGAACCTGCTGGCAATTTTTTCAACCTCTTCAAGTATGCACCTTTATACGACTATCATTCACTTTCTACTTTCACAAACAAAGCATAGCTAACAAATGGAAATTAATAGATAGAAATATAGAGAATTTGTAAACTGCAAAGGCATTTTACAACAAGCAAGGACACTCCAACTATTACTAAATGTTTCCTTCCTTATTAAAATGGAGGAAGACAAAATGACAGGTGAGAGGAAACTCAGATACAATTAAACATACAATGATGAAACTCAGTTCTGTGTTGCTGCTGCTGCTGCTCCGTTTCTGCCATGACTCACTGCAGTGTCCTTGTTCTGCAAGGACCACAGCTGAGAATGAGCTGTTATGATCCATGTCCTTGTGCTAAACCCATGAAAAGCAAGATCAAGACACAGAGAAAAACTTAGTTATCCTTGGGTTCATTCTGATAAGTTGTTATTTTGTGCCAATTTTTTTTCAGTTACTTTGCCGTTTTAGCAGGAATTTAATAACCTCAAAGTGAAAACCAAATTATTACTTTAACGTGCACACGAAACCCTCACAAATCCATACCTTATGGCTGTTGCAACATGTCAGGCTTACCCCGATGACTTTTTGAGTCTTCCTGGAATTAGACTAAATATGAAATCAGTTCATTCTTTACATATATTTAATATAAGAACTGGCTAAGGACTGGACCAGAACAGATTCTTCTGAATCATTAATACTGCCAACACTTACTTAGACTTTGTTTGAAATAGTAAATTACCCTCTTGCTGCTATTAGATTCAGTTATATCAATGTATATTTAACTACTTTATTGCTGCCCACTGTACCAAGTATATAGGGCAAAATACTGTGTGCTTACTGCGTTTCTGCTGACTTAAAGGCACTGTATTCATTGCCATGCATTTAGGAAGACAACTGAAGTCCACTGTGTGTCACATCATCTCCAATTCTAGGTACCCTTCCAGACTGGAGCAGCAGGCAGTGATGGAAGGCTCTGAGAGATCTATCTACTTTTGAAATACGGGAAGGTTAAAGAGCAACGAAGTCAGACCAAGTGCTCCAAGTCTTGGTGAGCTATTTGTAGATAGGGATATAAAAGGTTGTCCCGGCACTCACAGTGATATAAGAAGGTGAGAGGACAGCTTTGCCTTGTGATTAGAAAAACAGGACTGAGCTTTGCTGGGAAGGATTACAGGAACAAAAGGGCACACCTTCACTTGTTTTCTTTGTGCTGCAGGAACAGAGAGAATAAGAAATTATAATATGTGCCTGCACCTCCCTGAACAGATTGAGAAAACAGAAAGAATGAATAGGGAAGGCATCATTTTAGAGTTATTTTTCCTAAAAATCTGTAAAGATTGACACCTTGCAAAATCATTTTCCATAAAACTTGAAGGAGTACAAAAATATCTCTGTTCATTATTGCCCGTTCCACATCTTCTAAACCTGACTGTCATTATGCTGATAGCTGGACTAACAAAATCAGAGGCAGAGTGAAAGCAAAGTTTCCTTTAGAGCTGGAAGGTTACGTGTCAAATCTGAACTTCCAGATGACAGTAAAGTACACTCTCAAACCTACTATTTGGAGCACACTTGGAGCATTCCTCAGAAACATTAATCCAAACAAATGCTCAGAAATCCTCCAGAATGACAGTTCACCTGCCAAACAGTAAAAAAAAGTGATACCTACTATCCAAATAAAACCAATGTTGCAAGTTAAATCAAATGTCTTTTTATCCTTCTCTAACAGCTACAGAAAACAACCCATTTTTTTTTATATGACATTCCCTAAATTGTGTTTTAACTTTTTGCTGTTATCCAAAGTATCTCTCCATTTCTAAGAGGCGAAAAAGAGTGAGCAAAAGCCTTCCAGGTGAGACTGTGTCAGTTCAAGTAGAAGAAAATAATATTCTCTTCAGTTTGACACTAAACTAAATGTTGCCTCTTTTTTTTTTTTTTTTTTGCAACAGAATTGGTTACTCGGGTCCAGATTTATTTTAAGCATTGTGTTATTGTCATTCTGTACTTCTGAATTAAATTTCTTTATGTACAGCTTAGCACAGTACATATCTCACATTTAAACTGCATCCTGAGGATTTCCTATTACCACCCCAACTGGTTGCATCCTTCCGTAGAGGTGTGGTATGCCGTACAGGTGCTGTGTGCCATCACTGATGACAATATAACTGTAGCAATACTAGCAATTTTTCTTTCCTTGGATTTCTAGCAAAGTCAGCACCTTCAGTTTTAGAAACTTCTCCTAGCCCACATTTTAAAATAGGAAAAATAAGTACATACCAAAGAAGAATAGCAAAAAAGGATTGAATATTAAATAAGGCAAATTAAAAAGTCTTGCGTGGACCTTGTGGTAGCACACAACTTCCAATCCATTTTTGACTGTCATAGATGTATATAATTTCTGTGAAGTAGTTGGCAACAAGGAAAAATTCTCAACATATTCAAGAGGTACAAATATTACAACTAGTGTTTGGTTAATGAATAATAGTTTTCCAACTTAAATAATAATATTCCTGTGCATGCAAGGTAGCCTTATGGCAAGATAAAGACTAAAGTGCAGCCCGTGACATGAAAAACTTAGATCACTTCTTGTTAGTAGTGTTTGCCTAATGAGAGTCTAAAAAAATATTCCTTTTTGGTTTCGAGAATTATTGAAAATATATGTATAATATGAACTGTCTGTTAAATGAGAACTATTAAAATAGTTTTCTATGGCCAGAATTTCCTTTCCTTCTTACACTGGTGTAAGATCAAGTAGGAGGTGGGGAGTGAGGAACAAGCTCGAAAATGTGATCAGCACCAACACAAAATAACAGAGCTTCACTAGGAACAACAAAGCTGTCCCAATGTACTATATATAAAGAGCTGGCCAGAAAAAAGACAGTAGATCAAATAGTGATACTTTATCAAAAACATTTGGTTTAATTCTAATCTCTGAGTAACACACCACAGGAAATGTCAGTTGAAAGGAAAGGTAGCTATGAGTATGAGCAAACATATATAAATGGCAAATGATGCACACAGTAAGCAACACTGGGGGAGGAGAGGAGGTGAATAAAGCAGCTTTAATCTTCATTTTGTAGTCTTGGATAGAGATACTTTAAGCTTACAAACTCCATGCAGTTCATTTCAGTGTCATCAGAGCTGCTACCTTTGATTTCTTCTCACTTCCAAAATCAGGTGTGGGGGCTTGATCTTGACTGGATACCAGGTGCCCACCCAGCCACTCTATCACTCCCCTTCCCAGCTGGACAGGGTAGAGAGCAAGATGGAAAGGACCCGTGAGTTGGGATAAGGCAGTTTATTAAAGCAAAAGCAAAGCAAACACTTGTGCATGCAAAAGTGAAGGGAAAGATAGCAGGGTTTATTATCTACTTCCCATCAGCAGCAATGGCCAGCCACTTCCAAGAAGCAGGGCTTCAGCACACATAATGGTTCCTCAGCAGGCAGCCACTGGAGACAACGAATGCCTGCCTTCCTGCTATTAGCAGCCTATGAGGGGGTTCAACCCTCCTCAGAAGTTGTTGGGACAGAAGCATGTCTTCTCTTGGCACCGTGTTTGCCCGTGCTGCACTGGATGTTCAAAGGGAACATCCCCTCAACCCATCATGAAAACAGTGCTACATAAAGTGGGTAGCTTTGATTACAAAACAAGCCCGAATGGGAAAACCCAATTTCCCGTGAATCCTGGAAGAGATTATGGACTGGCCAGAGATTTTGGAGCACTTCCTGAAGAGGTGACTCCTGCCCAAGAAGCATCACCATATAATGAGCTACCAGAAAATGAAAGAGGCTATGCTCTATTTACTGATGGAACTTGCCTTGTGGTAGGAAACCATCAGAGGTGGAAAGCTGCTGTGTAGAGTCCCACACAACGGGTCATTAACACCATCTCAGCCAGACCCAATACATCAGGAAAGCTTCAGGAGACACTATTAAAAAGGTTATTTTTACTCCTCAGAAACCTTCAAATCACTTTCATCTGCTTCATTTTACAACACATAAATGTGTATTCAAGATTCATAGAAACAAAATGAACTGTTTCAGAGGCAAGAGAGAGACAGGGGTAGGGGGCGAATGGGACCAGCTGTTGATCGATAGACATGTAGGGCAAGATGGGGGAGGTAATTCAAAGTCGTGCTGACAGAGACTTGTGTCAGAGAAAAACAAGCAGATGATTTTTTCCCCATTTTTCTAATATTTTTAAAAAATATTTTCTGCTTTTCCTACCGAAAGAGCACAGGGCAAAAACTGAATGGAGAAATAAACAAAGAAAAAAACTTTGAAAGTTTCCACAAGCAGTGATAAAAAGCAGAAATAATTTCAAAATATATTAGACCAGTACACCAATTACTCCATTATCAGAAAACAAAGTTAGGTTTATCTTTATGTTTCAGGGAAATCAAGCCCCCAGAGGTCAAGGAGGTTGCTAAATGGGTGAGGGAGCATTTTACAAATTCATCCTCTAATTTGGAGGCAAGGTCAATGATTTAAACTTTATTGCTCATCTTGAAACCAAACACACAATGAGCATAGGTGGAACCATCCCAACTAGCAATTACCCAGAGCTAGGCAAACAAGAACTGCAGAAGTAACTATAACTGTAAGTGAATTCAAATTTTCAAAACATGACATCAGCCCTGCATGGTTGCTAGCCACTGTTCACTTCTGATGGTGATAACTTGTTAAGCCACAATACTCAGCCACATGCCTAGCATCAAGCTGTACCGGGAAATTGCAACTGCCACAAGTTGTCCTACTACTAAGAAGTCTCAGCTACAGCCAAGACATTAACACTAAGCTCTCCAATACTTCAGAACCCAAGCCTCTATGCCACAGACAAAACCAAATAAAAGATGACCTGGCTACCACTGTATATATGAAGTTTAATGCTAATTTACCAAGGAACACATCCAACTTCAGCCTTGAAAATATGTCAGTGAAAGATGTTCTTTGCAGAGCTAAATGGTCCTGTAGAAAAGTGAAAGATAAGAGAAAAAACATTTACTGACTGCATTTTATTAGCTCTGATGAAATCTTCCCTGCCACAGCATGAATCCTATTTCTATGGTTCATTGTTTGTTTTTTTAGCCCAGATTTAATGCAGCCCACACAAACTGGTGTCATCTTAGTGCTTATTACTGTAAAATATTGACCTCAGCATGCTACATCATGAAACATTTTGTAGAAAAGACTACAATACGCTGTATGTAAAGGAATCCCACACCCAGTCAAGTTTCCACTATAGATATTTAGTTTGAGGTTTGAAGGGAAACTGAGGGCTATGTTACAGAGTACTGAACTTAGATCTTTCCTATCCGAAGAGAAATATTGATACCAAATACAATGAGATTTTATCTACCAAGGCAGAAAATAGGCACTTGCTGGAAGTTGAAAAAACAGTGTTTTACAGTGAAACACCTAAATTATCAACTTACAACAAAAAATGGAAAGATGCTGAAGTGAAGCTGGGGAGA
>NW_016690184.1:8055793-8201380 GCF_001604755.1 Lepidothrix coronata
AGAATGACTGATGTTATGGAAAGGACCTCTAGAGATCATTTTCACTTTGACTACGCACACAGTCAACTTCCAAGATTGCATTTTTTATAAACAAAATACCTTGAGAGGGAGAACAAATTGCATCATTGTTACTATCAAAGCATGCTGAAGCTATGGCAACAGCAAGTTGAAAGAAGCCCCACGTCCTTCTTTAATCTCACCTTCCTGTAT
Organism: Lepidothrix coronata; assembly: GCF_001604755.1. NCBI lineage: Eukaryota > Metazoa > Chordata > Aves > Passeriformes > Pipridae > Lepidothrix > Lepidothrix coronata. The sequence continues at coordinate 8,056,004 of NW_016690184.1, forward strand.
TTTCCCATATCAAGAGGAAGACCAAGGCTGCATTTGGCACTTCTTAGAGTTAAAGAAGAAGCTGTATGAGGTGTAAGGTCAGATTTTCCTTTCCTTTCTAACCCTTCTGATGAGAGTTCTACTTTTGGAAGTATTTAGTGTTTTTCATTAGTAGAAGCAATAATAAAAGATTACCTTTGAATTTGTACAATTGTAGCATGAACTTCGTCCAAATAAATTCTACTTATAATTTTTTCCCTTCAATTAACCTTTACTGATAATATATTACCTGAAGCTCAAGTTATGATTTTCTTTGTGCCAAACACTTTGAAAATTATACAGGCTTTTGAGGTGAATTTGCCCTTTCAAAGCTGAATCAGGATACCAGAACTATGTGATTTCTGTGAAAAGGTCAACAAGAAGTTTAGTATATAGGAGGTAAGAATGCTAGATTACAGAAAAGAGTCCTGCCTTTGGAGACTTTTGAGGAATGCTGAAATGACTATCCCCCTCTCAGGTAGCACATACATGAGTAGTTAATTACTCTAAAATAATTCTCTGAAAGATACCAAGTTAGCTTTTGAGCCCCTCATTCTTCGTATTGTTGTAGTTCTCCACGTGCCAAAGGCAATTCTAGGCTGACAGAGTGCTACATGGAATATTGCCATGACGAGGCTGTTGCTGCTGAGTGGTGGGATTTTTCATAAGGAATTATCAAAGGGCAGTAGTAAACACAGTCTAGGAGTATTACTGACATCGATCCTGAGAGACCCTCAAGCCACCTCTTGCCTCAGAGCGTAAGCTCCAATTAAGTATATTTAAACATTAACCCTGATACAGAACAGGCTAATTGCTGGTTTCAGTTATAAGACAGTCATTCTGTCAAAGCAGTAATAGAACTGAGCATGTCAAAAGGCATTGTGTTGTTCTTCAGTTATAGGGATACCTTTAGCTCTTTACCATATAAGCAAAAAAACCCTGCACTGCCAACTTTTAGCTTCCCCCTTGGAAAACTAGGCACTCCTTTTATGAAACTTTCTATTCATCATAGGATTAGAGGAAAGTATTTAATAGACCCTAATGAAATCATGTGAGAACTACACTAATTCTGTCACAGTAGCAGAAGACTAATTTCACTAGGGAACTAGGGAAAGTCAAAGATGCTTGTGAAAGGGAAGAAAATGCACAGTTCACCTACAGTTGCTAGCAAATGGAAATACTGTGAGAATTCACCACAGTATATTTTAAATAGGCTTCTTTAAAACAATGTTAATATAATTTGCATATGAAGCCAAACTAACGCTCTCAGTCAGTGGGAGATTAGGCATGAGAGATGAGCTATAACATCTCTAAGAAAGGAAGAACCTTCTTTGTGGTGCTCTTAGCTTTTTTGTGGGCAATCAGCCCATGCAAAAGGGAGGAGTTATTAGATCTCACTGTAGGTGTAACAGGATATATTACTTTCTTAACTATGAAACTTCTTTCTGTGCCAGAGTCCTGCCATCAACAGCGAAAATGCTGCTACTTGTCCCAGGAGGTCAGTGAAGGAAGAACAAAATGAAAGTAGCTGTGACCAAAAGTCAGGGCCCCGAGATCACTGCCAGCCCTGCCTGGCCCTGCCCACCCCTGCCCATGCCCAGGGCCCCATTTCAGAACCCCAGAACTGTTGATCCCTGTCCCATTAACACAATAAGGCCAGTCCCCAACTGCCCACAGCCCTACCCAACTGGGGGCCCCACCATGCCATGACTGGCCCCGTCCCCTTTGGGAGATGCCCAAAGTTGGGGTTGCCACAGTGCCTCCCAGCTGCCCTGCTTCTGGCCAGGATGGTAGGACAGGCTCTGGTTAGGACCAGGCAGTTGCTGGAAGCTGTCACCAGCTCTGGGTCATTGACCCAAGTAGGCTTGGTCTCTCTGAGAGAAATTACATAGGAATGCAAAGTTAAAGAGATGGTATAATGCAATATGAGTGAGGAAAAGGGAGTTAAGCAGGGAAAATAGGATAAACAATTTAACTGCATCCAGGAGCACAGCAATTTGTATAGTTATGAGAGTCTTGCCCTAACAGGAAGCTTGGTATTACCAACCAGGAGGGCAGTGGTGTGACTTTAACCTTCTTAGACAGAGGTCAGAGAAGCTGCCAGAGCAGAATGAATAATAAACGTGGGAGAATTCAATTATACCCATGTAAACTGAAGGAATGTCATTGTGAGAAATGATACAGTTTTAAATATCGTAAATGACCACTTGTTAAACTTATGACTCAGAAAACCCACAAGTGAAGAAGCAAGTTGGCTTAGTCTTGAGCAGACAAGATGTGGTTTTCAATGTTACTTTTGAAGAGTTGCTCTGTAATCATGACTACTATATATTCAAATTTAGCAATTGCAAGAAGTAGATTTAATTTCAAGAAAAAAGTGAACAACAAAAGAATGAAGAAGCTTGTTAAAAACAAAGTAAAAGGAAGACATAGAAGAATAAAATTCTTGCAGGCAGACTTGAGATTATTTAAAGACAACTAAACTGGAGTTTCACTGTAAAAATACTTTCCAATCAAAGAGAAATAGAGAAGGACCCACCAAAGACAGAACGACTGAACAACAATAAAAGAAGGCATTTAAAGTCAGAAAGATTTCCTTCAAAAAGCAGAAGTCTTATCTGAGTAAGGAAAACAAAAATGAGGACAAATTCAGATAAAACTAATATAAAACCATAAAAGGCATATGAAAACAGATTTTGAAGATTAATTTGAGTAAATAAGAACTTTGTTGCTCCCTGGCAGAAAATTTGTACAGTCTGCAGAGCTAATAGAACTAAAAAAAGGGAAAGTTATAATGAAGAACTTAAATGAATTATCTTTATCCACATTCATTTAAGAAAAGTTCAGAAGGATTCACAGCCCCTTTCCTTATAAGTGTCAAGTTTGGTGAGCCACCAAAAGGTCAGTAGGGAATATTTATGAACAGATTGACAAAGTTAATGCTGAAGAATCACTTGGGCTCCATTGCATTTAAGACTAGGTTGTATAAAAATCAAACTATGAGACTATTGAATTTCTAGTTTAGTTGTAATCTACTGACTAATGCTTCCTCAGGAATGGAAAGTCCCAAATGTAAAACTCCCTTTTTAAAAGGGTATTGAGAGAGGGTGCAAGTAACCTACACCAGAAAGTCTGACTTCTGTGCATGTGCAGCTATGAGAAATTACAGATCTTCTTAACATTTGACATCTTGGTTATATTGGAGCAGTTTTTGCAGTAGAATGTCAAGGATCACATACATAGGTCTGACTGAGAGGTCAGCAGGTATATTGAAAATGACCATGTGATTCAAGGAATTGCATAATAAGTTTCCAGAAAACTGTTGACGAGGAGCCTCCCCAAGTTGTAAGAAATTAACCATTCATGATATAAGGAAGAAAATCTTTATTGTATATTCATAACTAATTTCAAACTGAAACCAGAGTGGACATAAATAAAAGAATTATCTCAGGAATTGAACCAGTTTCCAAACAAAAACTTTTCAATAGATTTCCATATGATCTGTCAAATGGGATAAGTTATGAATTTACAGATAATATGAGTCAGGATAGTAAAAATTAAAGCTGTCTTTACAAAAGAGTTACACAATATGGCATGAATTTTTACACTCTTTCTAAGCATCCTTTCCTGATGATTGAGATAGAAATCTGGAATAAACGCACCTTTAGTTTTCTTGTACTAATGACTGCACCACTGTTCTAAAAAGGCTGACAAAAAGATAAAAAATTACAGACAGATGAGCTGAAGTGTATAACAACATTTCAGGCAGGGAATGATGAAAAGAGCTGATCCTTCTTTCTCTAATATAACCTCTGCTCAACTAGCTTTTATGAAGAACCTCTTGTCGTGATTTCAAAATATTTCTCTATGGAACTGCTATCTTGAGCATTCAAGACATGTACAGAGTTTCCCTCTTTAACAGTTTGTCCCTGCACGGCAAGGAATCAGTAAAGAAATATTTTTAAATTACAGAAATTTAATACATCCGGTTTTCATTTTCCAGCCTAAATTACTAGCAACTCCCAAGCTTTGTCACAAGGTCAGGATTTTTGGATAGCCAGCCTTTCCAGCCCCTTTATTCCAGAGGAACTCCAGAAACACCTTCTGAAATAATATTTAAGTGATTAAAAAAAAATCAGGTTGTATTTTCACCAAAAAAACTGATACATCATTACTGCCGAAGATACTGAAAAATCTCATATGACAGTCAAAATAAGATGTGAGAATTTTATTTGTGTAAAGATACTTGTTTTCTTTTGGCTTTGCTGTTTCATCTTCAGCAGCAGGTGACAAATGCTCACCATTTCTCACTAAAAGCTAAGACACTTGAGGCTTAAGTCAGTGTTCTATAAACACTCAAGACAATGACATTTCCATCTGCATCATAAGCAAACCAAAAGGACAAGGCTGAACGTTCATTTTCATCTCTCAGATGTGCCTGTTCTTATCAGTGGGGTTTCCCAGGAGCTGTGTTTCTGTCTATAATGTGCATTGCTGTGTAACAACAGCTACGTGGTGGAAAATAGGTCCAGTGTTAGGCTTTGGAGGATAAATGTGTTTCACATCAGCCTCACTGGATACTGGAATTCACATCATGCAACCAAATATTATAAAGAATACAAAGGAAATATGTTAAAAGTGCAACTCCATAGCTATAGTTGGAAATGTTTGTATGAGTACTATAAAAAATAATGCAACAGAAGTGTTCTACTCTCCAGATACGAGTGTCTTCAGTCCATTATATTCTTCACAATGAAGTTGTTCTCTTCCCCTGCTGCCCTCACAGAGGTCCCAAGAAACAAAAAATTTTGCAGAGGGAAAAGTGCAAGAGGTTGAAAATGTGACTCTAATGTTCTTTCATCTTTGCGTAATTTGTACAGTCTACAAAACAAGCAGTGAGAGCAATGCCACCCAGATGATAAGCAGAGAAGAGGGAAACATTCAGGGGTATGGGTGGTTGTGACATTTGTTCACTGTATGAAGAAATGACCATGACTGGATCTTTTGAATAGACGAAGTGCCCTGAATGCGCTTTCAGGCCCATCTTTCACTTCCAATGAAATATATTTGGGCTGTCATTCATACCAAACAAGTGTTGCTGGCTTAAATTCAACTCCACTCACACTTAAGAAAATATCTTAATCCTGTGACCTCCATGCAAATACCCAATATTAAGTCTCCAGGTGTCACTTTTAACTAATAGCCTGCAATTAGTGTTTGATGGCCCATTAATGCATTATGCAGTTCCTTCCTCTGAAAGAGTTCTCTCTTTCTTTAAATTGCCAGAATTGAAAGAATTATGTTCTAATTCCCTGACTTCATCCAGTTCATTTTGAAACTTAATGTTTTCCATTTAAATACCCTATTGGGAACTCATTCACTTCCATTGCACCAGCACAGAGAGATTGCCTTGATTAATTACTAGCACTTACCCTTCTACTTCAGTAAATCTCAGTACGGTGTCTAATAACTGGAAAGCTTTAAATAAATGTTTTAAGTCATTCAAAATCTGCAGCTCTGAAGAATTCTACAAAACTGAATAAAGGCAGTGGGCTGCAGGGACTCTGTGTTTAAGAACTGAGTGTATGAGGTTCAGAGCTGATTCAGTGCCCAAGGTACTAAACCAAATTCATACTGGAAAGCCAGCTCATATTCATCAAATAGAGAGCACAGGTTCAGGAATCAAATTATGCTTTCAGTCCTGGAGATGCAACAGATTTGCTAGATTTACAATTTCTAACATATAGGAGATGTATTTTAAATATCCATAGGTTATCATAGGAAAGGAAGCTCATTAACATGGCAAAGATTAAACTTTCATTCATGTGAAGTCTACAGTGGTGACTACACAGAGAACAGTTATTCTAAGTCCAGTTTTGAAATGGACCTTCACACATGGATCAAAATTTTCAAAGAAAAGCAACAAACAAATAAACAAAACAAGTTAGAAAAGATGTCTGCAATCATCGAATCCATCTAATCCAGCCTTTGGCCAATCACCACTCTGTCAACTAAACCACAGTACTAAGTACCATGTCCAATCTTTTCTTGAACCCTTCAGGGAAAGTGACTACACCACCTCCCTGGGCAGCCCATTCCAACATTTAACCACCCTTTCTGTGAAGAAATTTCTTCTGCTGTCCAACTTGAACCTCCCCTGGCACAGCTTGAGGCTGTGTCCTCTCATCCTCTTACTAGTTCCCTGAAAGAAGAGGCTCACCCCCACCTTGCTACAACCTCCTTTTAGGTTTTTGTAGAGAGCAGTAACATCACCCCTGGGCCTCCTTTCCCCAGACTCCCTCAGCTGCTCCTCATAGGACTTGCTCTCAGACCCTCCATACCTTTGCTGTCCTTCTCTGGACACACTCCAGCACCTCAATGTCTTTCTTTTAGTGCAGGACCCAGAACTGGACAGAATACTCCAGGTGCAGCCTCACCAGTGCCGAGTACAAAGGGAAAACAGATGAACAAACCAACAAAACCCCAAAACTATTCCCAATGGAAATTCATCTGGATTATCCTTTACCTACAGAATAATCTGTGTAAGAAGTCTACGATAAATAAAAAGAAACAATCTAAAAACTGAGAGTCTTGGAAAAATGTAGCTATCCTTTTCCCAAAGTTTATCTTCATTCTTATTCACTAATTCACTGCAATGAGTAGACAAAGGCCCCTTGCCAAGAGCTAGTTGAAAGTGTCTTTCCATTTAGTGGTAGGCATAGAGATGGGAAGAGGGTCTCCTTCACAATCCTCAGACTAAAACTCCATTTTTGCTCACGTCAGTTAGAGCAGCAAAAATTTATTAAGGTATGAAGGCACCTCACACTGTACAATCAAATAGTGAACTATATTTTGAGGTTTGGCCTTCAGCAATTTCTTCTGTAGATGAATTAGCTCACTGAATGTTTATCTCCATCAATCTCACTCATCTCTGTCTTAAACCTTTTTTTTCCCCATGATAGGATCAGAACAGAACTACTTTATTGAAAAATCCAGAGCAGAGAATAAGTACTCGTCTGTTCAGAGCCCATCCACAAGCAGCTTTATTCACAAGAGCATCCAAAAGAGCCTCCCAGTTCTGGGAAGTACCCGTCCCAGTTCAGTCTGTCACGCAGCACACCAGAAGTCAGATAAGTGGCCATAATACTGCTTACTTTGACTCAGCTGGAAGGCAGAGACAATCTATGTATATAACTTTAACCAGCTGCAACATAAGTTAATTCAAATTTCTGTGGCTTCATTGAAACCAGGCAAAGACAAGTGAAACTATGTTCCATTTACCTGGAGTGCACACATCACCCATCACCATCACTAAACCCATGAGCATAAGCTGTGGAAGTTTAACTCCTCAGAGCAGAGCTGAACAGCCCAGTTGAAAGGTTGTGTTTCGAGAGGCTTCAGACAAACCTGAGTCCACTCTATCCATACTGTAAAACCCACCATCTTTCTCTCTCTTTTCTCTGTATGCCCCTACATCCACCATTTTTCTGCCTCTTGTCCCCCTCCATTTTCACCACTCTTCATCCCTTACAGTGTCTGCTAATTCCACATTCTTTTTGGGCAGCAGGCAGTCACATATATCATTGCCACCACCTCAGATGCTCTCAACAGGGGGTCACATACCAGAATTTGCAGCCAGACAACCCAAAGCAGGTTTGCCCTAACCTACCCTGGAACTATAAAATGTACATGTAATTACAATCAGACCTTGATAAAGAGTTTTGCATATGCCCATTATCATTATAGTAAGCTGACCCAAGAGCCCAGGCTCAGATACTTCCTGAATCGGAGCCTTCTTGAAAAGCAGAGATAAAATTTCCAGTCTAATTTTGTAAATGCATTTTTAAATTGTCTGTAGTTACAGAGATGTACAAAGGCTAATAAAATTAAATTCCCCATTTAAAAAAATGAAAATGATCCATTTGTTTTTCTCAAGTATCCTTGTTAGTTGACTGCTGTGTTGTATTTTATTAAAACTAACCTTTTCAAAAATCTGTAATTATTTTGAAATACATTTTGTGATTTATGATAAGGAGTGGATTATATGAAAATTGGGATGATGACTTCATTTATGTTCCAGATCTGATTCACCTTTAAAACTGTCTTTAGTTTTGCTTTCTGGATGCTTAGTAAAATAAAGTATTTTCCTCTTTCTAATTACATGATTTAATGATTTATTGAGAGTCCTTAAATTCCACAAAGGTCAAAACTATCAGACAAGGTCAGATCCCAGCAATACTTTAAAGTGAACTGGAAAATTTCTACCATGGCACCACTACCTTAGAAACAGGGTTAGAGGAAAAGTGGCTTCCAAAAGTGTCTTTCTTTTTGCTTCCCTGCATCTTTCTCAGATTATATTTGTCTTTGGTCAGTTTTTAAGCCAAATTCTGACATTCTGGGGCTTTTTTGAAATTCAAGTTCAGCTCTGTAAAAGTCAAAGCATTTCTTTCAAGAAATATGAGAGAGAGAGGCACTCAGGACTCAGCTAGTCCTGGTTTGCTATCCTGAACAGCAAGGGAAAATTTTCACCTTTCCTGGATGCCACTGTGGACCTGGCAGTGTCACACAGCAAAATCGTACATAGATATGCTGCCACAGAAGTCAGGTAGATCACTGGACCTGCATTGCATTTGCTTCAGGAGCACAGGTCACCTCGGTCCTGCCTTGCAATAGCAGAGGGGTGATACTGCTGACTAACCAGCAACTCTGTGTCTTGCATTGCCCACAAATAGCTCTGCTTTCAAAAAATGTAATTATCTGATTCCTCTCTGATGAGCTGATAGACATGCCTGGTTTTGAATAACATGGGAACAAAGTGTTAGTGCTGGACCACCAAACAGATCTCCCACAGAGAGCATGAAGGTACTGAGCCATGATTCTTCATATGGGAACAGTGCAAACAAAACCACTTGGCATTTTTTGAATGACTGTTTATTCTGTACCTCTGCTTTCTGCCATAGCAAATCCGTGGGATTCTGCTGTACTTTCCTCATCCTAGTGACAACTCCCACATACTGCTAGGCAACTATTCACAGTATCTTTGTTCTCCTGATCCAAGGGCAAGTTTCACACAAGTATCTTCATGCAGAAGACATTTTCCAACCAACTAGCTCAGCTTCATAAAAAAAAATTTATTTTCATTAGGTTCTTTTTAATTCTAACCTTCAGACTAGCAGCCAAATATGTGACAAGTACTTATAGGCTGTGGGACTAGTTATAGACAGTGTCACATTTCCTGTGTAGATGCATAAATAGAGCATAGATTACTTGAACCTAAACGTCTGTAGTGAATAAGAACTTCACTTTGAAAAGACATAATATTTTAATAGGCACAATCCCATAAAAGTACAGAAGGTGAAATTAATAGATCTGATCTCAGTAAGAGTGTCTTGTATACTCACTGCTAAGGTGGAAAACTGTTTCTGAACCAGTTTCTCCTCCTGCTCCTGCAGTTCTGTGTCTTGCCAGCACTCATGCAACTCACAGCGACCATTTTCTCCTCTATAATTTGCCTGTTTTTCCTCATACTTTAACATTTGGGAAGGGGGGAAAAAAAACATAAGAAATCCCAATTCACTTCTATTAAAATCTCATTATGTATGCATCTTGGCATAAATAACATAGAAAATTTACAAACAAATTAATCTGTCTCATTACAAAAAATTTTGAGAGAAGTAATTCTTACATCAATAAAGCCAGCTGCATATCTCTCCAGGCAAACACTAGGATCACTATTCAGGTATACAAATACCTCATTTTTACTTAGCACTTTTAGGTGGTATTGCGCTGTCTGTGTATTAATCTAATGATAGTTACATCTATATTGGTAAATTAAACTTGTTAACCATGACTATGATTCACAAACTGTTGAGAAATAGTATTTGAAATGAGACAGATCTATGCCAGGGGTCCTTCTAATAATTTGAGTGAAGAAAAGGTCAAGCTCCAGAACCCTGAAATTCCCTAATTTTTTAATGAAAATACAGTCAGTGTGTCTGTGCGTGCCAGAAATGTATCGAGTACCCATTCACACGCATTTCACCATTTCAGAAATGTTGTCCATTTTGGAGTGCTGAATTCTTACAACCTAAAGGAGCTTGGTGCTACCTTTGGAAGTCTTTCCAGTTCTAACTCTAGACGTTTGGTTTCTAATACTTGAGCAAGTAAGATCTGGTTAGTATCTCTAAAAGCACATCATTTCTGCAGTGGGTTGAAGGGCAGTTTCTAGCTACAGTGAACTTGGGAACAATACAGGTACTCGCCTAGCAGCAGGCACTCTCCCCCTCCCTAGAGGCACAGCCTGCCCACACCACACAGGTGACCTGTAGGGAATCACCCTGGGCCAAGAAAAAAGGTGTGTAGCAAGGAAGCAAAGTAGGGACAAGCCTTGGGCTGAGGCTTGCAGGGGAGGTGGGTGTTGGCCCAGGATCTTGATGGGTGCACTATCTGTCCCTTTTTGCAGTCCCATATCCAGTTAGGATTTGCCAGACACAAACCACAGTCCTGTGAAGACACCAGAGCACTCCTATGACAGTTAGCAAGACATTATTGTTAATGACGTAAAAATGAGTTAGATGAGAAAGCTGTGAGAGGCCAGGATGCAGTGAGACAGTGGTGAGGTCTATCTTTCCCCCACATCTACACATTCGTTAACTGTCTTGTCATGGTCAAACCACTAAGTCAAAGCAATCACGTTCACATCTGAGTTTTCTCTACTCAGCTATGAGAAGTAATGTCGCAAAAGCAGCCTCACACACACCTCCTGGCATGAGAGAGAGAACCATGCAAGCCATACACCAACCGCACCAAATCAGCCCAGGTTGCAGAATGGGCTGCAATGGCTCTGACAGGCGAAAGGACTCATCTTGCCTCACAACAACATATGATGAAAACACCATAACTCTTGAAGCTTGGAGGTTAGCCACAGGTTGGGCAGAGCTGTAACAAGTAACATTACAGGAACAGTCACACTTTGGCTTCCTTCATGGGAGGTTCATGTCTGTGTGCAGAGGGTGTCTCTGCACACAGCTCTTTCCCCAGATATAAGTTAAACTAGATCACCTGGGTCTAATTCACCATGTCTCACCTTTCTGGGCTGTGTCAGAGATGAAGGCAAGCATCCAGGGGTGACAGATTTTGCTACCCTCTTTTAGGCATATCTGGAAACAGATATCAGCTTCAGATCAAGAAAACACCACTGTGTTCAAAGGTGAGGTACTGTCAAACTAGCTGTATTCCTCCCTTCTGCCCACATGGCCATACTTCCAGCTCTTTGTTGAAGTTAAGAGGTGGAGGATACTGTATTAGAGAGAAATATATACATATTTATTTATTTGATATATATGCTTTAGGTAGCTACCAGTTCAATGTAATGACCAGTAGATTTAGAAGGAGCAAGCTTTATCAACCGTGTGCAAGCATCCTTTATTTTGAGTGCCAATAAAACAGTGAAAACAGTGGCATGAAGAAGAGACAGATCTGGGCACTAAGGGTATACAGTATAGCAAACTAGTCTGGGGAAGTGCTAGGCCAAATTCACAACCACTTGACACTGACAGTTTATGAAAATACAGATGTCTGAAACAGTATTTTTGTCCCAGTAATTTCCCCGCTCCTACATTTGTCATTTTAGACATTTCCTTAAGCATCATTCACACCTTGTACCAAGATTTTCATGACAAAAACCTTATGTTTGCTTCCATTTTAATCACCTCTTAGCACCCAACATTCAGGAACTCTGGGCACCACTTTTGTTATGCTCATCCCTCCATCAACAGCTTTCCCCCAGCACTTCTGGACAAGTCAAGTCCCTTCCCTGTTTTTCTTACTACTGAAAAAGTAGTCCTAATCATTATCACATTTGGAGAAAAGAGGAAGCAGGGTCAGTGTATAACAGGGTCTGTTTAGTGACTGAAATCTGTCTTATGCTTACTATTATTAGCACCTGATTGTATATTACTCAATATCTTTCACCTGTGTCAATGTAGGACTGCTTACTACTGTTATAGCCATAGCCAGCATAGTGGACCTGTCAATTATCAGGAGTTTCCCACAATTACCTCTATTTTGTTTTTTTTTAATACCTCCCCTTATTTTTCTTCTCAGTGACATAAGTAGGCTGTGAGTCTTCCCACCACTTATGGTTTTACTCTGGTTATCAGGACTGGCAGTACTCAAAGCACAGGAAGTGGGGTGTAGTGACTGTGTGTCAAACTGTGGAACATGACAGCTAGAAGCAATGGTGTGCTTAGCTAAAGTTATGAAAACAGGCTTTTTTTACCCTTCTCTACTTGTATACAGTTCCAGTGTACTAGTTTCAAGCACAACAGGTTCTTGGAAAGATGCAGTCAGAAAGGCCTTCTTTCACACTTTCTATGCATACCTCGAGAACCGTAAAGGAAAGAAGAGCTGCTGTTTGCAATTTTTTTTTGTTCTTTGCAACTCTAATGATTGAAGTGGGGTTACATTATAAATCAGTGCATTTATTTTTCTGTCATCTGTCACACTATATTCTTACTGTCCAAATTTATTCTCTTTATTCAAGGGTGGGGGGGGGAAGAGAAGAGAAGAGAAGGGAAGGAAAGGGAAGGGAAGTACAAATATCGAGAAAAATAAATTCAAATTTGAGGTAGAAATGCAATGATATTGTTTAAAATGTGTGTAATATCCTTCATTCAAAACATTACAAACAAAAGCTGTGACAAGTGACAGTTGGGCTAATCTTTCACAAGACCACTGCAGTATGCACCAACACAAAACTGGGACCATCCCCAAAACTTAACCACTTGATTTCCTAAGTAACTGCCTTCTCTTTTAAAGATTTCAATTTGTTGGACAAGAAGGAAGTGGTAAGCCAAAGAATGATTGAAATCTATGATCCATCACCACAGAGGGAGGTGATGCATAGTTATTGTAAAAAGAGACAGTATTAAACAGAAAATTAGATAAGCCAGATAGTGTGAGTACAAGATGATTGTTTATTTGTCTGTGAATCATGAGAAAGTGGTGACTTCATGGGACATGAAACCCTGTAAAATGAAAATACTTAGGTCTGAAGCTTTCGCATGCCCAAAGGACTGTGCAGGATGTGCAATTGAAATTGCCTCTTCGTGTTCTTGGGAAATAATGTGATTGCATCTCAACTACCCACATGGGGCAGTTATTTCTGGCACCCGTGTATTGAAGGCATTTAGAGGGTAAAATATGCATGTAAAATGATACTTATATCACACTCAGTGGGAATCACAGAATCACAGAAGATGCTGAGTTGGAAGGGACCCACAAGGATCCTCAAGTACAACCCTTAGCACTGCACAGGATCATCCCCATGGATCACACCATGTGCCTCAGAGTATCATCCAAATGCTTCTTGAACTCTGTCGGGCTTGGTGCTGTGACCAATTCCCTGGGGAGCCTGTTCTAGTGCCCAAACACCCTCTGGGTGAAGAACCTTTCTCTGATATCCAACCTAAACCTCCCCTGACACAATTTCAGACCATTCTCTCAGTTCTGTCACTGGTCACAATAGAGAAGAGATCAGTGTCTGCCCCTCCTCTTCCCCTCATGAGGAAGTTTTAGACTGCAATGCGGTCTCCTCTCAGTCTCCTCTTCTCCAGGCTGAACAGACCAAGTGACCTCAGCCACTCCTCATACAACTTCCCCTCAATACCCTTCCTCATCTTCCTTGCCCTCTTTTGGATGCTCTCTAAGAGCTTAATATCTTTCCTTTATTGTGGTGCCCAAAACTGCACACAATATTGAAGGTGAGGCCCCACCAGTGCAGAGCAGAGTGGGAGAATCCCCTTCCTTGACCAGCTGGCGATGCTTTGCCTGATGCCCCCTAGGACGTGGTTGGCCCTCCTGGCTGCCAGGGCACTGCTGACTCATATTCAACTTGCCATCAACCAGGACCCCCAGGTCCCTTTCCACGGCACTGCTTTCCAGCCTCTCATTCCCCAGTCTGTCTGTACATCTTGGATTGCCCCATCCTAGGTGCAGAATCCACCACTTCACCTTGTTGAACTTCATATGGTTGATGATTGCCCAGTCCTCTAATTTGTTGAGGTCTCTCTGTAGGTCCTCCCTGCTTTCAATGGAGTCAACAGCTCCTCCCAGTTTTGCATCATCTGCACAATTGCTTAGTATCCCTTCCAGTTCTGCATCCAAGTCATTTATGAAAATAATTGAAGAGCACAGGGCCCGAGATGGAGCCCTGTGGAACCCCACTAGTGCCAGGTCACCACTCTGATGTCACCCCACTGACTATTACCCTCCGTGCTCAACCCACGACCCAATTGCTCACCCACCACATGATGTGTTTATCCAGCTGTGTGCTGGACATTTTGTTCAGAAGGATACTGTGAGAGACAGTATCAAAAGCTTTACTGAAATCGAAAAAGATTACATCAACTGGCTTTTCTTGATCAGCTAGGTGAGTGACCTTGTGTGGCAGTTTGAGCCACATTAGAAATCCAAAATCCAATTTCCAGGCTTCCCCCCACCCCTTTCCATAATTTATCCCAACACCGGAGAGAAACTTTCAGACCAGAGGCTTCTGTAGGGGAAGGGGGAAGTATATACATTTATTTACACAAATAAATACTATACAAACTAAAGGCAACTATATATATATATTACATTTCTATCAGTCCTTTTAAGCCCCTCCCTTTAACTTTAGTCCAGGAGAAGTGTTCCAAGGCTGATATGTAACGCAGTCTCTCTCTCGTGGGAGTGTTCGGGAACCTGAAACACTCCCTCACCAACCTCCAGCTGGTTGCTGAAGTCCTTTCTCCTCACAAAGTCCAAGAAGGTAGCTTTGAGTCCTTTCTCCTCGGTCCCATGTGTCATTTCTGCTGTATGATCTCTCAGTCTCATACCTCGGTTCGCTGTTGCTGTAGTGTAGCTTATCACAGTAGGCGTTGGAGTCTTCATTCTTCTAAGTCAGTTTTCGGCTGCCTGTGGTCAAAACCTCGGCAGGGCAACTCCTGAGCCTCTTGGCCCATCTCCAATTTCGCCTGGGATTCTTCTCCCAA
Organism: Lepidothrix coronata; assembly: GCF_001604755.1. Classification (NCBI taxonomy): domain Eukaryota; kingdom Metazoa; phylum Chordata; class Aves; order Passeriformes; family Pipridae; genus Lepidothrix; species Lepidothrix coronata. The sequence continues at coordinate 8,071,054 of NW_016690184.1, forward strand.
GCGCTGAGCTGTTTTATTATCAGCCCATCCACTTGGCTCTGCTTCAAATGCTGAGCCTCTCCTCCACTTTACAGCAGAGGGAAAGAAAAGGCCCCCCTCCACACCTTAACTGCAGAAAGCGGGGGGGGAAGAGGGCTGGGCTGCAAGGCCTGCCCCTCTCCTCTTACCTCAGGTGCTGTGAGTCACGTCCTTCACAAACACTCACTCCAAATGCTGCCTCTAACTCTGGTCAAGGCAGAGTTGGGGGGTCGCAGGCTTCCCCTTCCCCCCCACCGAGGGGGAAAGGAGCCCAGCCACCCCCTGGCCTTCTCCACCTACACGCAGCAGACACCAACAGAGAATTGCCAACAGCTTCCAGTGGCTGTGTATATATGATTTTTAGCAGAAGCGAACAAGATGAGTGGTGATTGGCTCTCCAGGGAACACTGCTCTGGCACCTAATCACCTCTGAGCCTCCGACTCCTGGGGGGGCCATCTCAAACCATGACACTTTGTCATAAAGGGAAATCATAAGCAGGACTTTCCTCTCACGAAACCTTGCTGTCTTGTGACTAATGACTGCGTCGTCTATCAATTGTTTTTCAATACCCCCCAGAATAACCTTCTCCGTAACTTTACCAGGCACTGAAGTGAGACTGACAGGCCTGTAGTTTCCATGGTCGTCCTTCTTTCCCTTCTTGAAAATCTGGGCAACATTCTCCAGTTTCCAGTCTCCAGATTCCCAAGACCACTACAAAGTCGAGAGAGGTTTTGCGATGACATCAGCCAGCCCTTTGAGGATTCTGGGATGGATCCCATCAGTATGAATCCCTACAGTCCCCATAGATTTGTAGGGATCCATCAGGAACAGCAGATCCTGCACAATTTCAGGGTTGACTGGGAGTTGATCATCCTTGCTGTCATGGTCCTCCAGCTCAGGGCACTGAGTCCTCTTTGGTCCCTCATCTGAGTTGAAGATAGAGGCGAAGAAAGTGTTAAACACCTCTGCCCTGTCTCTGTCCCTCTTTGTGAGGTGACCATCCTCATCCTGTAACAGGCTGATGATATTTCTATACTGCCTATTGCCATTAATGCATTTGTCCCCCACACTTCTGTCCAGCTTCAACTCCAGTTGAGCTTTGGCCACACGAATTTTCTCCCTACAGTGACAAGAAGCCTCTCTGAATTCTTCCCACGTCACTTGACCTTGCTTCCATTGGGCATACCCCTTCCCTTTTTGCCTTATTTCTAAGAGAAGATCCCTGTTCAGCCAAGCCTGCCTTCTGCTTTGCCTGCTTGACTTCCAACATTTGGGAATTGCCTATTGCTGTACCCTTAGGAGGTGATGAAAAGTGACCAGCACTGATGGACCCCAGCACCTGCAAAAACATTTTCCCAGGGGACCTTTACTTACTAATTCCCCAAGCAGCCTGAAGTCTGCTCTCCTCATGTCCAGTGTTGAGGATTTGCTGGCACTTTTTATCCTGTCAACAGAGATTTTCAAAGTCAATCACTTCAGGTCGCTGTGGCCAAGATGTCACCGATCTCCAGTTCACTTGTGAGGCTCACTCTGTTGACAAGCAGCAGACTAAGGAGGGCATCTTTCTGAGTCAGCTTCCTTAGGACCTGTTCCATAAAGTTGTCATCCAGGTTTTTTAGGAATCTTGTGGCCTAGGTTGTACCAGCTGTGTGATGCTCCCAGTCAACTTCTGGCAAGTTGAAGTCCCCCATAAGGACAAGGGCAGTTGATTTGGAAGTGTCCTTTAGTTCCTCAAAGAATAATTTGTCAGAAGTCTAGTGCCTTATCTTCTTATCACAGTACTTACTCTAACTTCTCAACCAAGGGTTTATCTCAGAGCACATCAGCAAATATTTACTTCTGTATGCCTACAGTATACGACTTCCACACAAACATACCCTCAAATACCAACTATACCAGTCTCATAATGTTTTCCCATGAAAACAGAAATAAATGCTCAGGCTATTTTCCTGGTTGTTTTTAATATCAAAAAGATGTATAAGAAGGAGTCTTGACATATTAAACATATTTAGGTCATAAAGCCATTTCTTTTGTCCTGTAGTTCTAGATGACTGCATTTTGGCATCTACAGATGACTGTGACTATGAACAAACTGTCAAAGTTAATGTATATTGTGTTATTCCTGATCAGTGACAGAAACTTATAACAAGCATTTCCAGGGCATTTATGGGCACTGCTAGCAGAAATGGTGAAAATTTGGCAAATACTATATATGATATGGAAGAGGTATGCACTCTGTTTTATGCCTGTCTTGAACTAGTGTAAATCTTCTTCAGCCAAATAAATAAGGTTGAAGACAACAATTTTTAATTTCTGGTGTCTCCAGGATTGTACAACTCCCTCTGAACTGAAAATCTAGTTTCTTCACAAAGTAGACCGACCTTTTCTGTTTCACTAAAAAGAACTGTCTTTTCTTTGAGCTTCTGTTTTGCCCTTTACAATCCATCCCCATGAAGCAAGATTAAGTTAAATAATGCTGATGAGCACACTGAAAAGTTTGAAAAAAACCAAACAAACAAACAAACCACCACTTCTGTTATCAGGGAAGGTATCAATTTCATTTTCTCACTGACAGATAACACACCTCTGTGCCATTTCCCCTCAAACAAGCACTGAAAATTCATCTCAAATTATCAGTACATATCCTTCTGAAATGATTATTAACTGTGTTTTCCTCTTTGTCCAAGTCTGTCCTGCAGACATTGGTTGGCCTTGTCAACTCTCAGTTTCACGTCCTTTGCAGCAGGGGATAAAAAACAAGATAAAAAAGAAGTTACTGCCTCCAGCCACCACTGTCTTTTCCCCAGTAAGTGGAGATGTCTACCTCATAAATCAGCGCCTGGGCTACAGAAATATTCAGCTAGCATATCAAGATGAACCTAAATAGCCAGACCAAAAACTGTAGTGGCAAAAGATTTACCCATTTCTAGTGACAACTTTAACATTGAAACCAGCTGTTCAATGCACAATACCGTAATGCTCTTCAGCAGCTTCTAATTGCAACAAGCTTCTCTCAAATACATACTCTCTTTGCTCAGTCGGTGTTTTCGTGCCTACCCCTCATGATTTCATATTCTGCAAAACTACTGCTTAAAAAGAAGGCTAAAAAATCTAATTAATGTTAATTATAATAATCATTAGCATAAATTTTTCACATCCAGAATCTCTTAGTTTTCCTTAATGAGTTTTTTCTAAAGTGTTCTTCATTTAATGTAACATACTGTAGCAAGTTCTGTTCTTTGAAATGGGTTTACAATTTTGAAAGCAAAAAAGCCAAGGAGGAGTAACTTCATATTTCATCCCAAACTTTCAAACTGGGAGAAGAGTTTGAACATAAAAGCCTATATATCTGACTCCCTGTCTAACTTAAAGACTATGGGGAAAAATCAAACCTCAGCAGAATTTATTTGTACTCCCCAGTGGAACTGGAACCAGTTAAAACCCAGCAGACACACTTAGAGGCCTGACACCAGTTTCCAGTTTCCAGTCTCCAGATTCCCAAGACTACTAAAAAAACCGAGAGAGGTTTTGCAATGACATCAGCCAGCTCTTTGAGGATTCCTGGATGAATCTCATCAGGCTGAATTCCTACACTCCGCATAGATTTGTAGTGTTTTTCAGCAGGTTTTGCCTCTTCAACATTTAATAATTTTTCTAACTTGAACCCTGATAACTGGTAATCATAGAAAACAACAAAGGGATCCAGTGAAGAGGTCTTTCTCATCCTGCTGTCAGAATTTGCCCTGCATTAAAAAAAAATAGTTTATCTCACAGATTTCACAGGACAACCTAAAACCTGCAAGGATATTTCAAGAGATTAAGATCTTGCATCCATGGACACCACACCTAGGGGTACGGCTGCATTTCTCAGGAAGAGAGGATCAGTGTGGGAACCACACACTGGACCCCCGATCAGTCTCCTCATGAAGTCACTCCTCACCTCTATTTTGGACCACTTCAACAAGCACTCTTCTAGGCATCGCCCAAACACAAGAGGAGGTGCTCTCAGTTCATCATGGTCAAGGGTACATTTGTTTTGGCTCTGCCTCAAAACACAGCCTTATAACAGCATCCCGGTAGATGTTGCATCTTTGAACATACCACTTCCTAAAGTGTACAACATATACGTTCTAATTTGTATGCTAAAAACATCCGTCTGGTGGGTTGTAACACAGCCCCTATGTTATTTCAGGCAGTCTGAACAGCAGAGAAACAAAAATATGTCTTAAGGCCAGAGGGGGCCCAAGACAGACTAAAGCCAATTTATACATAGTATTTGCTTGAGATGGTGCATTGAACATATGGTCCAAGGGTTTGATAAGTGCCTATGATTTCTTCAGCAATTCAGGAATTGCATAACACCCACTCTGTCTTCCTGGATGCCACAAAGTCCCAGTCTGAGGTTGCCCTTTGTAAAATGTAGTCTTTCAGGTTACAGCTTCTTAACGTGGAGATGCACACGTACGCACAAGTGAAGCTATCATTTTACAGCACAAGAGATTCTCTGCACTAGCACATGGCATATGTAATCAGGCTGTGTTTATTCCCTCTGGCTCTGAGGCCATCTGGCACTGGTGAAGTCTATTATCATCCAAAAAAGGGTGCCTGCATCCAAACTACATGTTGGGCATGGTGCCTGGCCCGTGACAATTCTCAAAACATGCCCAGGAACTGTTTGGAAGAGGCCTGGGCTAACTGCCCGGGGACAAACCATTCCAGGGTCTGCTCAAACAATTTAGCAGTGTAGACAATGAAGTTAGTGCCTGGGCCTGTCTTCTGGCACTGTGTAATTTCCAGTTTAAGCAAAGCCTGCAACTGCAATGATAAAGGCTGTTTCTTTCATGAAGCACACTTCTGTCTGAGTGGGATAAAGTACTTCACATCTACTGCATGCTAAGAGTGTCTCCAGAGATCAAAAGACTTCTGCAACTCAAACTAAACACAATTTACTGAATCCTTGGAACACTCCAGACTGAATACTTGAAAGTGTAATAACAAATTGATAAAGGAAAGATCCATTTCTAATATCTGTCACTTTAAGTTCAATACATGTAGATCTTTGCAGTGGGCAGAGTTCTAGAGGAGTTCAGGCAAGCTGAGGTATGAAGGGGTGTGTAGAGGAGCAGGCTTGTATGAGTCAAGCCATAGAAAGCATTCAGCTGAGTAATCTAGAGCCAAACAGCTTTCAGGATGCTGGAGCATCATATCCATAGTGGTGAGCATGGTTTTCACTCCTTTGGTTTTCTTAGATTTATGAGGAGACCACTTACAAAGAAACAAACAAACAACAACAACAAAAAAAAACCAAACCAAAATAAAAGACCCAAAATAAACAGAGAGGCTTTAAAGGTTCCTCATGCAAACTATGTACCCTGTAGCCATTTTAAACAAAGTAAGAAGTGCAAACAAAAAAATCATATTCTCTCATTTATCCTAGATTAAATGCTAGGAAACTGGAATAAAAGTTTCTATAAACATAAATTGTTTTTCTGATTCCAGCAGTCATGGAGATACCACAACACAAGATGCTTTCAAACTCTCATTTCTTCTGATTCTTTTATTTTTTGTTTTTAAATTGTTCCTAGGAATTTGAAGAGTATGCTGCTTCTATAATAACCATTGGCATTTTCTGAAATAATTAGAAGAATAGTTGGCTTTAATATCTTCACTTATCAACTAGAAGAATAGTTGGCTTTAATATCTTCACTTATCAACATACACATGTGCACACCCGCGACACAGTGACATTTTACACGGCAATAGTCAATGTAAAGAAACTCAAGAGTCGAAAGGATTCCCCTGGACCACTGGGTTCAGCTGTCTGCAACTGCGGCTGACCACGACATAAGGTTTCAGACATTTATCAGGATCCATCTTCATAACTACTTATTTGCCTCAAAGTCAGAGATGTTCCTGAATTTTAGCACTCTGACAATCAGATACCTTCTTCTGAAGTTACAGGAAGTGCACACCACTACTCCTCATGCTATCATGTCATTGCTGAAATCTCTCTGCTCCCTCCTCTGCTGTTTCCAGAGACAAGGCCTATCCCACTCTCAGCCCTGGGACTAACTCAATCTCTTTACAATATGCTGACACTGTTAATGATAAAGTTCTTTGCACTATTAATGGCAAACCTTCAATAACAAGCACATATCTTTTGACGTGAAGTTATTTCAGCAAGTTATCAGATTAACGTGGCATAGTCTTCCTTTGGTAAGTAGGTTGTATTTTTTTTCCTTCGCTGTAATAACTTTCACTCTTTTTTCTAATACTATGCAAATCACTCAAGTCAGATTAATGGACATGAGGTTGCCATTTCCCTTTTGTAGATACAGATATTACAGGAAAGGTGAATATAAAGATAATTTCATGAGCTCACAAAAACAGTGTTAGTGAAAATCATAGAAGTTCTTTATCCTATATATTTTCTTGTTTCTTATTTTCAGGTTTTTTTTTGTTTGTTTGGGTTTTTTTGGTTTATTAGTTGGTTGGGGTTTTTAAATTATTATTTGTATGAAGAAAGAGTCAACAAACAATACTGGAGAAAAACATAGAAATTTTAATTTTTTAGCCTTCAGCTTTGCACTGTTGCATTATAGGATAAAGACCTTTCAGTTATAAGAACAAATTGTGTCACTGACTTTTTCTAAAAAAAACATACAAAATCCAGAGTTTTTTTCTTGAGAATCAGCAAATCCCACTGAATGAAAATCCACAGGAGTCTCAGAGTATTACTGCAGCACAGGTATTAGTCAATTGCTTTATTGAGTTGACTCTCTGAGATTCAATTCACTTGCAAGTCTCAGTGGGTATATGCTCTTCTGCCTCTAAAGCTGAAGTGGTCTTAGCAGATCGTAAAAGAAAAGGCACTTTTTTTCCCATTACTGGAAACTCCTTAAGTAGGTGCTTGGATTTAATTTAAATGGTCTGGCAAAATGGACATTCAATGCAGAAAGCTTCAGCTGAAAACAATTTGTTTGTGAATGTTACAAGCTATTGAAAAAAAAAATTGGACTGGAAGTTAGACTCTAACCATAACTCTAGCAGACACTTGTCTACCCCGATTTGCTGAGAAATTTTCAAAGTAGCGCTGCAAGTACCTTTGATCCGTGCATGCTTACTGCTACATCACGTATCACGTGTATGAGCGTCACGTGAGACGTGTCACGGGTCGGTCATCTGAGCTTCTGACTGTGGGTGCTGCTTTCGAGTAAAACCGCAGGCAGAAATACTGTCACAATTATGCCAGCACTTAACCTCATTTCAGTTCTTTTATATTTAAGTATTGCTGTCTTTCTAGAGCTGTGCATCTATTACGACAGCTACTGTATTTGGGCTAAGTTTCTGTATTCCTTCCAGTTTTGCATAAATCATAAGCTGTGGCTGCCTGGTATCCAAATGAATTTTTTTGTTGTAAGCAGCTTCCACCACCTCTGTCAAACACAGGCCTTTTCTAACTTCTGCCACCTCTGTAACTGCAATGATTTCTTCTCTCAGTTCAAGAATTTTCCTGATTTTCCCTAAAATTTCCTTAATATATTTCTCTGTGTGTGCCTTTTACCTGTCTGTCAGCATCTACTTTCTGAGACTACCAGACAATCCTTGAACTTTCTGTTCTTATATTATATTATAAAAGAATATTATTATATATTATCTTATTTATAAAGGTAGACAAACATAAACACCAACTTGCACATATCCCTAGGTATTTGGATTGATTTCCAGGGTAACTACATTATCTACCTTCATCATTTTATCATGGTTTCCTGCTTGTGGTTAGTTCTATTTGGTTCTTTGTGCCCTACCTATGCAGAAATTCATTCAATAGTCTTGTGAAACTTAAACGGTAAACTCTTCAGAGTATCAACTATTTGCTTCTCTCACATTTGTCTTTATTTGTTTTTGTAGAGTGCTATGCATGCTTAAGTTTGAAATACTAAGTATAAGGGCCAATGCCATTAACTCCTCAAACTCCAAAGTCACATACCAGGTTGATTTTAAGACTGTATATTCTGCATAAGCTATCTTTCCCACAGTCTGGGAAACAGGATGGCTCCAGGGACTGCATTCATGCCTCTCTCTTAATTTAAACATAGTGAGGTATCAAATGTCTGGATGAACACGGCATGTTGTACGCATAAATTGTTACCTATGACTACTTGAGAGATGCCAAGCAAAAACAATATTTTGAACCTTTGTCATCTTCAAGTGAGAAAATTTGCTGTGGACACAGGTGTCCAAGCTCACATTACACACAACACGAAATTCCAACTGGCTCCTGGTGCTGCTGTATAGACTCAATGAGAGTCTGAAGAGAAAAGCTGCTCTTGGAAAACTATCTTGGGAGCTGATTTTTTCGTAAGCACAATCACATAGTTTCTGCTGAATGTCTCCAGTAATTTGGTAGTTCATCACACAGAAACACTTTATGTCACTGATATCATACTATCTCCTAGTAATTTAAAAATATGCCGCAACAGCAGAATATATATATAACATGTTACAGATATTATTAATCCATGAAGATATCCTGTATGGTTAAATTACTGTCCAGTATCTTAAACATTCATTTATTTTATTAAATCAAACTTTATTTCTAATTCCCTTTCTCAGAGTAGCTATACCTATCCAAAAAAAAAAAAGAAAACAATTACAAAGCATTACTGCAAGATTAATCAGCCCAATAGACAGAGACCAGAGATTACTTGAGCTGTGCACAAGGAACATTCTTCTTCCCATTTTGGAGGTGTACTCTGTAACAACGTTGAGTCCCCATCTTGAAGTACTTACATTTATTCAGGCCTCCCTTTCCGCACAACACTGTATGTGCCTGCAGTTTGGAAGCTTCAGCCCTCACCCTGTTAGCTAATGTGAAACTCAGTGGTCATTTGGGAATAGCTCTCAGAAGGAGCTGTTGAAGACTCTGGCATGATGGGACTTCCCTGACAAACCCAACCCTGTGGAAACACTGGCATCCCTTGATCCCATCAGTTACAGACTGAGATACTCTTCCCTGTGTTGCATCACCGGACCCTTCCACAAATGCAGTTTTCTTCTGTTCTTGACCTACTTTGCACAAATGTTCATTCACTCATCACTGCCAAAACTACAAATCATGGCTTCCTTGTTTTCTTCTCCTTTCCCCTCTCTCCTGAATCCCTTTTCCACATGCATACCAATCTTTTCTCTTTTTTATTTTTATGCTTTGTTACTTATAAATAGATGTCTTTTTGTATGTGACCTTTGGTTTGCAAAGCCTTCTCCACCCTATGGCTCAGGAGAGGCCATTTTAGTCGTTCTGGTTTTGCAGTTCTCCCAAGAATGTAATTTCCTTGAGAAAAGGAAAAAGAAAAATGAAAAAATAAAAAAAAAAAAGAAAAAGAAAAAGAAAAAATCTTCCCCTTCAAATTGGATATCAAAATCCATTCATCCACTTCTAATTTTAGTTTCCCTTAGTGAATACTACTCTGTAATTAAAACATTGGCAGATGAGAATATTATAGAGCTGTGCAGTTCAAGTGAACATTATTGTTAAACATAATAATTTTGTGTCTGACAGTCTAGTAAACTGACTGAAAACATGTAGGACCATCCAGATTAAGGCTGGTAAGGACCAGTTTACACTGCATCATTCAGACAGACTCCATTTCCACAGGTAGCATTCGCAATAGGACTAAAACCAGTGAAGAGCTGACAGAGACCAACATGTCAGGGCCAATGCTGACCTCTACCAGCAGATGATTTAACTTCCTTTTCAAAGAGATGTGTATAACTGTTCCAGAAACCCCTCGTTCACATATATGTTGAATGTCAAGTAACAAGACCATTACAGAACCAAGTCACCAGAATCATTTCCTTCCCATCACCTAAGTATCCATCTTCCACAGACCTCCAGGTTTTCCTGACCTGGGAAGAAGGATTCAAATTATTATGTGCCACACTCAACAAAAAAAATGCCAGTGTCCACAGACACAGTTATACATGCATTTTTACTTGGAGTTCCATTTGCAGGAGACTCCCTGTAATCACTCATTCCTATCCTCACTGACTTCCATTTCATTACCCATTCTCTCCATCCCCAACCTCATTTCTATCTCAACCCTAAATACAGCTGCACCTGCAAAACTGAGGTAGCTGTGAGCAGCATTGTAGAGGTAGGAACAAATGTCTGGGAAAGGGCAACAGCTCTTAATCATGATTTATGACAGATCAGATTGTTTCAAAGAGGAACTATCCCATGATACAGAAACAATCTGAACTTTTTACAGTTAACATACACCTGTGACAGGATTTTACCTTTATTACAAAACAGGGATTTTGTCTTTTTTACATCAGCAAAATGCAAGGGTGCAAATTCCAGTCAGCTTTCTACCCATCTGTTTTAACCTGACAACTGAAATCCTACAGCAGATATTTCTGCTGAGTAGAATAAAATGAGAAAGCAAAGCCCAAGAGGCATTAACAGTTTCATCAGTCCAAAGAAAATCAGCAAGGATGTGTCAAGGAACACCCACAGCGTGGCACATGCGAGCTCCTTACTTCATTCTCTCATCTATGTTATAATGCAGAAGTTTTAGTTGGGTGTATAGTCTTCCATCTTTAAGTTTTCTCTTGTAAACAACACGAGTCAGAATTTCTCACAAGGCAAATCAGGCCTTAGGGCAGATAGAAGGAGAAATCGATCACATGTCCTCATGCGGAAGATGTATCTTCCTCTTATGAGGAGAGATGCCAGGAGCTGGACCTGTTTAGTCTAGAGAAGAGAAGACTGAGAGGGATCTCATTAATGCATATAAATATCTCAAAGGCAGGTGCCAAGAGGATGGTGCCAGACTCTTTTCAGTGATGCCCAGCCACAGGATGAGGAGCAATGGGCATAAAGTAAAACACGTAAAGTTTCACCTCAACATGAGGAAGAATTTCTTTATGTTGAGGGTGGCAGAGCACTGAAACAGGCTGCCCAGGGAGGTCGTGGAGTCTCTGGAGACAAAACCCACCCGGAAAAATTCCTGTGTAGCCTGCTTTAGTTTACGCTGATTTGGCAGGGGTGTGGGAGTAGATGATCTCCACGGGTCCGTTCCAACCTTAAAAATTCTGTGATTCATGCTGCACTTCCTAGAGATAGGAATGCTGGGCTGTGCTTTCGTCTAAAATAAGGAGCAAAATTGTAAGACATTGGCTGCTTTTTTTTAGAATTTATGCAGATGAGCAATTATTTGCTTTGCTTTATACGCAGGGGAAATCTATTTTTATATAAAGAAATAAACAGGCTTATTTGGCCCTCTGCTCTTCAACATCTTCCTAAATGACTTGGACTCAGGACTGGAAGGGATACTAAGCAAGTGTGCAGATGATGCAAAACTGGGAGGAGCTGTTGGCTCCATTGAAAGCAGGGAGGACCTACAGAGAGACCTCAACAAATTAGAGGACTGGGCAATCACCAACCATATGAAGTTCAACAAGGTGAAGTGGTGGATTCTGCACCTAGGATGGGGCAATCCAAGATGTACAGACAGAATGGGGAATGAGAGGCTGGAAAGCAGTACTGGCTGATGGCAAGTTGAATATGAGTCAGCAGTGCCCTGGCAGCCAGGAGGGCCAACTGTGTCCTGGGGGCATCAGGCAAAGCATCGCCAGCTGGTCAAGGAAGGGGATTCTCCCACTCTGCTCTGCACTGGTGGGGCCTCACCTTCAATATTGTGTGCAGTTTTGGGCACCACAATAAAGGAAAGATATTAAGCTCTTAGAGAGCATCCAAAAGAGGGCAAGGAAGATGAGGAAGGGTATTGAGGGGAAGTTGTATGAGGAGTGGCTGAGGGCACTTGGTCTGTTCAGCCTGGAGAAGACTGAGGGGAGACCTCATTGCAGTTAACAATTTCCTCGTGAGGGGAAGAGGAGGGCCAGACACTGATCTATTCTCTATGGTGACCGGTGACAGGACCTGACAGAATGGCCTGAAGTTGTGTCAGGGGAGGTTTAGATTGGATATTAGAAAAAGGTTCTTCACCCAGAGAGTGGCTGGGTACTGGAACAGGCTCCCCAGGGAAGTGGTCATGGCACCAAGCCCGACAGAGTTCAAGAAGCATTTGGATGATACTCTGAGGCACATGGTGTGACCCTTGGGGATGGTCCTGTGCAGGGCCAGGAGTTGGACTTGATGATCTTTGTGGGTCCCTTCCAACTCGGCATCTTCTGTGATTCTGTGAAATAAAAAACAGGGTTGGTTCTTTAAAGTTTTTACAAACCAGTTTCAAAAAACTCTACCTCTGCACTCCTAGACCCCTAGCTTGCATTAACATTTTGCTGACAAAACACACTGGAGTAACATATGAACAGAAGTATTTAAATTGTGCTGTTTCAGTTTAAATGTGATCTCTCTGTTACCACTTTAATAGCTCTTCCCTTGAGAATTCTCTTGTCACAAAGCTCCTGTAGGAGTTTGCTCGTAAATTTGCTTGGCATCACAGTCCCTGTACAGATGGTATGTTGTCCTGCCCATTTTGATGTTAGATATCCAAAGGGGATGGTGTGTTAGTTGATAATGGACTTAACATTCAACCTTCAGTTATAGTTCTTTCACTTAAAAGGTTGCAGAGCGAGCCTGCTTAATGGCTCCTGAATATTAAAAATGGGAGTGTTTTGCCTGTGGTAAGTGACTCAGGGTTACAACTGAGAGACGTCCAGTATTTCTTTTATCTGTAGTGATCCACAGAGGAGAACCTCAGTGGAACTACCTAATAGGAAAGCAGGCTCTTTGCCATAAGTTTGTCTTTTCACTGCTCTCATCTGCTTGCACTGCAGCATGCCAGGAGGCAGACAGCTTTCTCCCTCATTCCTCCAGCCTGCCCTGGGAGCCTTCGGTGCCTTTTTTAAACTCACTTCTCATGCCTGGGAATAAAGGGTTAGTCCCCCAGATTCCAGAAGCAATAATGCATTGGCCAAGTTATGAAATCCAGCATCTCTTTAGCATGTTCCCTCCTCCTGAGAAGGAGTTCACTATCTTGATGCTGAGATTTTAATGTACAAAGTACATGCCAGAGGAGAACATTACACACCCAGCCAACATGCACAGAAATCAGGATGAATCCACTAACTGATGTGGTGCTACTTGACAGGAACTTGTTTCTGCTTCCCAGTATAGGAATATTTCCAGTGAATATATTCAAGGTCCTCTTGTACAGAAAAGAGCATATCACAAGTGCATGCATGATCGTTCCTTGAACTACAGCTAACTTCACAGAAAGCTGAGTTAGTCTTGGCCAAGCTAAAATAAAATATTCCAGAGACTGAAATTATTGTGCAGGGGAGCTACAGAAGCTGTCTAAGTGGTTAATTAACAGTAAAAGGAACCATGGACAAAATGTTAGTGGTGGAGAAGAGCTTAGGCATCAAGTTGGATAAGAGCATTTCATTGTTCTCCATCATTTCAAAAACAGGTACTTAAAGCACCAGCCTGCTGTACATGAGTCTCCTTTTTTTGCCCTGAAGGATCTTCTCCAGCTCATCTAAATGATCCTTTCCTTAGTTTAAAGTTAAATCTACATCAAGTTCAGATATGTGTGCGGATATTCTTGTCAGTCATATTACCATAATTTGTTATAGAAAAATAAAAGTGAAGCTGCACAAATAAAAGTCACATTAAAATAAATGGGAGCTTCTGTTTAGTTTGATCCAAACACAGTAGTTTATATGGCAATAATACATAGTAAAATATGTAGAACAGATTGCAAGTAAATCTCAGTTTTCAGGTTATGTACATCAGTTCATATCTCTTATCTTGTTGTCTTGGATTAATATCATTACAGTCCACAATCCTTTCCTCAAGACCTGAATTTCCAATCATTAATGTAATTTAGACATTCCTTAGAAGTAGCCAGAGATCCATGGCTTGCAAAGCATCTGTCACTTTTAGCCTGTTTTCAGAAATCTTTCCCCTTTTCCCCTTTTCCCCTATAAAGAAAGGGGGTTTAGAGGCAGCCTACTTACATAAAATAACATCCTAATCATCTTTAAACTAAATCCCACACATGAGTCCTCAAATGAAGATACTGATAATTCCAGTGGTCACTAAATGGACCAGTCTACGAACAGAAGTGAATTCCATCTAATGGGTGCTCGCTGTTTTCACCCCACAAAGTTCTTTCTTTTTCCTTTTTCTTTTCACATAAAATGCACATTTCTTAGAACCTCATGCAAAAAGCAGAGACCTACCTCATGGACAAATGAGAGGGGATTTCAGATTAGAACAACACACATGATTAAAGGACTCCAGAGACTGACTAACTGTACAAAGAGAAGTTTTGTAAAATGAATACAACACATTTCTCTGACTAAGAATTGATTAAATTATGAAAAAGGCATGATCATCATTTTCCCTGTAAATACTTGAGGGCTATAATAATGAAGAAAATAGATGAATTTCAGTAGTTTGCTTTCTTGAATATAAAACAATATTTTTGGCGATTACAGCCAGTGAAGAAGGATTCCCACTTCTGGACCAACAAACTTTTACCCATTGCCCAAGCAACTGTGCATGTACTATGAATTAATGCCAGTCTACAGCCCAGCCTAGCATTGGAACAGCTCTTGGGCAGCTGCCTGTGAAGACTGGAGAGGTACCAGTCTCTTTTCTAGGTATGTGCATGAGATTTCAGGTGGAGACAACTGGGATAAGAAATACTGCCAAGGAAGGCAGAGTAGTCAGGCTGTGTTTTTCTGAGTGCATTCAGTAACTCAATCCATGTATTGAAATGAAGTTTTACTCCAACCAACCTGACTTCGTCAGAGGAAAAAAGCCCCTTTGAGATTTTAATATTAATATAAATTATAATATATTTCAACACAATGACATCTCAGCACAGAAAGTTATTCATTGAACATAGAGTTATAGGCCTGCAGTCTATCTTCCCTGTATTTCCTCCACACTAGTCTCCTGGCATTGACTCCACCCTCTCCACACAAGTAAGTACTATACAATTATATTACTCACTAAAAAACATGACAGTCAGTTTTCCTCACACATGATATAAATGGTGAACCTTCAGAGTGACAATATACAAGATGAGGGTTCTGACTTTGAGTTAGAAAATCAATTCCACACATAATAGGACAGCATGAGAGAAAAAGGAGATTTTTGTGGAGTGCCTTGATCTAGCACTGAGTAATTACCTCAGGAAAACCCAAATCAGAGCAAAGCAGCAGCATTATTTATATTGGTGAGTCAATTCCAGCACACTTTTCCCCCACATCTGAAGTGTAGAAAGCAAATGAGAAAGGCTATTCAGAAGAGGTGGGATGGTGCTCAAAGACAAAATGTGAACTATTGAACAAAACTCAGTCCATATGGTCACTTGAACTATGCAAAACTATGAAAAAGATATTTCAGCTCATTTTTTAGTGATTATTTCTTCAAGCTTATTAAAACTAGAACCATTTCCTAGAGAGGTAAACAGTAACAACGCTGCCCAAAGCAATTAAGACAACACTGGGCAACATTTTCTGTCAGAGGCAGCCCAGCTTTAGCAGTGGGGAGCAGACATAAGTGTTACTTCTGTAACTAATTTCTAATTAATCAGGAAGATTTCTAATTTATCAGGAAGAGATTTCCTTTGGGTTTGCTACATTCTTTTTAAGTTCACATTTCTTTGTTCCCCTGTCTGATGTAAATCCACAGAACATGACGTGTCTCTTTATACACAGTTTTGTGCTTTAGAGTATTATTTTCACAATACCAGTTTTTAAAGCCTTTTAAAGCATTACAGACTTGGCTGAATACACCAGAAGTCATCTCGTAGGCACAGTCATAGAAATAAAAACAGAAATAGAAATTGAAAAAGGAAGAATGGAACTTCACATCTCAAGTGCAATTCCACTCCATACAAACTGCACATCTCAATTTCAGCAATATTCAGTTTTATGAATAGTCTCATTTTAATGCACAAGTTACTTATTCTTCTTGCAGCAAGAAGTGCAGAAAAATATGTTAGTTCCTGTTTCTTATCCCTTCTCTCTGGCAACTAACCATTAGACAGCCCACTAAACTGGAAGTATGCCTTAGCTGTGGTTGACTGAATACCTGTTTTCTTCTTCAGATTCCTCTTTGAAATGTGTTTTTTTTCTCAGTAAGAGTTTATTTATGAGTTTTGCACACCCTGTACAATTCCATTGTTTCTTGATTTTTGCTTGTCTGTATTGTACTGCACATCCCTCATGGTGTTGTTTGTAAAAGAGAGGAAAAAAAGAGCCCAGTCAGTCCTGACCTGAAAAGTTCATTATTTAGTTGAGAATGTTTCTGAGATGAGAAGTGCTGCATACCTGAAGCAGATGAGGCCACACTTGACATAGAGAGAGAGGCAGTGCTGCTCAGATACAGAGCAGACTTCTGGAACAAGGTGGCCCATGAACAGACGTGAGTAAGCAGGGACCAAAGCATCCCAGAGGTGGCCACAGGCCTCTCAGCACAGCAGGTAGAGTCTTTCTGGATGAGTCCCTATCCTGCTCAGAGCAGCAGTCACAGCACAGATCATTAAAAATGGATCAAATGGGGATGTAAGATCTGGATCCACTTTGCGGGATTGATTCCTTCTGACATTTTTGCCTTCTCTTCAAGGTCTCACTACCTCTTAGAAGCTCTTCTCCCTTACAGGAGATCAGTCCTTGTTCTGAGGAAATAGCTCGGGGTGTATATTTCAATAAATGAAGAAGGACCCCAAACTTCTAGGCCACAGGCTCTTGGGTATCTGACCTGAATAGACGGACAGCTCAGGTCTCACCCAGCAAGCCACTCAATCATGTAATGATCTCCTTTAGGCACAGTCCAGTTCAACAGAAAAATTAATTCCAACATGATTCACAACTAAGTGTTTAATTCATTGCAAGCAAAGAGTTCTCAGTACTTTATTTCCCCTAGGAAGAGGCAGAAGGGATTTCTTAACTATCAACCACAGTTCAGGGTGAAGATGAGCACTGAAACTTTTCCCCAGAAATAGAAAGTTTGTTTAGGTTTTTTGTTCTGTCTTTTCTGAGCTTGATTTCTCCATCTGTAGGTGAGAAAGAAGGTGAGAAGAAGGCAGAAGACAAATGTGGTGATGGAAGCTGGAAAAGAAGTAAAAGGGATTTTGTTAGCACTTGCATCCAGTCTGAACTATGGAAAATACCATGACCTTTTGCAAACTGAAACATTGTAGATGTGCACAATGCATGTACTTACACAAGCAGAAGAAACTTCTTTCTGGATTTTTCTTTTTGCCTATCAGCATCAGAAACATGAATTTTGCCCCTTGCAAGAGGCCTGGACTTCTGTTCTTGTGCACATTCTGGAGCATGATTCAGATGAAGTTCTTTTTTTGCCACTAACCCCATTACCTAATGTTTTGCAGCCTTGCCCAATAAAGATTTATTCATCTCATATGTTCTTGGTTGTGACCTTATGTTCAGCCGCAGTTGGACTGCTTTACGCTCCAAGGCTCTTGCCTCAGCATTCCAAACCTGGGAACTGCTGTGCCTGGGAAGACTAGCCTGAAGAGCCTCGCTGGACAGTAAATCTGCCCTTGAAGACACAACCTTTTTAAATCAAGCATTCCGCCTCATCTGTTTTCTTATTGTGCTTATACTGCCCTGAGGAAAATCCCAAATAAAAGTCCAATATATTTCAAATATGTTATTTAACTGAAGTACATTTTGCTTAGATTCGTTTTGAATTGTTTAACTTTTCTTTGAATATCCCTATGCACTGCTTATGAAGAATGTCTCTCAGCAAACTTTTCCACTGACAATAGGAGCCCACCATGAGGGTTTACATGACTAAAGGGGGCACTGTACTTATCTTGCTGGCCCCCCCGATCCAGACTTGTTTCACACTGAAGTTTTCTGCAGCTAAATCTTATCCTTCCACAAACTACATGCAGATGTGCAGTTCAGAAAATGTGACTCAAAAGTTTTCTTTAAAGTATTGCCCTCCTTCCCTCTCCCTTGCTGGCCGGAAGTTAATGAGGATCATCCCCACATTTCTCTTAATCTCTTCAGTATTTAATTCCCCAAACCAGCTATGTTCCCCTCCTGGTGAAATCTTGTATTGAGAACTAGCAGGAGCACTTATTTCTCTGCTCAGGGAAACTGTGAATAACACAGGACAGGCTCAGTGCTGACATGTATCAGGAAAGGTGGTGTTTAAGTGTCATGAGCTCTTCAGAGCTATACCTTCTAATATTTATTTGACAATACTCAAAAGATCTTTTATTTTAATTACAGCTAATTTCTACCACTCATCATGCTGAAAGTAAAGTTCAGACTCTGCCAGATTAATGGCACTTTGCTACCTATGAGGTTCTTTATGGCTAATTTTTCACCATCCATCAAGCTTTGTTCATGCATACTCAACCAAATGAACAGGATTCTAACCAGGGAAGGTGAGATAGTTAATAAAAAAATAATGAAGGATATTTCTGAGACACTCTGATGAACTCAGTACTTAAACCTTTCAACTTGCATTTATTTACCCAGAGGAATATTTAATGTGATCTTCCAATTTTAATAATTTTTCTTAGTGTATTGTTTTTCCACAAGTTTAACTATCTGTAAAAAACCCAAGACATCAAGAACATAAGAAAAATAAGCTGTCAGTTTAACACCAGTGATCTTGATAGGAGGAGGGGGGTCTAATAAGTTGTTTTATCTGCACTGAATTCACTGTGGACTTTACATTGATGAGGTGCTGCTGAAAAGTACTGAAAAGTAAGTACTTCTTGCTGCTCTGAGAAGGAACACATGTGAGACTAGAATCACTGTGTGTTTCCTTAAGAAACAGAAGTTCACCATAATATCAAGGCTTTCCTTCAGCTTTTCTTTGTAAGAGAGAATTCAGCTGTGTTTAACCTCAGACTTAAATTAATATTGATAGCTGCAGAAAAAGAGTTTTTAACAGGATTGCATTTCACAGTTTCAGGAAAATGTGAGTTCCCTTCCCTTTGTGTGGAGATTTCTCTAAACAGGGAAATCCAATTCCCTTTGGATTCTTCCCCTCTGAGTGAGGCTGAGACTGAGTCATCCTCTGTTTGTTTGTCTTTGATGACAAATATTACTCTCAACTTACAAACAATGTCAGCAAGAAAACAGGGCATCTGAAGCTTGGTTCAGTTATACTTCTATCATTCCAAAATACTACATAGAAAATATGCATATGCTTAATCTTAAACACTTGAATAACTCCACAGGTTTTAGCTGGGATATTTGTATCATTAAAATTTGCTGAATGAAGACCATCATACTTATTGAAGCTGTGTCTCATTTGTGATAGTAATTTGGCATTGGTAGAGCTGTGGCATTTCTGGCAATGAAACAGACTTAACAATTTTTTAGTTTAGACATACTTTTCTGGAAGCACCATGACATTCAAGATTTAATACAATGACTTATCCCGAAGGTGTCACCTACACACAGGTAGGACAGACCATACTTCATGGTCCTCCTGCAGAGAGCACTGCTAGACTGTCAGTCTTGCCTTTGAAAGCTGTTAATTCCATTTGTGCACCTGTGAGTGCCAAATGCAAGGTGTATGATGGAAACCACTTGAAAGCATAGCCCACTCTGCAGCAAGCAACAGGTCCAGGAATTTTATGTTTTCTTTCTTCAGTGATTCAATTATAGTTTTGTCTGAAGCAGTGACAAAAGCAGAATTCTGGAACTTCAGCTATCCAATTTAAAGTAAATAATAAATAATAATTCATTTTTATTAAAATAAATGAAAAAGAAACAATTCTGTAGCAGACTACAAAATGCTGCACACAAAAAAATATGAATATTAATGTATTGCAGTTTCAGCTGTCAGAGTCTTTTCTCCTTGCTGTCTTTTGCCCTGCTGAGCAATGAAATAGGTGTTCTGTCAAGCCAGGCTCTTTTCACAACAGAAGAATGAAACTGTTTCCTTGGTTAGACAGCTCACCCTTGAGGTATGCTCAAAGCATATCCTTTTTTGCACATCTATATTGCAGCTTCCAATTAGGGAGGCAAGCAAGGGAGAGAATAAGATGTTCTTTGTCTCCAGACACAAAATTCCTTTCTGACAAAAAAGGTAGGATTCGGCAACGCAAAATGCTTTTATTCATATGAGAGAATTCATATATACGTGCATGACTTTCCTTGAGTCTGTTGGAACAACAGATCTCAGAAGTTGGACTATTCAGAGCTGGAAATGTTTGTCTGATCCTCTGCAGCAACACTTTTATGGAGAAAAGCTTTTTTGTCCCAAGAATATTCTCATCTGCAAACATAATACAGCCTCTTCTCCATCTGATAGTGGTTTTCCACTAAATTCAGTCTGGGCAAAATACCTAAGTAAATCCTGCTGTTATTTCTACTTGCTGCTGAGTGTTGATTTTTTGTAGTCATTTCTAATGCAATACAAGATGAGAAAAATTATTTTTTTTTTAAATAGGGGAAAACACAAATACACTGCACAAGATTATTTCCAAGTTGCTGCTCATCATCAAAGGCTGAGACAGCTGGACAGTCCTAAGACAACACCAAACAATGAACAACTCAGATTAGATATTCAGGAAAGCTCTGTCTCAGCTAGGATTCTAAACAATGACCTA
This sequence comes from Lepidothrix coronata, assembly GCF_001604755.1. Classification (NCBI taxonomy): domain Eukaryota; kingdom Metazoa; phylum Chordata; class Aves; order Passeriformes; family Pipridae; genus Lepidothrix; species Lepidothrix coronata. The sequence goes on from NW_016690184.1 coordinate 8,091,667, forward strand.
GAGCAAATCTTAAGGAAAATCACCAATAACACTCCTCATAATTCATTACTTTTTTTCAGACAAGAAAATTTTTATTTGATTATTTTCAGGCTTGACAATATACTAGCCTGTGTTTGTGCCTGCAATAGATTGCAATGCTTTAATAGTATGCCTGTTGTTTACTTGGAAGCAGAGAGGCTAAGGAGCACCTAGCTCAATCCAGCATGAAATCTGAAGTAGATTTGGGTAAAGTTTGAGCTCTTCATGCCGCCTTTGCAGTTTCTGAGTTTTTCTTTAACTTTTGGCTTTGTAACCTCAAAGTCACTTCAGTGGAAATATCTGAGCATTGTCAGGTTTCAGGTCAAAAGTATGTCAAAAGTAGAGTTTTACACGATTCCCACCCAACAGTAAATCCCTCACTGCATTTGATATTCAGCCTAAGCTCCTATGAAAACTTTTAGGTTTTGTGGTGAATATTTCTCACAGTTCTAGGTTGAAGAAAGCTGGAACATTATAGTCCTCTCAGCAGGTTTCATCCAAATCCCAGTTAATTTGATAAACATCCTCATGACTATGAGGAGAGAGGATCAAGGCAAAAATTTTGTTGCTATGCAGTCAGATTCTCAAACATTCTGCACAGGACAGTGCCAGGCAGAACAATAAAACAAGATAGCAATGGTCTTTTTTTTTTAAAAAAAGTAGCAGATGTTGAGGGCAAAGTTCTTGGGGAATACCTTATGAAACACTTACCTTCTTTTAGACTCACTATTACAATAAACATAATTTTAGAGTCACAGCAACAAACATTTTCTGCAGAATGTTAAAAACAGGGAATTTTTCACCCTCAGAAGCAGAATCAAAATCTCAACACCCCAGTTCAGCTGCTACCTACCTTCAAGAATGCCCAAAGCCCCTTCTTTTCTCTGTTTATCACAAGTCCCATGGATAGTTACATTTTTGTAGATAGGTGGAACTGAGCTCCCTTTGTCCCAGCTACACAGAGCACAAGCGTAGGAAAATTCTGCACTAGATATGAGGGGATAGATTACAGAATAACAGAATGGATAGTATTGGAAGGGACCACTGTGGCTCATCTAGTCCAACCTTCCTGCTCAAGCAGGGTCATCTTAGAGAACATTGCACAGGATTGTGTTCAGAAAGTTCTTAAACATCTCCAGTGAGGGAGACTCCACAACCTCTCGGGGCAATCTGTTCCAGTGCACTGTCACCCACACAGTAAAGAAGTTCTTCTCCATATTCAGGTGGAGCTTCCTGTGCATCAGTTTCTGACTGTTGCCTCTTGTCCTATTACTTGACACCACTGAGAAGAGCCTGGCTCCATCCTCTTGGGACTCTCCCTTCAGATACATAGACACTGATGAGGTCCCCTCTCAGTCGTCTCTTCTCAAAGCTGAACAGGCCCAGTTCCTTCATCCTTTCCTCTTAGGAGAGATGCTCCTCATCTTTGTCACCCTCTGCTCGATCTGCTCCTGGAGCAGCTGGATGCATAGTCCTCCAGCATCAAACAGGCGTAGCCCAGCCAGCAAAAGACCCAACTTGACAAGATTTTTGTCAGTGGTGTGGTGTGACCATGAATAACCTGTGTCTGTGCGATGGGACTCTGGTGGGTCCATTATATGAATGAAACTGCAAAGACAGTAGCTTTGGATGACAGGTAGGCCGCAAACCTCTGGAAAGAGATGATGTTCCACCCATGCCAAACTGTTATTCACAAGGCAAATTGACTATTACAGACTCAGGCTGCAGTTTTCAGTGTTGGTGTCAGCCTTGAAGAGGTCCCTGGACATAAACTACCTCACACATAGGAATGTGCCTCTTCAGTTTTGTCCTTCATTGTCATGAAGAAGGGCCAAAAAATTATTTTACAACAATTTTCCTTGTCTTTTTCTTCATAGCCATTATCCAAAGGCCATGAAAAAAAACCTAGCTAAATATTAGAAGTAATTTTCCTTCATTTGAAAATTTAAATTGCTGACTCTTATCTGTAGTGAAAAACTTTTTGCAACACCACTTTTAATTTGTCATGCAGAGTAGATTAAAATATCTGAAGAAATTAGATTGAAAACATTGCAAACCAGAAAATAATATTTGCAACAGTCTTCGTCTAAATTATTTCAAACATAACACTCATATTGCAAGTTCCTTGACATTCTTCTTGTATATTTGATCACTGGAGGCAAAGATTCTCCTTCATCAAAGAGGACATTCAAGGTTTCCCATCACTCAAAGTGTCCTACAGGAAAAATATTTGAGCTGATGGTAAACTGATGGTAAATTCTGGTCAGGCATGTGATCTGTCAGGCTGCATTCAGAGGACAACTTCGTCATCCCTATAGGCTTAAGAAACAATACAGCCTGTTATAGCAGTCAAAAAATGAGGCCCTATGGGTCAGTTCTGCAAAACCACAAACACAGCACCGAATAGAAAGGATTATAACCTCTATTCAAACAGGGCTCCCTTGGTAGGTTGTATTACGTAACTTTTCCCAAAGCATATTAGATATTGGTAGAAACTGAGAAATATTATCCAAGTCCTGTTTTCTCTCGCCGCCCCCCCCCTCCCTTTTTCTTCATTTTTTAATATAGTCAGTCAATTTGGGGTCCTGGAGAGAGAAAAAATGTTCCATGAAGAAATCACTTCGAAGTTTAATTTTTCACTGCCAAAGTACTTGGGACACTTGTTTTTTCCAGTATTTCTCTAACTCTCGTTATCACTACTGCTGACTCATCTCCTGATGCCAAGGGAAAAACAGTTTTATGGGAACATGAAGAGGTCACGACTGAATTATTTTGGCTGTTGTAAATGGTTCTACAACTCATTCTCTGCACTGCTATTAAACAGATTTTCATAATTTCTGGATCAAAGTTAGTGTTCCAGAGCTGAAAGATTCTCAGACAGGTGGAGAAGCATGTAGCCTTACCTCTCAAGCAGAAGCAGCATCTCTCAAAAAGCTGTGGTGGACATCACTCACCTGCATACTGTTGAAGCAGTCCTCCACAGCAATCCCATTCAGGTTTCCCCAGTGGGAAAAAATATCTCTAACCTCCCCTCTAAGTTCTTGGAGGTGCAGTAAATCAGGACTGATATATCAAGAAACTTCTGGAAAACTTAAAAGTTCTGCTCTTTTTTCCTCTTTTCTCTCTGCCTCCAAAGCTTGCATAGGGATTTGTTTGTACAGAAAAAAAAAAAATTAATTATTTCTCCCTCCTTCATAAAATCCCACACACTCTCTGCATATGCATATAAATATATTTGAAAGCAAATTAAGTAATTGCAATAAATCACTATTTCAAAGAATTTTACCTGCACTTGCAGCCTACAAATTCTTGACAGAGAAGTTATGAAATACTTTTTTCAAATACTTTAGCAGAAGTTATTTGTAAATCCTTTAACAAAAAATGCTTGGATATTATGCTGTTTGTCACTAGTTCACTGTACACATTTATAATGATACTGTGTGTAACAGCATCCCATTAATCAATCAGATGATTTGTGTCTATTCCTTTTTCAGAGGCAGAACATTATGTGATGAGAATATGAACAGACTATGCAGCTGAACACAGCATTGACCTGGAGTGAATCTTGAAGCCTTTCTGCTTTTCTCAAGATTTTTCAAGAGTATTAATCAAATATGTGTGTGTGTATGTGCGTGTGCGTGTGAGAAGATGTCAGAGGAGGTCCGGAAGAGACATAAAACTGAAAAATCCTTTCTGTCAAGAACCAATCCTGAAACTTTTCTTTATCATGACTGCACTGTACAAGCCATAAGGCATGTGTGAGCTAGTACGATGTTTAGCTAATCCTCCTCTGGTGACATTAAAGAGCATTTTACAGCTCACATGCTAAAATGAGTCTCAAATTATTTTTAGGCAATGGGACATAGTAACGGAGGGGAAGCTTTCTCTTGTCCCAGAAATAGATTTCCCTTGCAGTTTTCACCCTCATCAGAAAAAATATCTGACAAGCAGACTGAGCAATGCATGGACGGGACTGTTGCATTGAAGGGACACAGTGCCAGACTGAGGACAAAGGCCATTGCTGCTGCATGTTGTGCATGAGACCATCCTGGAGGAAGTGTGCCCTTTTCCCATCACCTACTGCATTCACACCTTCAAGCAAGGCAGACAGAAGAAGGCTGCTCAAGATTGGCATCCTCTGAAGTTTTAGGCATGGGATGGTTGCTACGTGATTACCATTACCACAAAGAGGATTGTTTTGGACAGGGGAGAAGTCAAAATTTGGCTGCTTAGGAAGTCAAAGACAAGGATGCCAACACATTTTAAACTTGTCCAGTATTAGGCTGCAGCTGACAGAATATCTTGAAAAGTGCAGTATCAAAAGTAAGCACCTACATCTCTTCTATCTCAAGTGTCCTCTTCCTTGAATCAAGTTCTCAGTGCACTTTGTTTCATCTGTCAGTTACTTGGAACTGTCACTGAAATTTGGAATATTTTTCATTAAGATCTGCTGTGGGAAGTCTGGAATAAGAACAATGAAAAAAAAAAGGCAAAAAAAGGGAAGAATAAATCTTCTCAGTACATGTTCAACTGAGGGCTGATGGCTCAGATTATTGTTGGCATGAGCTGCTTCTGAGTACTTCTAGTCCTGGCATTCATGAGAGTAGTGATAAAATATGGCTAACGTCTGTCAATCCCTATTTCAACAGTGAACTTCACAGTTGAATAAACATACTTCTAAGCATTGCAGTTTGATTTTCTTTTTAAGCACGTAGCTTCTTTATCCCTTTGCATAGAAATGGTTTTTATAGGAAATTTAAAATAAATAGAAGAGAAAGTTCAGTATAGACATGTGGTGTTCATCAAAGAGAACTTCTAAATCAGCAGGAGTTTTCCTTCACAGAGCTGGAAACCATCACCATGCCATCATCATCTCCTCATTTGGATCCCACCAGCTACCATGGCTGAAAACCATTGGCCCCTTTGTCTCCCAGTTTGACCAACGGACCTTTCAGGAGTTTAGTCTCCAGAGGCTGATAAAATGAGGGAAAAAATAACCTAGCATGACAGGTATTTGCCTATTTATGTTCCCAGGAATGGGTCTTGAGCCAGTTACTCCTTTAGTTGCTCTTAAAATGCCAGATCACCATAGCAATCATAGCAGAAGTTTGCTTGCTATGACAATAAGAATTACTCTTGGCTGTACATCATACAGAAGCACAGGGCACACTTATCTCTTCCCATGAGATGAAAATACACGTGGCCACTTAAAACTTCCAGTGATGAGCAGTCTCTTCTTTGAAGCTTGGATGGCTTGTTTTGAGTCAACTCAGGATAAACATTAAGTAGCATTTCCTCAAGAGATCACCATGTTTCTTCATCCCAGAGAATTTTCAAAGCCCTAGAAAGAATTAAAAGCATCACTAGCTCAGTTTTACTCCAGAACACATTTCTAATGAGAAGCAATAAGTATCCTTTTGATATATTTATCTATACCTGTAGGTTTGTTCTGGAATATTTTCTCTATTTTACCCTGATGTTTCCATTTAATTCACTTATTCTTTCTTTTTTCATGATTGTATCAGCTCCTGTCAGTTTTCAATTAGCTGTTTCTAATGTTCGTATCTCTTAAAAACTGTAACTATTTTGTTTCTCCCGTTACATTCCTTTTCTGGTTTGTGTGTCGTATATATTTACACTAATGAAGTAGAGGCTTTGCAAGTTGCAGTCCTCCTGAGGTAGCATAAGATATTTCATAGGCCACTACACAAAGGGGAGACATACTATGGAAGGCAATTTCTTTTTTCAGCATGACAGATGCTTTCCATGACCTTATTGGATGAAAAAGTTTTGGTTATGCCAAGTGAAACCCTGGCTCTGTCAGGAGAACATTTGTCACAGCTATGATTTCTCCATTTTTATCTCTTCCACCACAACTCTGCCCTAAATGTCATAGAATGAACTTGTCCAATCTAGAAGATGCTGAGAAAGTTTTCTGGTCTGATTCCTCCCCAGTTGTTTTCCTAGTTTCCACTTCTCTCACTCTAATATGCTTTGTCCAACAAAAATTTTCATCGTGATATTTTTAAAATTAATTTTGCAGTCTAATTTGATCATGTGAGAGTGTAAGGAAAAGATTTATTTCCAAAAATCTGTAAAACTGCTGCTTTTGGCAACAGTATAATATTCTTCTACTGGTTTTATAATATACAGCCTGATTATATACCTGATTATTGTGAAAACTAGACTTGAACGAAAATTGGACAGCAATGTATTACCATCACAAATCCTTTTGAGTATTTCAAAGCCAACGGACATTATGGCAATAACTTAAAATATGTCTTGATGAAGATTTTAACCCAGGATGACAATACCAAAGAAGTTCTCTAGGATAAGTAGCACTACACATAATACTGAACAAGAGCTATTGCCTCTTTATCTTTCGAGTTTTGGTAGTTAGAGGATACAAGCAATGGCACCTGCTCTACTCTGCACTGGTGCAGCCTCACCTTGAGTATTGTGCAGTTTAAGGTGCTAGAATATAAAAAAGATATTAAGCTGTTGAAGAGCATCCAAAGCAGAGCCATGAGGATGATGAAGGGCCTTGAGGGGCAGCTGTATGAGAAGCAGCTGAGGTCACTTGGTCTGTTCAGCCTGGAGAAGAAGAGACTGAGGGGAGACCTCATTGCAGTCTACTACTTCCTCATGAAGGGAAGTGGAGGGGCGGGTACTGATCTCTTCATTTTCATGACTAGTAGCAGGACTGGAGAAAATGGCATGAAACTGAGACAGGGGAGGTTTAGGTTGGATATCAAGAAAACATTTTTCACCCAGAGGGTGACTGGGCACTGGAACAGGCTCCCCGGGGAAGTGGTCACAGCACCAAGCCTGTTTCACTTCACGAAGCATTTGGACAATGCTCTTAGGGACATGGTGTGATTCGTGGGGTGTCCTGTGCAAGGCCAGGAGTTGGACTTGATGATCCTTGTGGGTCCCTTCTAACTCAGGATATTCTATGGTTCTCTGATTCTATGACCAGCCACATGGGATTCCCTTGCCTAGGTCCCTTGCTAATGAACCGGATCAAAAAAGGCAAAACCCCATCAGTCTTAACTTAGCCTTTTGCTCAAGCAATATTCACTCCTCCAGAGGCAGCAGTTATGTCACTAACATAATCCTTTCAAACAAAATTCAAACCATTTGTTCGGCATCTGAACTGAATTAACTCTGTGTTTGAGCTGTGGCAGGGTGTAATAAATAATTTCTCTGCAGCTGCTCATTTGTAACTGGCTATAAACTTCACTACTTGTGCATCCTTTTACTTGTCAGTAGGGCACTGAAATATGGATTACAGAAAAGTAATCGCCATTTATAGTCCAGCAGAGGAACAGATAGACCCTACACCAAAATAATTTCTGTTCATACAGATAGCAATTCATTCTTTCTTCATATTGCAAGGCAGAAGACTCACACATGAACATTTCTGGGGATGTGAACTTGGCAACTTGGGGCTCATTTTGAATATCCAGGAAGTTTGCAAACCTTTTCTGTCTACTCTCTAAGAGAGGGTAGTGGAGTTTCAGCACAGACAATTAACCCAGATTAGGTCTTGATTTCAGATTTTGCCACTGTGTTTGTGATGTTGAGCATAACACTTATGTTTTCAATGTTTTTGGTGTCTTGCTCAAAGTTAAACATTCAGATTCTTCATTCTTCTAAACATCAAGATAACTTCACAGAGTTTTTATGTTCAATTTATTATTTCTATCATGTTCAGCTACTGCAGGCAAAAAAACATCAGCAGGATTTTTAAAATAATGAATATTTGTTGTCTTTCAGCTGCAAGTAAGCATCCGCACTTATAAAGGAACAGAATATTCATCAAAAAATTCTGCCATGTTAGAACTTTCCCTATAATAAATTCATTTACCTCCATTAAGGATATTAATGGTCTGCCTCAGAAGGAACAGCATCCTGAAGTGCAGGTTTTGCACATACGTATCTCTGTGAAAACTCCTGATACCAATAGACACAGCAAGCCAAGAAAAGTAAATGTTGAAAAATCAAGGACTAGATTATTCCTTTGAGATGACGAATAATGCCATACTTTATTGAAAACTATCTGCATTTGGATAGTCTCTTATTTCCCTTTTCAGGGCCAGACATGTTATTACTCCAGGTACTGCAAGGTTTTGTTTCAATTTTCTGGAGAAATATTGTTGAACCTTACTTTCTGTCTCATTTTTACTCCATTTATTATTTCTAAAACAACGAATGATGAAAACTTGTATTTATCAAGGATGGTAGTTCAGTTTCTCACTATGAGGCATCATTTAAAGGTCATTATGGTCTTTGCATTTGCTTGTGCACTTAATTTGGCTGATGCAGTTCTAGTGGTTTCATGTCTTTCTTACATTTTTTCTGGAAGTAGTACCAGAAATAAAACAACTGATAAAACAAAATTTCTGAAATAAACAACCTGCAGGAAGGAAGGCTTCATATGTGACTAAGGAATCAGTGAAATGCTGATTCTCTCAGGTCCTCACAATTAGATAATGAAATGGTGCAATTAGGTGTTTCTCTACTGATTTAAATAAACCTTTACCCATTTTCACAAGCAGGAAATTTGACTCTGAGATTGCAAATGCATCTGGTTAGTGAAGCCTCACGTGATAAAGGCTTCCCAGAAGTTGTAGCACATGTTGGTCTACTGTACAAGACCAACAGTAGAGGAGTGCTCTCTTAGATTCAGATATATTCATGTGGATGAAAACTTTTTCAGTTGGAAGCTCTTTTCTTTCAAAAAGAGTATAAAACTGATAAAAGCAGTGCTGTATATTAAAAGGACAGTCATAAAAGCTTTGATTACAGTACCAAATTAATTTGGTGACCTTGCTAGACAAACTGCCTACAGTTGTGTTTTGAATGACTGGGATGAGAATCACAGATACTTGACGAGTTTGTGTGACTTTGGGTAGTTGGTAGGGTAGGTGAAAAAAGAGAAGGATTGTTATTCCAGCTACAATTGCAAAAATGTTAGGAGTAGTTACCCTAACGTTACAGGACAAATAGAAAAATTAAAACGCTATTTCTCTGAGCCTTCCTAAAAGTATGTTCACTGTGGGTTATAGGAAGAATGAGCAGTGTCTGGAGCATAGCAGCACTGAGGGTTGTTTCCATAGTGCACAGATAGTTTATAAATAAGATTTATAAGATAAACTGATACAATAGCTTTTTCAGAAAGGGAACATCACCAAGATCCCCTACTGACCCATGATCTTTAAATACAAGATTTCCCCCCGAGTAATATATGCTACACTGAAAGCTTGCTTCCCATCCATTACATGACAATGGGGAAACAAAAGACTCTCTATATGCTTTGTTCTCAGATGTCAAACTGAAGTCACTAGAAAGCAGTAGGCAGAACTTCAGATGAAGAGTATCCACCATTAATGTGCATATATGAGTCTGGAATTAATTCTAGTAGTGTATGCCCAGAATACCTCCAGAAACAGATTTCATTAGCTTACTGAAAAAAGGGCTTTTGAAAGGTTTAGAGCAGAAATGAACCAGATCATCTGGAAAGCTCAGGTCAACCTGGATGCAATTTCCCAGGGCTCTTCTCTCCACAACTCCTTAACAGGAATCAAAGTTTAGTTTAAGATCAGGTCCTAATATGCAAAGCAATCAAGAGATTGGCTTAAGTTACCTGATTGAGAAACTACCTATGTACCCAAACCCAGGATCACTATTATCACCTTTGCCATAATGTTGCATTTAGAGCTCAGCAGAAAATTGTTGCCAGGGCCAGAGTCTCTACTTCCACCTTGGACAGCCTCTTAACTGACATTACACAACTAAATATAACATGTATTGGATTTATATTTACTGCACACTGATGCTAAAAAAGAAGGATATAAAAGAAAGTTGTATCATAGAATGTGGGAAATTATTTAAAATAAAAAGCAGCTACAAGTTCTGGAAGATATTCAGATGCTGCAGGTTATGTAAAACCATGCAGATTTTATGTTAGAATGATCTTCACATTCCTTGCTTAGAGATCCCTCCTCCTGCTCCCTTTTTTTCTTATTTTATGAAAAGGTTCAGTTACAAAGTAAAAACAAATCTTCCAAGCAGATATCTTTTAGTGCACTGATTAATGTTCATATTTACTGTGAACCAAATCAAACTTATCTGGGAAAGAAACTTCCATTTCAGTAACCTGAGGATGTTTTTGCAGATATTTTCATTTGATAAGTTAGTTTTCTAAACTAACATCTACTATTGCATTAATAATAAGAATTTCAGGTTGTAATATGATCCTTGAGTTGGCTTTAAATTCCTGTTGTGTTCTTAGCAACAGCTTCAACCTGTCAGAAAATCATGCAGAAAAGCCTGCAGTTCACATACACTTTTCCTTTGCATCTCACATTTATATAAGTTCTACTAACATGTCTTCCTATCTTGTTCAAACCTAGGTCAAATTTGGGTTTGAAAGGATCAAATGCTTTTACAAGTTTCTAGATTTGTTGCTGCTACAAATCTGGTAGATGTCTGGATTCCAAACTCCTTGCTGTGAAGGTATATGAATCAAGGAGGGTCCCTTGTTTGGGACCCTTCTCTGGCTCTAACTTCTACATGGGAAAACTTTACAGAATTTAGTGCAGATAGACCTATACTCCAGCCTTTACAAATACAGGCACAAAAGCTACAACTTCTGCTACAGAACAAAACTGCTAAAAAATATTGGTTTCATTCAGTAAGTATTTCTCCCCTTGGAGAGCATGAAATGTGGAATGCTTCCAAAAATCTGCCGTAAGCACATGGGCATGCAAGGGCCATGTTTGAAAACACTGGTTTTAATTTTTGTTTGCAGCCGTAGCCCTTTCAAATCTATTCTTCCATCTGCTGAAAACACAGCATACAAACCAAATTCTGGCACTTGCTATGCTGAAGGACAGCAGATCTGCCCTGCCTCAACCCTGGTCCTCACTGCATATCCCAGAACTACCTGGCAAACTGCAGATAATTCTTCTGGGGTGCTGGAGAAGAGCAGGGAGCAGCTCCCTCTACTGAGAAAGGCAAAGTGACAGACAAACTCTAGCCATGTTGACCTCCACTTCTTGATGCTTTTGACAAAATTTATACTTCAGGAGTGTTAGGAAAGATAAAAATTGCTTTTGATTTCTCAAAGGGGGGTAGGTCTCAAAGCCCTAAACAGAATCTAAATAGACAGGGTATGAACTGTTACTAAATTAATGTCCCCTGCTGGGGTGACAAGTTTGTTTAGTACACATTCTGTACAGATAAATATTTCTGTAAAACAGACCTTGAAAAAAAATAATCACGATATAAAAACAGGGAAGGCAGGAAGATGCATTGGGTATAAATGGTGAGGAGCTGGCAGTGGGAGTTGCAGAGGGTTCCAGCCAGCTCCAGTGAACCCAATGCAGGGCACAGCTGAGCCCAGCAGTTGATACTTTTTCATTTTCTCCAGGTATGCTCAGCTTATTGTTGGAGGCAGAAGAATCCTGGCTCATCACTACCATTCAACACCAACTGGAACATCAAAGACCTAAAAAGTTGTCAAAGAAGGTGAAAGTTGTTCTCAATAACACTTCAAAAAAACCCCAATATACAATCCTCAGCCTACTGATGTGATGTACTTCTGTCTGCTGGGCAACCAATAATCATTGACAGCACGTGCTCAATATCTCACAGGATCAGATCAAACTAAAACAGAAGCGGAAACATTGATTATGGATCCAAATGCTGACTATTTTTGTGCACTGTGCAACCAGTAATTTACCCTACACACTTCACTTAACCAAGGCAAACAGCCTTTGCCAGACAACCAATAATATGATTTCTGTCTAATTGAGCAAATATCACTTGCAATTCATTCTTGATTATAAATCTTAACTGAGGCTCCCAAACCTGTTTTCATACAAATTCATGTGAAAAGAATTCTCCAATGAGCATCAAATTATACAGTCCTGATCTGCACCTGTCAGTTTACATTTCATTTAACTTAGGGATAATATTGCCTGCAAGTTTGTTTCAACATACAAAATGAAAGCAGGAAATGCATGTGATAATTCACCTTTGGTGCTCAGAGCAATTTTTTTAGCACAAACATTGCTTGACTTGCTTTAGCATATAAAGAGCAAGCAAGTTCTCTAAAGAAGAAGTAGTCTTTTACTGGACTCACTGTAGCAACTGCATAATAGATAAGTTTTTAAGCACAAAAACATTTCTCTGAATGTGTCCTACAAGTTCATGTTTTCCCCAAATCTATCACTAGTAACAAAGAGAGATAAGATGATAGCTCTCCCTAAAACCTTGCCCTCACTTTTACTCCAAGATTTTATTGAACGTTCAATATCCTAGTGGACATACAGTGGCAAATCCACAGCTGCTGCAGAGCTAAACACCTTTCCCTTCATCTAAGACCTGCCAGTTTTCACCTGCTGAGAATGCATCCTAATGCCCTCACCCTAAATTCTCCTCATGTTGCAAACTTCTAACAGAGTGCAAATATTTGTATGTATCATAGGATTCTCTGTTCCACTGAACAAACAAGGCAGTAAAGCCTGTGAGCACACAAATATAAGGAACAGGGCTTGAAACTGGAGAACTGCCCCAGACAGTTGCAGGGTGGACAATGCCTGGGCTCAAGAGGGAGCAGAACAGCTCTCATCCATCCACGTAAATATTGAAAGCTATTTAAATATATCTGGAGGTGTTCTCCAGGGTTTTATAATTAAAGAAAAATAAGAAAACTGTTAATAAGAGACTTTATAGAAATAGGCTGTTTAGTTATAAATTACCTCATGTTGAAAAGGCACACACCTAGGAGTAATTCAGGTGAAACAGGAGAGTGGTTCTATCCCAAACACACAATATTCATTAACTGCAGTCAAACATAAGCCATAAGCAAGGAAAATAACACAGAATTGGAAAATATGCAAAGTATTTCAAAAGAACAAGAATTCAGCATCTAAAAGGAATTTAGTTATTTACACCAGATGTTACAGATGAAATGCAGTCTTGCAAAAGAAGATGGACGCTCTCCAACTGTTCTAACATCAATGCTTTTTGAGGTGTGACCAGAATGTGGAGATCACAAAAAAAAACCCAGTCACTTACTTCACTTTCCTGTACTTCCGCAACATGAACTTGAAAAACTTGGAATCATAGAATGGTTTGGGTTGGAAGAGACCATTAGATATCATCTAGTGCAACCTCTCTGCCATGGCAGGGACATCATTCACTAGGTCAGGTTTCTCAAAGTCATGTCCAACAAGACCTTAAACATTCCAGTGATGGGGCATGCACAACTTCTCTGGGCAACCTATGCTAGTGCCTCACTGTAGAAAAATCTTCCTTGTATCAAATCTAAACCTACCCTCCTTCAGTTTAAAACCGTCGTCCCTTGTGCTGTCACTACAGGCACTTATAAAAAGTCTCTGTCTTGCTTGTAAGCTCCCTCTAGGAACTGAAAGGATGCCATAAGTCCTCCCCAGGCCCTTCTCTTGTCCAGGCTTAACAACCCAAAACTCTCTCAGGTGCTCGAACCTTCTGACCATCTTTGTGGCCCTCCTTTGGATTTGCTCTGTCTTGTACTGGGCAGCAGACCTGGATGCAGTGCTTCATGTGGTACCTCACAAGAGTGGAGTAGGGGTTGGAAAATCACCCCTCTCTTCCTGCTGGTCATGATTCTCTTTACGCAGTCCAGAAATGGTGCGATTTTCTGGGCTGCAAGTGCACGTAGTCGGGTCGTGTTCAATTTTTCTTCCCATATCTGTAATCTAATTCTGCTGGGTGCCACGGAAGTTTTTCAACTAACTTGCTTTGGCATGAATTGAACAACAGGAAATTCATTGGACCTCATGCACAACCCTCACTTTTTGAATTGATTAGTTGAGACTATTACACACATCCACAGAGCCCAAAAATTACACTGGCTAATAAGAAAAGAATCCTAAAAGGTTATTTATTGTAAAATTTAGGTTAGCTACATGTTAAATTAACTAAGTTGTTGCCCTAGACTAGTCTAAACACAATAGCCTGCAGAGATTTAAGAGACTTATTTGTGTAGAGAGAGGGCAAAGTCACGCCAATAAATCAGAAGAAGATAATAAGGTCTTTGTGAGGCTCTTTGTTGTTGACTTAAGTTAGAGTCTTCTAAATGCCAGAAAAAGGGAATATGAATCTTCACTGAAAAAAAGCAAACTCAAAACAAGGAAAAAACAACCAAAAACAAACAAACAAACAACCTCCCCAAAAACTACAAGGTCTTTATTTGCCATTAAAATAAGCACAACATGGTGAAAGTGAACTGAGTCTTATATTATGACTATAATTTGTTATACAGTCACTAAACTAATAACAGAGCCTCAGCAATCTGCTGACTGCTCATAAAAACATTCTATTTAGGGAAAGTTTTTCTGATACTGTATAACAGTTTTGCTGCATTTTCTCTTTCTTTCCCTTTATTGCAAATATAAAAACAGAACACTTGCTTCTGAGGAGTTAATCTGTTCCTTCTTGCACTTCCACCCCTGTTATCGCAAGCAGATGATCAAGACCTGACACAGAGTAACAGTTGAGAGAGATGACAAACCCTGCTGAAGCAAAAGGCCTTGCTGGTGATTCAGAACAGAATATTCTCTCAGGGCAACTTACAGATCAAGGCTTTTGGACATTGACCTACATTTGCCATAGAGTTGATAAGTAATGTCACTTCAACTTCTGTATTTGTGTTTCTGTATACACACATATTCTCTAGTTCATATGTGTCCTGCATATTGTTTCTTGTTACTGGTATCACTAACAAAATAAAAAGAGAAAGGAGCTCTTTGAATTATTGATTTATGTTGTCATCAATCCTGCCATGGTACAGGGGAAAAGGCGACTTAGATCTAATTCAAATTAATTGCCATGGGTTTTCCCATATCCATTGCATCAAGCATCCATCCCACCACTCTTCCACTGGGACACCTTCAACAGCCACATCTGGATTCTTTTGATTTTAGCTGCTACTGCTAAACAAAATCTGGCAATAAAATGGATTCCACCTGATTCCAAATACCTACCAGTAACAATCTCCATAGGATTTTTTAACTATCTTCTTCCTACTGGACGCCTGTTGTAGCAAGGGAGTTGTAGATGCTTAGATTATTATTACACTGCTATAATTTGTCATTGTACAGAAATACTTATCTAGTTTTAAAAGCTGGTGAAGGTACTATCAAAGTAACTGAACACTCCACTAAACAAATTCAGATATGTATTTTAAAATAAAGAGCCTGACTTTGATTGTCACTGGTAAACTGAATTAAGGCAATACAGTGAGGATACCCTCCATCCAATGTAAAAGCATGCTCAAAAGAAATTCTGTTCTTACATTAATTTCAATTACAATTGCAAAATGCTCTCATGACATAGGCCCTTGGGAGAGTTTTTGCTATAAAAAAATCCTCAATCCTGGTTCTCAGATAGCAGGGACTGGTGCACAGAACATCCCAGAGCAGTTAGATTAATGGTAACAGGCTGGGTTACTGATGAAAAAGTGTCTAATTTTGCAAACTTGCCAAAATCAAAAGCTCCCACTGATGTCTCATTTTCTAAAGACTGTAAGACTGGAGTGATTCATCATGGATCTTTGCCTTTTCAAGTTCAAAACCCCCTGCAATCACTGCCTTAGGAGGAGATCCTGGTTACTTAAATTTTGAAGGAAAGATGGAGCTGTGAAGTTAATAAAAATATAAAGGCAACCACTGGAAACCCAAATACACTGAATGCCCAAAGGGTAGGTGCCAACTTGATCAAAGTTGTGAAAAAGAATTTTTATTTTTTTTTTGTTAAGGAAAAAAGAAACCTGTTTAGGGAGCATCCTTTCTGTGACAGACTCTGCAGATCCCACTTACTATTCCATTTCATCCAAAGGAGTTGAAGCCCGCTAAATACGCTGCATGCTGAGGGCCAGCACAGCCCAGTAAAAAGAGCTGTGCAAGCAAGAGTGTCTCTTCATCTCTTCCTATGCAACGTCAGTTCATGAATAACTCACGGGGTCCTTTTTCCCCAGTGGAGGACAATGACTCTTGTCCAGAGGGAGATGTAGAGGCCCAGAAACTCTCATCCCTTCTTACCTATCAAAATCCTCTGTGGCAGCCAACAGACTCCAAGTGGGGCTCATTTCGGCACAAAGAGTAACAACTGACTACTCCAGCACAACACCACAGCCCTTAGAGGAGGACAGCACATTCTAGCTGAGTGGAAAAGGGTAGTGCACAGGTTAGTCAGGCTTTCCAAATAGCACTGTAGCATTTCTTCTTTCTTCCTTCTTCAGTAAAAATCTCTTCTGTTATGGTCTTTTATTTCACACAGTGCTGGTAAAAGGGAGAATTCTGCTTCTGGGAAGCCTAGGCTGACTGATTTTATAGCAAAGGCTTTGCAGTGAAGTGTGTGAGCCATGGTAGTTTATGTTTTCTAATTAAACTGGCTGGAAAAACAGAGCTCTGCCATTGACCCTGCTGCTCAGTACTTCATACAGGGTTACAGTTTGTCTTTATCTTTGCATTTTAATAGTTTTCAGCAATTGCCTTTGCTATATCTCAGTAAATCTCATGGAATTTCACACAACTAAAACACAAAACATTTCAACAAAAGAGTTCTTAGTATCTCATTCATTCCTCGTGCTATACTTGTGGGAAAATAATGGAAATCTAGCATGAGATCTAAAGTTATTTAAATATAGTGTGGAGGCCTGACTGCTGAGATTCAAACAGGGATGTGACCCTGATAGAGACCATCAGAAGCTTATTCTGAGAAGGGAGGGATATTGTGGTATAGCTCTGACACATCTGATGACAAATTTCAGAACCACCAGAGATTCTGACTCAGTTCTCACCACAACTGTCGTGCTTGAATGGCATCCAGCAAAACAGATTAGCACTTGAAAACTAGTTGCTAGAAAGGTAGGAGGGCAGCAGATTACAGTTGCCACCTCAGAAGAAATTTCATCTTTGGAAAAAAAATAGTGATTTTATAACTATCTCCAAATTACATCTGCATAGTGCCCCAAGTCCAAACAGTACTACTCTGTCATGAATTCATCAATACAGTCTAGAATTTAGCAACACCAGCAGCAGATGACGGGTGTACCAAACAACCAGTCACTGAGTTACACTGTGTCTGTCCATCATCTTAAGACATGATCTGTTTTCAGAAGGTCTGACAGTTCAGATTTCCAAAGAAAACATAAGAGGTGTGGGTGACTCAATAACTATGACCTTTCCTTCTGAGTAATGGTCCGATTCAGTGGTTCTTTCAAAAAGAAGAATCTTTCCAATGATGTCAACAGAAACTGACCATCACATCCTAAGTCAAGAGATGGTGAAACTTCTTGGTCTCTGTGGTTAAACTGGTTTTAAGAA
The DNA here is from genome assembly GCF_001604755.1 of Lepidothrix coronata. Taxonomy (NCBI): domain Eukaryota; kingdom Metazoa; phylum Chordata; class Aves; order Passeriformes; family Pipridae; genus Lepidothrix; species Lepidothrix coronata. Next base: position 8,109,066 of record NW_016690184.1, read on the forward strand.
ACAGTCCAGTTTCCTTTTTGGCAAGTCTTGACCAATAAACTGTCGCTGATGTTAACAGTTTGCCATGGCTGTTGAGAAGGGGACCAGCCCGCACTGAAGGTCCTGGCAAATTTTGTAAACCAGCTTACTGATGTTTAGTGATGCAGTTACGGTCAAGGACATGAAGGAAAATGCTGCATAACAGTTCAGGAAAGGAGGTCACGGAAAGAAACTACAACTCTAAAAAAGAAGAGAAGAAAGTAAAGGGAAGTGGTTGCAAATAATGATGACTTGATGAAGTCTCTTTAAGCAAAGACACAACTAACAGTCTGATCCATCCCCCACTAAAGCCAATAAGATGCTTTTACATAAACCTGATAATTAAAGGCTACAACAGAAATTGCATTTTCTGGCTCAGATTTTATACCATGGTTTGCATCCCTGTCCCATGCCCCATCTGCTTCTCTTTTCTCCCACAAAAGAGTGTCCCTGTCCAAACTGTTTATCAGGAATAATCCTAGGCTATGCTGTGCCTGAACTGTACCACAGCACTATCAAGGCACATGCTAGTTGCCAGTGACCAAAATCATGCCTGAGAGCATGCTAGGCAATTAAATTATCAAAAGACAATGTTCTAACCTGTGCCTCAGCCCTCCTCTGACCTGATCATATAGAAATAAGTAGAAAAAATAGGGAAAAAAAAAAAAGCATTGTGGAACCAGCTATAGTACTCCTTCCCACCATTAAGTGTCAAACTGTACTGCTGTCTGCTCTTCGGGAGGCTTCAGGTTTCATGTTGGCTTTGGCTTGAGGCTCCAGCTCATTCATACAGAAGCTGTGTTAATGTGGAATGAGATTATTAAAACAAAACTGTGTTCACACCTTAAAAATTTCAATAAATAAATAAAATACTAATCAATTATCACGTACCCGGTAAAGAAAAACCATGTCAAAAACATATACTTGGCCAAAAGACTCTGGAGACATAGATTAAGCCTGGGCTCCAGCTTCTAAGAAACCATGCAGCCAGGAACAGTGTGATTATATCCACAGGTCTAAGCTTGCTGGCCAGTCTTTAACCAGCTGTTTGAGATATTTGAGGGAAAACACAGATAGCATACCACTAGAAATTGTATACATTATCTTACAACAGTAAGTTCTGGTTTGAATTTTTGGCTTTTAGTATTTCTGTGGGAATAAAAAGGAAAGACAAGCATTGTGAAGACAAAACAGCACTGCAGTTTCCATTTCCATAACACTTTATAAATGCTGTCATTCCATATGGTGACTTTTTGCAAACAGTTTTGAAAGGAAAGGAAAGCTTTCAAAGCAAATGCAGTGGCCACGTTCCAAGCAGAGGAAGCAAGGAGATCTCAAGGTGTATTTGAGATTTAGGACTCTACACTAAACTTTGGCACAACTTAGAGCTGGTTTTCACTGGAACAATCAGTTTGGAGGTTCTCTGCTTGTTGGTTTGATTTTTCCTCCATATGATTCTAGAGCTGCCTCCTGACATAATAAATTTACCTTTCTGTTCCTTGGAATCAGCTCTGAAAAGCGCATGTTTGTTATAGAAAATTACAGACCTGAAACTTAACAGTTTTGGGACAAGAATTAAAGACTAGTGTCAAGATATAGAAAACTTTCAGGACAGAAGGAGTCTCTGCTACTGTACATGACTTGCCATGATCTGCTGCTTCCACACTGCTTGGATGCTTGCATTTGTTCAGCTGTGTTTGATCTTTTATCACAGCTGGCTATCAGCCTGCTGCAGCTGCTCCTTCCTGAGCTTTTTATTGAAGTTTATTTTTTCCCCAAAATCTGTTAGGAGGCACAGGGCTGGGCAGCACTTCCTTGGGGATGACAAATGCCATCAGCAAGGCCCATTAGGAGGAAAGCAGCCTCATACAGCTGAGCAACAGTAGCGCAGAGGAAAAGAGAAAGATTTACTGTTTCAGGTTGCAGCTTTCTCATCTATGAATTAAAGGGAAAACAAAACCTGTCATAGGTAGCTATTAGAAAACAAGGGACAAGGATGACACTGACACAGGGCCTATGGGAATGCAATATTTCCCAAAAAATTATTAATTAACAACAGCCTGGTAGGATAGAAGGGAGAGAAATTTGGACTTCATTAATACTGGAAATATGTCCCTCTTTTCTTTCCTCTCTTGCTGGCTGTCTTTTCCCTTTCTGCTTGCCAAGAATGCTTTTCTCTCCCTGTTGGCTACAAGGCAGCTCACAGTTGATGCCTTCAGAAAAGTGGGTTTTTTTGCTCCTGAAGCTCAGATCATCTCTGCTCTCTTAGTTATAGCTGGAATCCCCCTAAATTACACAATACAACCAATGGAAATATCATGATTTTTCTCTTGGGGAAGGGGAATAGCAATTTACTTTGTAAAGCCAGTACATCACTCATCTGAGCCTTACCAATAACTAAAACAAAAAATCAACTAAAACCAAAAATCAAAAAATCATCTGAGACTACCTCAATATTTCCCATTCTGAGCTCTGTAGAGGAAATGAAGCAAATCAGTATAGGCCTGCCAGTTCCTGAGCCCCTTGGTTTGGAGGGCTCCTAAGGTGACTCAGTGGCTGGTCTAGCCACAAGTAACTTGTACAACTTACCCCCAAGAATTTTGGCATGAGCACCAGAGAACACACTCATATGCACACACCTGCATTTTGTAACATAATCTCATTTAATCAGGGAACAAATGCTAAATGTTAAACAATGTCAAAAATCTCCTTTCAAAAGGAGAAATTGCCATGAGCAGTTTCAACCTCTTACACCAGAATAACCACGTGTTGAAAAGCTCCTTATCCAGGCAGCACAAGACAGATCATTCAAGAAAGAAACTGTAGATCCCAGTCACATCCCCACCAGGAAGTGCAAGAGCAGACCCACTACTAACCCATGGGAGCAGGATGGGGCTGTAATGGGCTCAGCCCAGACCTCACTGACACAGACCAGTCCGTAGCCATGGGGCCATCCATGGTCAGGCCAGGAAGTCCCATCAGTGGGTCAGGGTCAGATGGGGACATGGACATACCTACATGGATGAGAGGCTGACAGTCCTAGGCAGCTCTCTGTGGAACCGGGGGAAGCTACTGACACATCCTCATCTCTCATCACTCCCCAACCCTTTAAAGGTGCCCACACAAGGCTTCACAGCTTTTGGGGAAGAATTCTGAATGTTCTCTGTTTGCATTTTTCATTGTTTTTCACGCTAGATATTCTTCATACATTTTGAAAAACTGACACACTCTCTGGTCCAGGTCACCAAGCAGCAAAAATAGAGGTTGCTCAGCTTTGAACTCACATTAGTGATATGCCCCTTCATCTATACTCATAGCTGGAGAGACAGATACTGTCATATACATGTGTTCAAGATGCTTCTGCAGAAAACTTAAATGCAAACATCACAGTTTGTACTTTTTCTTGACTTCTTTTTTCCAGCCATAGCCAGATACCACACTAGGAGAAGCAAATTACTTAATTTTATAAAAGTTTTATGGGTTGCAGGGAAGTAAGTTAATCCAGGCTTCTATTGATCTAATCATCAGCATCTTGTTCTTGCCATTTAAGTATTCCTCTAAATAACAAGTGGCTAACAAACTTGTGCCTCTTTAGGGACATCAAAACATTGAAGACTTGTAGATTTGAAGTCACTGTCGTTTTTCATTTCTCATATAGTTTACACAATTTGCTCAAGATTATTCAAAATATTCACTGAGAGAAGTGGGCCAAGCTCTGGGGGAGGAAGGTCTAAGGGTGGGTTACATATATTCAAGGGTTCATTTCTGAGCATTCTGACTGTAATTCAGCAAGACAGCTAAGAGCATTGCAACACAGCAGTATGAGGGCACATGTATGCTTAGACTTAGATGCAGACATGAAAAGCTTCCAAAACTGGAACACATAGCACTATAAATCCACTAAACAATGAAATTCAAAGTGAAAATGCATTTTATAGTTCAGTTTTTTCCTGTCAGCATCCCAGGAGCAAAAGGAAAGAATAGAGTGTGGGAAAGATGAAGTGCTAAAAGCCTCTTCAGAAAGGGTTTTTTGTCCTTAAAGAAAAAAATGTACATTTAAAAAAAAAAAATGAAAAACCAGAAATTCCTATCACTCCAACATTTCACAACACACATTTCTTGATCATTTACATATGAATATAAAGATTAATGCAACTGTGAGACTGTGAGAAAAAGGCATTTTTTTGGTTATGCAAAAAAAAAATTTGCACTTTATTGTATATCTTGGAACCATATCCTTGGCAATATCCTGTTCCAAGTTTTTTAAGTTCTCTCATTGATTGGATGGAAGTACAGCATATGGAACAATGACAGACATGGTTTATCAAAATTCATATATTTTCACGAGCTGGACACAGGCCTTCAAGATATAGAAGAACCATATTTCAGAGTAAAGAAAACAGCTGAAAAATGCTGCTCTGAAATTATTCACTCTTTATAACATTCGTAGTTATATATGAGCCCTAGTTTAATGGAAATACTAAAAAAATAACTGCACCTCAAAACCAGCAAGGTTTTTTTTTAATCATCTATTTGACAATACCCAACCTGTTACACAAAGTTAAATGTTCAGACTCTTAAATCACAGGGAGGGTGTTTTTTAAAATAATTTCCACAGGAAATTCAAAGTAAAAACTTTGTGCCTCTAAGAACGTTACAAGTTTCCTGGCATTCTTTTGGCTGGTACCAACAAGCAAGCTTAGGAATCGCATTATTTTAACAGAACTGGATAGAAAGTACCTCATTTCAGAAAGGCAAGAAATCCTCTCCAGCACAGCAGATAAGAAACAGGTCTTTCATTTGACATACAGACCCATATGTTCTCATCCAGGTGGTAGAAATCTCAAGCCATCAGTTTGCTCTATTCCAAGAGCCCATAAAATTCCAAGAAATCTCTCTGGAGTTCACCTCAGAAACAGAATCTCAAAGCATAACAGAGAGGATAATTAGGAATTTCCTTTACCAACACAACTCTTTATTCTATAGCTAACACAGCCTCCCTTCCTATTGGCAGTATGCACAGAGTGAGATAATACGGATTAACAGATAAACTTGGGGTTTTGTCCTTTGATTAAAAAACTCTTGACAGACTTCCTTTTCTGCAGACAAACAAATAAGACCTAGTGCTAATGACCATAGAGGAGCTCTGTCGAACTCCTTATCTCCATTTTTTTTTTTGAGGTGCTGAATGCATGTTATAGTAAAATCACAAAAAAATCTCATAAGCAAGCTGGAGACAAATCAAAACTTTCCCATTATGAAGATGAACATCATCCCAGCTCTTTCAATTTGCTTACACTTAATCATTTCCCCCCATATTTCTTCTTCATATTTCCTAGAGTAATTTAGATTTTATGTAGTACATTAGCAATAACAAGTTGGTAGAGATTCTGCTCTTTCTTACAGAAATACGTCCAACAGGTTGGGAAACAAAAGCTCCCCTGAACATTGGTCTGAGTCTTGACTTTTCTGTAACTCCACCATCATGCTCAAACAATTCATTCATCAGGGCCTGAACTGTGCATGAATAGATGACTAGGATTGTAAGAGCTCACAAGAGTAAAATGTGAAAAACAAAACTTCTGATAGACAAACACTGGGCAGTTTTCCCCCTGAAACAGTTAACTGAAAAGAAAGGGCAACAGTAAAGACTGTCCATCAGGCCTTTTCCTTAACTCAGAGCTCTACTTGCCACACAGTGGTTTTGTTCATCTGAGCTGAATGCATGAATCTTACTGTCTTCAAAATTTGTATGGTAATTGTTTTTGTAATATCAGAGCTACTTGCTACTGGTAATCCATGTTCCCTTACGAGATCCCTGAGAGCTAGGAAGTGCTGTTATCCCCATTCTGAATAAGCATAAGCACCAACAATGCTGAGGGTAAATGGAGTTTGTTTCTAGTTCCAGAGGAGCCACAGCAATGCAGTCCTCATTTTGGTAAAAGTTAAATAGCCAGGTTTGAAGCATACCTCAGATTGCTATAGGAAGCCAGAGAGTAAAGTAGGGAATTAAATTCAACGGCATCCAGTCTCAGGGTAGCTCCCCAACCATCAGGCCAACCTGTCTTGTTTCCTTGAGTTTAAAAACTGGTTTGATTATACTACAAAATCTGCTACGAAAGCCCTTCATTTTATTTGTAGTATCCACACAGTGGATGGAATATATTTGACTAAATAAACTTTCTCAATAGATTTAAACTAAGACAACTCTTTCATGAAGATAAGACATTCTTCAGAGTCCATCCCAATAAAATTCAGCCTCAGAAGTGAATTGTGGGATCATTCATATTATTGTCAGTAACAGCTCTTTTTGGCTTTAGATGAAATTATTTCAACTGAACAGTCATTTGAACATCTGCACTGACATTCCATAAGCCTGTAAACAAGAATATTTTATACAGATCAGTGGTAAACTGTGCAGCACAGGGGGTGCTATGGGAGAGGCAATCCCAGCTCAGCACACACCTATAGTTACACACATGGATAGAGCTGTTGAAACGAGTGGGTTCATTTGAATGTTTATATTTTTTTACTTTCAAGTGGGTGTGGGCCACAGCAAGAAAAAACAGTGAAATCTCAATGTGTTGCAATCACCAAAGGTCCCACTGAAGTCAGTGCTGTAAAGATGCCATCTGTGTTCGCAAGAATTACACCTGGCAATTTCTGCAGACTTGGAATGCTGTCCTTTGCACTGCTGGTCTGGTCTGTGCCAGTAGTACTGAGTAGATGCTTTTGTTTCGTTACTTACCTACTTTTTCTTTCTCCCAAAAAAAGATTGTGTATGAGACGTACAGTTTGTGTTACTGCATACCCAGGGATTTTCTTGAGTCCTGAAGAAATCCATGCAAGTTATATTAAAAAAACACATTAGATACACAGTATTACCTTATGCATGCCGTGAGTTTATAGAACTCGTTTGAGTGAGCTCACAGTTAACTTGTTATGCCAGTGCACTGGCAGAGGGGAGATCTCCCAGAATGTATGCAATGGTGCCATCTATCTCCCTGCCCTCCCTTCCTGTGATGCCTGTGATAACTGACAAATACCTTCAGTGCTACATCCATTTTAACAGGTAGGGACAGAAGGACTTTTCCAAAAAGTCTCACATAGCATGACAGGAATTTCAAGTGAACACACCAGGTTCATCAAGTCCAAGAGAAACCCTTCAGCATGTAGCTCCTTAGTGACCATTTTTTCTGTTCTTTTCTTTCTTATTCCCTGTATAACAATTTTTAGTGTCACAGATTCAATTTCAGAATCTAGTGAGGCTCCTACATTTGTATCTGTGCTGGGCAAGGCACTGTTGCATCTTAAGAGTCAACAGCCTCTAAAAACATGTAATGGTGCACTTGCTAATAAACCACAATTCTGCCAGCCAATTAGACATTAGTATGCAAAAAGCATGCAGATGGCTTATCTGGCAGCCTTATGAGCAGACACAACAGCAAGAGTCCATGTCGGGTAGGCCATATTTTGCATTCAGGGACATCCCTACAGATATTTGGCTTAAACTGCGTTCCAGACACTGGTTGAGTAGCCAAGGAAAACACAGCTTCGAAGAGCCATTGTTCCTTGTTCATTGATTTATTTGAAAGCATGCATACATGAGTACAAAACTCAACAGATAGCTACAACCATATATCGGTTCATTTGTGGTCAAGCAAAAAAAGACAAGATCCCTACAGTGCAGAAGGCATAGGCAAATATCACATTAAATTTTTCCACTGCAGCAACCATCATCATCCACCACAAGAAAAAAATCCACTCAAAATTATGATGCCTGAAGCATCAAACAGATATGATTTTCCAAATAGCTCAACACCACATAAAGAATAATCTCCTAAACTTACACACTTTCTATTAAGGAAGAAACTATTATTCCCTTGTCAGTCTCTCTGACTGACTTTAAAAAAATATAGTAGTCCAGGAATGAAAATCATCATCTGCCATTAATGCTTCACTGCAGCTAACCTATCTAAAACCCAAAGCCTTGGGTTTTGGTGCTTGTAACTTTCTGCCAATTCCTGCTTTTGAATAAACAAATATTTTCCATGGTGTACAGGTTATGTTTAGTGTCAAGGCCCAGACATATATATAGAATCATAGAATGGTTGGGGTTGGAAGGGACCTTAAAGATCATCTATCATCTGCCATGGGCAGAGACACCTTCCATTAGATCAGGGTTCATCAAAGCACCATCCAACCTGGCCTTGGACACTTCCAAGGATGGACCATCTCACAATTATTCCTGCCACATGGCTTTGTTAAACATTTCAACAATCATTTCATCTCTAATTTGTTTCCTTCCATAGAGGAATGGGAATCCTCAGAGCAGCACAAACAACCTTATGCTTACATAGAACTATGAGATGTATGCAATAATAAATGCAAGATGAGTAGTACAAACAGTGATACTAGTGCTAAACATGTGAAAACAATGCACCTACAACTCATGTGAAAATGTTATCCCACTACAGGCTGATTTGTCCTCTCTGCTCCCATTTCTTTTTTTATGGGAGCCAGAGAGCTCCGGGAGCACCAACAGAGCCTCTCACAGACTGCATTGCTCAACCCTCTCCCTTCTGGATTTACTCCCTCTTTAATCTTCTGATTCCTTTTTTGACACAGAGTAGTAGTTCACTTCAGACCCCTTCTCAGTGCTTCAGTCACCAAAGTGTGGTGGGGTACCAATATAAATCAAAGGAGATAAGCTGATAGGTTTTAAGAGGCACAGCCAAAATCTGTACTCTGAATAATTCAACAATTCACACATAAACAAGAGCCACATTTCCTAGCTTTATGTTTTCATAAGTTAATGAAAAGAGATAGGTTTCCCATGAGAGGTGCTGAAGCTCCACACAGCATTATTTACCCTTCTTTCAAGAGCATAATTTTCATCAACGGAAATTACTCAGATGCAATAAAACATGTTTTTCTAACAAAATGAAGTCCAAATCCTGCTTCCTGAACCAACATCAACTTTCCAATAGAGGACAATACAGCTACCTCTTAGACAGGGAAAAACATTATTTGGACCTTTCTTAGAACCATCCAACACCGGTAAGTAAATATAGGGAGACAAACATTTCACCTCATTATGCTTTGGTTTATGGGTAACTGTGGTGGTAAGTGCACAGAAAGATTCCTTAATGATCTCAGGTTGACCCTGACCAGAACATGCTGAAAAGCTTTCTCTGGTTCACTAATCCCAATCAAGTAATGGTGTTCCAAATATCTTCCAACAAAAACATCTTTGTATGTGCTTTCAAAGAATTAGCTACAGACCAAACTTGCTTAGATACAGCTTAAAAAAAAAAACAAAATTAAGGAGCCTTTTTTCTTCCCCGTGATGCCCTAAGGTTCTTTTAGTTTTTTGATTTTTCTAATTTTTATAAGTTTTATAAGTAGTTATATAGCAGAAGTAGGTTTAGAAGCAGCAGCATTTCATTCCTTTACCCTTAACACAGAAGCTACATAGATTACCAACCCTCTAACCCCATTCTATGCTCCCCATATCAATTCTACCCCTAGATTCCATTAGAACATGTTTAGTCTCACTCTAAGATAGGCCTGTTCTGTTCAGAGAATGCTTGTATCTTAGCTTAAACCACAGAACACGGTCAGAAACTGGGTGACCGTGTACCCTTTGTGCTCTGAAGAAGATGAAGATTGACGAAGAGAGGGTCCTGAAAAGACACCCACCTGAATTCCCCAGGGGCAGGCCAGGGGCAGATCAGGCAAAACCACAGGGTGGGAAAACCTCGGATTGGAGAGGTAGTATTATAAATGGTAACATCTGAGACACGGGGGTACATGCACAAGTGTTGTTACTGAATTAAATCCTTTTCTTATCTCATCTCCAATTAAATTGCTTTGGAGATTTTTTTTCCTCAGCTCCTTTAGGCATCACCTGTATGTCTTTAAAGCTGGAAAAAGAGGGTTTTTCATGTCTTATAAAGGCAAAATAGTATTTTTATTACTAATCCATCTGCTTTTATTCTGTGGAGCTGTTTTCCTTTAACTGCATCATCCCGAGTCTGCACTAGAAATTTTTACCAGTTTTGTACTGCAGGGTGTGAGTGGGATGATCTATTTCTTTCGTGAGTGACAATAGCTTTTCAGTTATATCATGAGGGGGAAAGTACTTCAGTACTTCCTTAGTGTATACATGCAATGCCACGAATTTCTGCCAGCAAAATGTTCTTTTGTAACCATAAACTATGTTTACATTAGATGAGTTCAGCATTCTGGTTGGAGAGAAACATTTTCTAATGAGACTGTGAGACCATTAGAACTTTTCTTAGGAATGAATGGCTGCAGTGTTTTTAAACAGAAATTTATTCCTGTTCAAATGGGTTCTTCGTAGAGCATTTTCCCATATTACAATTGTACATATTCAATCCCAACAAGCCTCTCACTGCTGGTATGTCTTCAGATGGACAGGCTTTAGGTCTTGGGTGCTGACAGGAAGGCCGGGTGGTTGAAGAAAACCTATCCCCTTATTTGAAAAACATTTTAAAGAACTCCCCATCTATTAAAGAGACTATTTAAAACAGAAATAGATCTAGGTAAAAATGTTAAAAGATATTACATGTAGAATATTGAAATAATCTTGAAAACATCATCATCAAAAGAAAGTTCACATAAATGAGAAAGAATGTACTAATCAGTGAACACAACTGAGTTGTAAACTCTATGAGATGCTGCATACCATAGTTGCATTGAATGGCAGCATGATCTAATTTAAGAACAAAACCAGCATGAGTCTTCCAGGTTTGGAGTCTCAGGTGAAAGTTTGAATATCTTCTATGACAAAGAGCTTGTAACAACTCCAGTAATTGTGTTTAAGTAATTTTCTAGTAATGAGCTCTGTGGTTTTAAATGTTCTTTATTTTGCTGCAGAGACTTACTAAACATGTTAAAAGAATACAGAGGTATTCAGAACAAAAAATGAGGACACTTTTTAAACCACAAGACTGAATAAATAGGATCTACTTAGTAAAAAAAAAAATTTAAATTGGAGAAAGAGTCCAATAAATCAAACCATTTACTCCTTGAAAGAGAATTTTACTGTCTCATTGGTGCTAACTCTTTCAATGCCCAGTTAGCCATTACTTCATCAAAATTACAAGTAGAAGAATTACTGGTGTGCTCAGAATGTCTTCAGAGTTCCCAGTATTTTCTCATTAATGTTAATATGCCATTAGAACATTCTGCACTTGAGTTAGTGACTCATGATATTAGACATAGCCCTAAGGCAATCAAAAAAGTCACAAGTATCTCACAGCACACTTTAGTAGCAATGCCCTGTAAAACAGCTTTTGCATCTGAAATTCATCACTTCCTCAGCAATCTCATAAAAATGGTAACTTTAGAGATGCCTGCAGCAATGCAGGCACTACACCAACCCTTCTTCCAGAAGTTACTTCTCATTGCTGTTATTGGCATTCACGAGTGGTAGAGCTGACTGGTAGGGGGCAAAGCATTGACTGTCATCTTGTCATGTTTCATCAGTCACCACTGATACACGCTAGCGAATAATGTAGCATAAATGAGAACTTCTGCAGATAATGGCAAAACATCGAAACAACAGTAAGGTCATTACTGAAAGACACTCATTTCACAGTGTTTTTTACTTAATAATACTGACAGTGAATAAGACCTTTTAAATGCAAGAAAAATAACTGCTTCTTGGTGGCAACTTAATATGAGACATTAGAGAAATCCAGGCTTATGAGAAAGGAATCAAACAATCAAGTTTAAGACATCTTTGATGGAAGAAAAAACCTGAAAAAATACCTTTGATGGAGAAAGAAGAATGTAAAGAAATCTCCAGTTTCATGTGACACTACCAAGCATTGAACACTATAATCAGCATAGGAAGATTAGCAGATGTTCTCTATACATGCCTGCTAATTGCTCACCTTTCCCCAGGCTCTACTAGCTTTTACATGGAAAGATTATTTTTCCTTACTAATGTTATCAACAGTAGTGTTGATCTGTAATTAATCATTGCACACATTAACCCAACGGCAAAACACCCACTCCATGTACACACAGAGACTTCCCCACACAGTACCAAATCTGAAAAGGAAATAAAAGACATACTTAAATTGTGTGACAGACCTAGGAAGAAAGTTCAAAGTAATCTAGGAGCCATGTGTTGTGCATGAAAAGTAAAAGAACAGATTAATATCTCTAATTACAAAATGAGGAATATCCTTAAATGTTGCAATTTGAACAGGCAATTAACTGAGTTAATGGTTGCAAATACATGGCCTGAAGTGTTCTTACCTTTCATGTTTCAGTAAGGCTAATATCCATAAGAAAGAAATGTTCTCAAAGCATGCTTATCATTCATCCAGTCTTCCTCATAAAATGCAAAACTCTTCTTCTGGCTTATCTCTTTAAGTAGTAGATTTCCTACAGAGATTTTGTTTGATAGCTTGCTACTGCATGAGCTTCAGCAGATTAATCTGACTCCAAAGCAGGCAATGCTGTTTCGGTACTCATTTGCACAGAGTTTTGTACTGAGGAAATAAAGTTATGCTGCGTAGCTTGCTTGAACATTAGTCTTTCATCAGTCAATTGATAAAGCACTGAAAATAAATAAAAAAATACAATTTATGAACACAACTGCCATAAGTGGGCATGGCTCTGTATTTTGATTTTTTCACAAATGCACATTTTACTAAAAGCCTACACAAGTGAGTGATAGGACATTGCCTTGTTGATATAAATAGAATAGCTAGACTGGAAACCAGCTAATAGATCCTTCCATGGTAGAGGTAACAGATGAGCTCCGAGGGGCACATCCCATCTCAGCAGCCCAGGGTAGCCAACCATGCCTTCAGATCCACCCCTTTCTGTGGGATATTTTCTTATTCTGCACTTTTCAGAGTCAGAGTTTGGTTTTCTTTAATTCAACAGGCCATGCAACATTCCAGAAATTTGGTTGTATCTTCAGACCCAAACTTGGTCATTCCTGCTCAGAGCTACTAATGAGGGCACGAGGTACATCATGCCTGAAATGTACCAAAAGCAAGTCCATTCTTTCCTGGAAACTTCCCTGCCCACTCCACAATTCTGAGTAACACAGTCATCAGCAGATGCAGAGAGGTTGCTGTCCACCTTGAGTTCACAACTGGGGACTAATTGGCACAAACATAATCAGAAGATATTGTCACTCCATTTGGCAGTAAAAGCTGGGAAGGAACATTCCTCCCCCAGACATTCAAACTGATCCATATGCTCTTTGTGGTAAGCTAAGTGGCTGCAAACTTCCAGCTATACACCAGTTGGAGAGTAGCTGAGCAGGGAAAGTCATAACATGCTATGGTTTCCAGCTGCTCCCCTATGGCCTGACATTTCTGGAGTAGGTGTACGTTTTGTGAAATAATACCCTTAGGCGCTCAGCAGAGAGTAAGGTTATTTTCCAGAGCAACCACCATCAGTGCCTGTACACCACAAAATTGCTGTAATCCTCACTGTTTTAAATGACTGACTCACACTTAGTAAAAACACTTGGTCATACTAAAGAAATGTGAAGATCTTAAGCATACCTGCTTGGAGACTGGAGATGCAAGAGATGAGATGCAGCAAGCAGGAAAGCAGAAAGGAGGGACCTTTGAAAATTACAGGATGTTTTGTCTCTAAAACACGTTTCTGAAAACAAAACAAGGAAGAAATATTTCATGTAACGATGAGATAACAAGAAATTGTAAGAGAAAAGGCATCATATAGGAAGGTGACAGGAAAAAAATTTAGCAGGAAGAAAAATGAGGAAATACAGTAATAACTCACACTGCAATCAACTGGGAGAAGTTTTAATTTCAGAGGAAATATTCATGGTCAGGCTAGGTTCAAAATGTGTTCAGACCATGTTCACCCACAACGATCAAAACTATTCTAGCTTTCTTTCCAACAGTTTCTAATGCCAGCACACATAGTCTTACCCCTGTACAAGACTTGAACAGCTACCCACATCTTAATCACTAGGTCTGAGACTTTTCCTTTGTTGATTTAGAGGCTATGGCTTTGAATTAAGGCTACACCTTTTATCAATGGTCAGATGTTAACTGTTGTGGTGACTTGTGTGCGTGTGTGTGTATGTGTGTGGGAAATGGGGAGGAATAATGAGGGAAAGCACAGCAACAAGATCTTGCTCTGGACTGCCTTGTCTGAGTCAGTTTCTATTACAGTTTCCAGACCAAGAACACACTGTTTGTTCGTGGTCTGTGGAAACCTAACTTGTTAAAGGCTTTTTGGCTCTTCTCCTCATTTCCACTTGCTAAATTGCCATAAAAAGCAGCTATGTTATGCAGGGATTTTCACCTTTGGCATTTCTGAGATGTCTAGCCTTCTTGTTTTTCACATTCCTGCCCTGTGTCAGCAAGTGGTGTGGCTTCAAGAAACATGCTATGTAGTCATGATTAGCAGAGAAAAAGTCCTATGGAACTGTGAACTGGGAGGCCAAGAAGCGTGATCCACTTGCTGGTTTGAAAAAGTCCAAGAAAAAGGGTCTCCTAAAAAAAATTCTGACTTCTCGGTCCTACTGGTGTGTGTAGCGGTGCAGAGGGTCTGGCACAGAGACTCAGACCCTTCACAGACCCCTGCTTTGGCCTCAGCCCCAGATTCTTCTTTACCTCCAAATTAACAACTAAGATTCACCAGTAAAGGTTGCTGATTCAAAGGTCCACTAAATCTCCTCACAAGAACAGGAGGCACAAAAGTTATGATGGGACACCAGGGGAAATCACATCTTGTAACCACTCTTCACAAATACCTTCATCATCTAAACCAGGAAATAAATAAATATTTCCAGAGTTGTCAATGGGTATAACTCTTACAAATAAGGATGGGGGTGTTGGGGGGCGTGCAGTGGAGGAGGGAAACAACAGATCTATAGAGTGCAGACACAGGAGATGCTCTTAGTGGAAAGTTGCAAGTTCAAGTGTACTGGAGTAAATGGGTTGAGAGGGCAAAAGGTCTGAAGGCAGGAAGAAAGTTTTCCTCAAGGTAGAGAGGATGTTTTTACAGTAGATTTCACTTCTTATTCGAAACAGATTTGTTCTGTGCACGTTGTTTAACTTGCCTTGTTCATAGACCAACCCAACATTCCACTGCCCTGTAAGGCTTCTAGATGTCCTCTCCTTACTGCAAAGTGAGTGTCCCCCCATCCACTTTGAGATCAACCACAGGTAGATTGCATAATTCTGGGCTAATTCTAATGGTATATATTGTGCGAACTGAGCCCACGGCACTAAATTTATATGCTACATACTCTCTCTCTCGCAGTGGTATCTAGCCCAAGCAATCTTAAACTGAAACATTGCATTTCTCCAGTGCCCTACTCAGCCTTGCTCTTCCTTTTCTCGAGAAATGTCAATTTATTTCCTTCACTTAGACTTAATTTGTGAACCTCCTTAATGACATCCAAAAGTGGGGGAAAAAAAATAAAACTAAATCAGCCAGGCTACAGTTACTTTGACTGAGCTAACTATAACTATAAATGAGTACAAAAAACTTTGGGAAACCATCACCACAAGAAATGCACTTAAACTAAAAATATTGTAATACAGTTTGACTGAGTCTTGATCACTGTGTTTTAACCAAAAGTTTATCTTTTAGTGTTTGTTTTCAAGCAAAGGTCACTAGAAAGCCAACTGTTATGTATAAACTCTAAATGATCTTGTGATTTCTTATCAAAACAGCCTCATGCCCTTTGTTTTACTTGGGGGAAACTAATTTAAACTGAAACCCACAGTTACTATACCTAATTTAGAGGTTCAACACTGCAGAACTCTTTTCACAGAATGGTTTAATTTCTGCTTCCGTAGATGATTCAACACAAAAGAAGGTGCTCAGAAGGTGTCCAGTAATTAATTTTCAGCAACTGAGGGGCTCGGGGACACTATATGAAGAAGACCAGGGCTAAAGAGACTATGCAGTTACTATAAACTATGTAAAATGAAGCAGAAGTAATCAGGCACTTGCGTCAACTTGCTTTTCTTTTTCATACACACTGGCACATCCAGACTGCTATTGTACTTCTCCACTAAAAGCCAGGCACTTATGCGCTTTACTTATCCTTCTGATTGCCCAGATAAAAGCACCTGGTTCTTGCTTCAGGTACTGGATTTTCCAAATCGCAGTCACTCTTTTTTAAGAACATAATGGGGTTTTAAAAATGGACATTTTACACAAAGTCACACAAGCATAGTAGTGTTAGTACGCTATTTTCATTGAGACGACACCAAGCTCTACTTGCTCTGAATGACACTTTAAGTGCACAGATGCATATTAAAAGCCACTTGCTGAAATAAACTGAAATAATTAAAATAATTTCTGATTATGCTTAAAGAAAAGTAATTTCCAAGCAGTAAAAATTGATAATCAGTGAAATCTTGTTATTCAGCCACGGCACATGAGATATATGCTTTGATGTCTATTAGTTCTGTAATTTTTTTCCCTCCAAGCATTCATTTGTGGAGATTTGGTAGCGCTCTAGGGTTGTTATTAATTACTCTAAAATAATTTGTCCTGAAAAAATTGCCAGTGCTCTTAATAAGTGGCAAGTCTGAATGCTTAGCTGCATGACTCATGAATATCAACCTTTAATAACAACTCCTCACTAAAAATACTAAAAGTTCCTTGTAATAATAACAACTTTTAATGCAGAACCTTTCACATTAGAACTGTCTTTATACAAAGGTCTCTTTCATACAGATGTCAGCAGGGGCAGAAAGTGCTCCCATTTTAGGAGGATGTTGATCATGATTTCAGGTGAACTACTAAGCAGGAGGCTATCTACATGAGAAACAGAAGAAATGGCTTGGCTGGGGACCTAGTTCACTTTATCCTGAGTTGGGATTATTTACACCTGCCTTCATCCAGCCCAATTTTAAAGACTTCAGTGATTAAGACTGCCTAGGAAACTCATGGCAAGGCTTCACCTTAGGTGTTATCACAATGTTTAAGCCAAGTCCTCAATGGTCCAGCTGTGCAGTATGTTCCTATTGCTTTGAAAGATCCATTTCTACAACTTCAAACAACTTCAGTTTTTCCAGTCCTTCCTCAGTGGTGATATTTACTACACCTGAAATGACTCCTGGGAGAAAATGTGTCTACTTCAGCCAGAAAGCTGAACAGGAAAGCAAGCCCAGCTCACTTTCACAGGTATCATTTTACTGCAGAGATATAGCAGAAGGTGCTTGAAAAGGCCACTGTGACCTCTGAATGCAACAGACATGTACGCACCTAATACATAACTCCTAATACATAACATTAATTTTACATTAATGTGAAACCATACCTATAGAGTCAAAAATGAATGCCACTTGTTAGTATGAGAGATTACCCAAGAAAACAGTGATGATGGAAAAGTAGGGATAATAAGATGAACATAAACACCAAGTATGAGGTGAAAGGGTTACCAGGATTTTTGTGTCAGTCAACAAGTCAGATGAGAAAAGCAGTGAAACTTTATATATCTCATAATCTGGTTATACTGTGAGTTCAGTGGAGTGCTGTATCGGATCGTGGAACTCAAATATTCACATTTCAAAGAGGACTTCAAGAAGAAAAGAATAAAAATTCCAGAAAGTTTCCAGCAAGAGCTGTCACCCGGTTACATACTCTGGGATTATAAATACATATATATTATAAATATATATATATAATATAAATACATTCACACAAAGCAAATGATTGGAAGCTGAAGCTAAGGAAATAAGATCCAAAGTCAACCCGCTACTGTAGAAGACAAAACTGCTCAGAGTATTCCAGTAGACCTATAGATAGTTGTCTTTCAAAAAGACTGTGTGCATTAAATGTAAAAGAGTTGCATTACATCAAGATTTTACTAGGTTAATGTTGCAATTTCAAAACTTGCTGAGTTTTTAAATTCTTAATTCACTAGGTTATTGTCAGTCTTTACTTTTAATATAAAGTAGTTTTCTTTGTTCAGAATAGAAAAGGAAGGTAAGAATATGAAGTTTTATATTGGAAGAGCCACTGACATTTTCCCTTTCAGAAGCTCTTTTTCAGCACAAGAAAAATAGGATTTTTTTCAAATGCAAAATTACTGAATAAGTAGAGAATACTTTAAAAACTAGGGATAGGAGGAAACAAAAGCATTCTAGGATTTGCCTTCAGCCCCCATCTACAGCACAAACAAACTCAAACATGAATCTTGCTGACCACCAGGAAAGCTTCATTGCTGCTTCTTCATTCACCTGTTTCAGTCCTCTGTGCTTCCCTGTTTCTTCTCAGACCAGAACAGCATGCTGACAGACTACGCAAAGCAGAATTTCTGACCTCCTCTGAAGCACCACACAGTGTATGAGAAAGCTTCTTCCAATGTCACAGTCTTGTAGTAAAGCCCACAAGGAGAGAGAACTCAGCAGAGACTTTCCCCTGCATTGTGCATGTCTGCACATGGCATGGCCAGACACCATTCCCGAGACAGAAACACACTGTTGAGCTTCCCACAGCAAGCTCTACACATGCTTCTCACAAAAGTCTGCATCCCTCTTCACCAAAATGATGAGAGTTTACACAAGTCAGGATGAAGGAGACATGCTTTGGCACTGGCAATTTTCAGCTAGAAGTAGCTGGAAGACCTATTTTCCTGGACTGGCAGAGTTCCTCTGTTGATTTACCTTATCTTATTCAAGTCTCATTGACTTCTCTGAATTTGATTTCACAGATATTTAATTACGCTACTTAAAACGCAAGCACTAAGTGTTGAAAAGTTACATGTGAGATAGTACACTAAAGTGTATCAGATAAGGGGGAATCCCAGGTGGGTATGAAAGGGCTTTGGCTGTCCAATGTGCTGGCTAACAATTAGCAAAACACTGTGGGAAGAGAAAACTGCTACCAGAGATGTGCCTGACTACAGTTTTATAGGTCCCTGCAGAAGCACAGAAAAGAGTAAACATCAATTCCATTTCTAAATTGTATTAAAAAATCCTTAATATGGGCTAGAAAAAATCTGAATCTAATAAAAAGGCTAGAAAAAAACTGGAGAGTGATTGTGGCTCCATGGTGAAGCAAAGCTGGAAACATTGCAGCAACAGACATGAAATCAGATATTATGAATATTGCAAAGGAATGTATAAATAAAATATAACCAATGTGAATCTGTGAGTAGAATAGATTCTGATTTCCAAGTAGATGAACTTTACAGGGAGGATGTATAATAAGTAGTGTTTCCCTAGATAATGAGAGATATTATGAAATTGCAGTAATAGGAGAGAAAAAACTTGGGAAAGAGGAAGCCAGGCACAACAGACCAATAAGCAGCAATTAAAAACTGCTGCTACACAATGCCAGGGCATTTAAATAAAACAGAATACTTTGGGGGGGGAGAGAGAGGAATCCTGAGAATTCTCCAAAAGCAGTTTAAAGCCATACAAAAATGGCATGTGTGAAAGATATTTGAACAGTGTTATCAAGAAGTTGAAGGAATCCCACGGTAATATTCCACCAAGCTACTAAAAAAGACAGACTTGTATAACTACCCAGTTTCCAGAGATGAACAGATGGCACTAGTAACAGAAAAGGGAAAGGTCATACCTGAAATGAAAGCACAGAAAGACACAAACCCTAGCAAACAGTAGAGACTTGCACAAACCTGATAAACAAGCTTATATGCAAACACAAGTCACACAGTGGCAGACACAAGTCACACAGTGGCAGAGACAAGACACTGAGAAGAAAGGGGCAAGCGACATGGAAGATAAACCTGCATTCAGTCAATAGCAAATGTACAAGATGCAAAAAAATAAAAGAAAGACGGTGATGTCATGTAGAAAATTTAACAGAAAAACCTTATACATAGAATCATCATGTTGAGGGTTTCAGGAACAAATTTCCTTGCCAGTAACTTTGAGATTTCTCACAGATGACATTAATAAAACACAAAAAGTAAAAAGGTAAAGGTTAGTCATTCTCCCCCCCCAAAAAAAAATAAGACAGCAGTGAGTGAACAGGAAAACAGAAACCAAAGAGAGAAAATCAACATCTTTTTTTTCCATGAGAAACTCTATACTAAATAGTGCAAATTAAAACTGTACAATAGGATGAGTCTGGGATCTTTATTATGAACAACAGTTAGTCACATGAAAAGGGGTAAAGATTGAAATTTCTCATAGGGAGGAAAAGTCACAGGTTCCAAATAAAAAAAAAAATGCATATAGCAACTAAAACCTCAGATACACTAAACCTAAGATACACAACAAAAAAAAAGTAAAATTTGATAAAAACAGGATAGTTATGAGTCAGTCATAGTACATAAGTAACATATTGTTTATCACTGACTCTGAAGAAGTAAAAATGCTACTGCAGATATCCATCCTTAGCATTATCAGTGCAATAACCATTAGGATTTAAAACTACCTGGTATTTTCTCAAAAACTTGCAAGTACTTTCACCATCTGAGACAACAAATGGAGTAAGCTTCTACAGGATACTGTCTCAGCACACTGCAGCTTAAATGTTGATAGGAGCTGGAAGCCAGCTACCACATCCTGAAAAATAAAGTGGTGAGTGAAGAGGCAATCAGCATACAGCATGAGATCAGCCAGGCAGAGCAGAAGTACCACTCCAGCAAAAGGCACTGAGCTGCTGGATTGCAGATCAGCTTCATTATCAACAGATGGTCGAGAAATACTTGGAAACAACATCTTAAAATAAATGTCTGCTTGACAAAAGCCAGCCAGAATTTTTAAGAGTAGGTAAAAACTAGTGGCAAAGGATATGAGAGGATATTAGCCAGTAAGGAGAGGCTTTTTTTTTCTTTTCCCACTTAGTTGATTACTGGGTTGAGAGAGTTCTGGGGTGTATTTTTTTGTTCTGTTTAGTTTTTAACAAAAAATATCACAATCAAAACAGGTACTTCACTAAAGTGACTAAGAGGTAGAGAGCAAACTGCTGAGGCAGAGTGGCCTTGCTATGAGAAAACACATCAACTGAACAAGAACTTTGACCTCACAACAAAACAGAAAGCATCAACCACTCCAACTAGTTGAGAATTTTAATGCAGACACTAGAAGGAAACAGAAAAATAAAGCAGAAGTACCCAAGTGCATATATTCCTTATTCTGTCAGGCTGCCCCTGTCCCCACCCGCACCTGGAGGAAGAATTCTTCTCTGTGCCCACAAAGGAAAGAACTACAGAGACAAGAGTCACATTCAGAATCAGACTGAAAGCATTGCTTAAAAGATGAGTGGATCATCAAGAACAAAAGGGTTGTAAAAAGTCAGAGCCACTATGAGAGGGAAGGCTATTTCTGAAAAGTCAGATTTGCCAAATTCTGCCCAGGACGCTGGGTTAAGTGGTCATGATACTTGCAGAAGTCAATTTAAGTGGTAAAGAGATAATGAGAGCTCATAGCACTGGCAGCAGCTTTTATATTTTAGACTATTGTTAGCTACAGACAAATCTTTACAGGGTTAAAAAAAAAAAAAGAAGGGAAAAAACTTAAACATCAAAAACTAAGGAAAAAATTTAAAAATTAAAAAAAAAAAAGAAAATGGAAAAAATGGAGAAAACACAAAAAAAAGGAAAGAAAAATAAAGAAAGAAAAAAAAAGAAGAAAAAAGACCCAATAGTATTTCAGTGGAAGAGTATGGTTGTTTTCTTGCAGTTAGTTTGTAGAAATATGTGTATATAACATTACCACCATATCACTGTCACATATGGAGGAAAACCAAATCTTCTATTAAAATCCCAAAGAATACCTTTTTTAATTGAAAAAAACCCTCTTCCTTGACAACATCAATGCTGAAATATTTCAACCTAAACATCTGTGGAGGTCACTGGCTCTAGCATGTCCACAGACAAAAACAAGAGTAGGACTGATCATTCAGAAGAAAGATGATTACAAAGTGTCCAAGAAGCCCAGATCTGCTAGAAATACAAAAGCTCTGTAAGCATCAGTCTTTCTCCCTGGGAGATATTGCTACATACACGAAAGAACTTACTTACAAATTTCCTTCAGTGTAGGACTGAGCACTTCAGTGAATCACCATTAGTTATGGAGAACACTGTGTTTGTTCAGGTTAGAGATAATTTTGTATTGACAAATTGTGCTGCTTTTGGCTGCGATAGAGTCAATTTTTTCCATATTAACTTGCATGGGGCTGTGTTTTGGATTTGTGCTGAAAACAGTATTGATAATACAGGGATGTTTTCATATTTTTGAGAAGGGCACAAGGAGCTGGAAGGGGACACAGCCAGGACAGCTGACCTCAGCTGACCAAAGCAACATTCCATTCCATATGGCATCATGCTCAGCACATAAAGCTAGGAAAGAAGAAGGAAGCAGGGGATGTTCACAGTAATGGCATTTGTCTTCCCAAGTCACCATTACCAGTGATGGGGCCCTGTTTTCCTGGGAAATGCTGAACACCTGCTGGCCCATGGGAAGTGGGGAATGAATGCCTTGTTTTGCTTTGCTTTTATGTGCAGTTTTTGCTTTATCTACTAAAATGTCTTTATCTCAACACATATGTTTTCTCACGTCTACCCTTCCAATTCTTTCCCCCATCCCACTGGTCAGGGGTGAGGAAGCAGCTGTGTGGGGTGAGTTGGTGGCTGGGACTAAACCATGACACAAACATATAAAGAAGTCATCTAATCTACCCTAAGACAACATGATTTGATTTTAAATTTACTGTCTCTAATGTGACAGAAACACAAGTGATGCAGTCTCTCTGAATAGGGAGCTATGATCTTACGTAAAAAAACTGAAAACAACTTTCAGGACTTTTTACTTGGTGAAGACAGCACATGTGCAAGAAGAAATAGAACCAGGACAATGAATTCTTGTCTCACTCCTGTCTCACACAGAACAGGAGGGAACCAAAAGAGTCTCTGTGATAATTCATATGCTTGAAATACTTTTAGCCACAGGGGACCAGGTCAATTTTGCCTGAAATTTTCTCTGCTCATTTGGAAGCATTTCCTGCCATGGATGTGACTATGTGAGGGTGCATGAGAATGAAACTGGTTCCTGATTTCAGTCTGCTCTCCACTCACCTCTTTGCTGCTTAGCTGCCTATACCTCCATACCACTGTCTAGGAGTTAACATAACCTCCATGTCACAGGTCAAGAGCATGAAATGGTTTAATAATTTTTGCTTTTTTGTCTTTTCTACTCAAGCAAGTTTTCTGTACTATATAATTAGTACTTATCTTCAAAATACCATGATAGAACCTTAACCCAGACCTTCATAATGTTATTACTGCAAGGCAGCGTTTCAGTCAGTTCAATGCATAAGACATTAAAATAAATGCAATTGAATCTTTTTTTCTCCCTTTCAGCCTGATCCAAATGGCAAACTGATAGAAAAATGCCAGAAATATTGCAAAGGCTCAAGTTCGATACATTGCATCTACAACAGCTGAACTGTACCACAGCTGCACCACCACAGGAGAGTACATGAAGAAGTAGCCATACTTTTATCAGATATTCAAGGCACAGACACTTTGGGGGAAACAGGGCTGGAAAACTAGCATCTGATTAGAATCTGAGAAACTGCAAGATAAATACTCTATATGTACAGCTCAACAGGACATAGAACTCTGTGAATTCATTTTTCATCTCTGTTTCACACTTTCACTTAGGCTTTAGTTTCTCTTCCCATGAACTGGAATTCAACATCCAGTATGTGAAATTAATCATCATTATGCTGTCAGCAGTAGAATCCAAAAGAGATGTTATTAAAAATGCAAGAAATATCTAGACAAGAGTAAGAGTCAATAAACCAGCTCTTGAATCTGTTGGATGTCAGTATATTGCTTCAGAGTCCAAAGCAGCATTATGAACATCCAACTCTGAACTTACAGATGTCACTTTTAATATGTTAATTAAAGAAATATTAAATTCCTATTCATAAAATCTTCCTTCTTCCAGAACGGACATTGATTAATGTTCTCAATAAATAAAAGATCAACATTTATTCTATGATAAATCTTTCAATTGTCATGTGTTTGTACTTTCCTGCTCTACCCACTGCATCTCCTCCAGCTGCTATGAACTATTGCTAATATTTCCAGAATGAAAACATGGAACTGTTCCTGTTTCTTCCCAAATGCCAGAACTGACAAAAATGAAACAGAAAGTGACATTTCCAACAGTTTTTACCTGACCCATCATCCTTGCTGAAAATAAGTGTCCAAATAATAATGCAAGGCATAACTACTCCTACTTGATTTAACCTAAATTTTCCTTGGACTTAAGTGGGAGGAGACTCTTCATATGCTAGTCCACAATCCCTAACCAGAGCCAGTGTCTCCATACTTCTCATTTCTCATCTGCAGCTTCACCTGGGAGGTGGGGGGAGAAGGTGTGGGTGGATGGAGTGGTGACATTTACCAAAAAAAACAAACCAAAAAAACCAACCCCAAAGAACAGATCATGAAACAAACAAAACAAACAAACAAAAGTCCTGATCCACACATCATAGTTTAGTGAATAGCTAGCCATGATATGCAGTGTACAGTTGTTTACAGGACCATATTAAAGAGCAGAATGTGTAAGTTTGTTATTTCCACATAGCCACATGCCCACTACCTAAGTTGGGGCTGGCCATGATTCTCCCCAGCAAAAAACTTGTGAAGCAGTAGCCTAAATCAGATAGGTTTACAGAGAACTATCTTACCAAAACATTTGATTTTTCAAAATATTCCTCAGCTCTGTAGCCAGAGATTACTAAAGTAAACAGCTTTACAGTCCTTCAGGATAACCCCGTTCGACTAAGATGAAAACAAAGGAACAGTGATAAGTATAAATGTGATAAGGCAAAGCATTGATTTTCAGTCCATTACATTGCTCCTTTAAAAGGCATAAAGTTCCTTGCATTACCTTCACAGGGAGATTAAGTTCCTGTGCTTTCCTTGCCTAAAATGAACTGATGCAGAAATTCTCTTTTCAGAGTTCCTTTTCTCCAATATACCCATCTTACCATAGTACAGATAAGAAGTCCTACCCAAAGTAGATCGTCTTCAATAGTTCATAAATTAATTTCCTTTCCTTTTTAACATACAACACATTTTGTGCTAACAAAGCTTTAAGAGCTTGCTGGACTTTCATATTTCTGTCCCTGCAGTAAGGTTTCTGAGAATCTGGTCAAGACCTCACCCCAACAGAACCACAGTAATAGCAATATATATATTATAATGTTATACAATGAATGACATGTTTAATTAATCTGTTTTAAACTCTTCTTTAAAGCTAATTCTGACCATGCAGACATTCTCTATCAACAACTCCTTTAAGTAAAGCTGAGAAGGACATATAAATGCGGATGTGAAGGGAGGTGGTGAAGAGAGAAAGCTCCTTTCCCACTCATGAAACAATTGAAACAAGTAAACAGTACACTATCAGTAAGCAAACTCTGACAGCTTTCCCTCTAAAATCTTACTAACGCAGAAACATGGAGGCAAGTAGGTTGTGAGGCCTAAGATGAATACAGCCAGTAAAGATCTCTTTGATCCATCAGTGCTGTCTCATCCAAAGCACAGGGAAGGAAAAGGCAAGAGGGTACACATCCTAAGTGGAGGGAAATGGGAACACTCTCCTCATAAAATGAAAAGGAGACAGATGTACTAAGACTGATGGCATTAGTCTTTAGGCATTACCTGTTCTACTGGTGTTTTCCCCCAAATTTAGGGCCATTCCCCTTCAAGGATCCAACTGTTTGAATGCAGCCTCTGAACACTCCAACTGGAAAGCCTGTCCCTTAAATATTCCTAGACAGTCCAAAAGCACGGGCATTTAATTTTCCCTTGGTGAGAGAACTAGCTTACCAAGAGGGAACTCCTGACTACAGATGTAACCGTTGTGACTTCCAACACTGGGCAACAGAAAGGTAACGGAAGACAGCCTTATGCTGACCTCTGCAGAACAGGACAAGACAAAGATGTTGCAAAAAGTGATTTCATGTTCTAACAAAAGTTTGCACCAGGTCAGTAGTTACCTTCATTTTGCAATGGTTTTCAACATTAGACCTTCAGTTATTGCTGCTCCTTCTGAAGCTTCAAAGGAACAGGGGGAAAAGGACTGAGTAAAACCTGAGTTTATTGTTTCTAGGAAAGAAGAGGTTGGAAATTGTAAGATGAAAGTGAATAAAGGGCAGCATAAACAATTGCAGCTTGCAACTTACAATGAGTTTTCAGAATTCCAGACAGAAGGGAGAGTGCCCTTGGGAGTGCAACTTCCACCTCTGCTTGCATTGCTGTCCAGCCCTGAAATCTTACATGTATCAAATAATACCACATGCTTTGAAATCTAAATATATTCCTCTTTTCCCCTCAAACAGTCAAGTTAGCCTCATGTCTTTTTTTTTTTAATTTTATTGTACTGTTTAACCATTTCCTTGTCTCTCTTCTGCCACTCCCACTCCCCCTGCCCCCAGCTTAACTACTGGGAATAATTTTAATTTTATTGCTTCAAGTAACAGGAATTTCAGGTCAAAACTTTCCTCTAGATTTACAAGAGGACATTTTAGAGACTCAGAAGTTGTTTACCGCCTGTTCTTACAGGTTAGATGAAAGATGTTACCTATTAAACACCTCGAAGAGAATATCTGTGTTGAGATGAATACACGTTGTGATTAAAATCTTCACCTTCTCTTTGCTTCTTTCTTGTCCTGATAGTACTAAGATAATACAGTATCTTTAACATAGAGATGGACTGAACTTGTGATGCAAAAAAAAATTATGTGCAGAAATATGTAAAAGATGTACTGTAAAACTACTTCTACGACATGAACAAGAAACCACAGAGGACGTAAACTCAATTTTCTTCATTTTGCAGTTCACTTTCAGACACCTTACAGTCAGCCCATCACTTCTCCACGCAAGTGGCACTTATTATTTTGTGCAGTTCCTGCCATAGGTTAGTGTGCTTTCCCTCAAGGAATTCATCATTACCAGTTCAACTAGTTAAGCTTCCCTATTTAAAGTGACATCATCACACTAAAACTTGTAATCACAACCATCATAGACTTGTCAATAACAGGTCAAGCACTTTTTACAAAAACATTAGTTTACAAGACTAGAAATTGCTCATAAACATGGAAACAAAAGAGAAATATGACCTGATCAGCTTGTGAAGGGCTTACAGCCCCTTCAGAACAGTAATGAACAGATATAACCAAACAGCTGGGAGCCCAGAGGAGCATGTTCTGGCAGCAGATGCACTTGCTTTATAAAGACGGTCAGAGAAAGAGAAGAACAAGTTTTGGTTGAAAGGAATTTCTATATAGCTGATCCCAGAAAAGCTACAGTCTCCACATGGGACTGGAACAAAAAGACTTACAGACTCTCCTTCAGGACATGACCATAAATGAGTACATTTAACCTTAGACTAACCAAATTCCTACTTGTGTGCTGATAGCCACCACCTGGAAGCTGGGTAACAGTCCACAGTTAGTGTACCTCACAAATACAGTGAGACGTAATTGTTAACATTTGCAAAGCACAGAGATAAAGTTCAGATGAAAAGGTTCACTACCACTCAGTACACACAGATGGAGGGAAGAGATAACACATTAACTGTATTTGTTGAAGTGGTGCAATATATTCTAATTCTACAAAGACAAGCAAATATGGCTATGCAGACGTGCATGCACACACATTCTCCTTCAGCCCATTTGCTACGAGCTGTATGTGTAACACAAAGATGCAATCCCGGAAACCCTGCTGCACTCACAGCTCATTCCATCTTTGCAGTATCCATGAACATGGACAGTGTGTCTTGTAAACATCTTAAAATACAGTGGGGAAAAAAGACACATATTCTGCATATTTTTCCCTTCTATTGCAATAAAGGCAGCATATAGAAGGCAGGGTAAGCAAAAATATCTGTATGTGTGTATAAGGAAAACAAAAAACAGCTTTATGCTTAATACATCCTTTATATCTTTTTGTTTTATGCTAATGTATCAGCAGTTGCTCCCAGTATTCTGTCACCAAATGGCATGAGCACAGTTCTCACCAGGAAGTGCTGTGTTGCCATCTATGACATTCAGCAGAAGTGGTAGGGTTCCCTTCAGAAAAAAACCTGTAGCAGAAGATCAAAAACACCCAGAGAAGCCCAGTCACGCTGAAGGCAGTCATAGCTGATGAATCAGGACGACTGGAGAGAGCTGAGCAGGAGCAAGTAGCTTGTATTCCCTGTGCAGCTCTCATGACCTCTTCACCTCCTGTATAGGGACAGCAGCCAGGCTCATGCAGCAGGTACAGCTGCTGTGCTTAAAGCAAAGGGCACCTGGCACTCTCCCAACCATGTAACCTATAGCACAGGCAGCTATTTCCCTGTAGTCAGGGTTCAGTGCCTGACAAACGTACGTGACATATTCCTGCAGAATTACAGAACAGTGAAATGACTAAGTGAAGAAGACTCATCTTTTTCTTTAATGGCACTTCAATTCGAGGAGACAGAGACCTGTAAATATTTTTAGTGCTGTGAGAAATTAGTTAAGAACACAGACTCAGGAGTTGCATTCTCCTTACCTTCCTGAAAAAACTTTTAAAGAATATGGAAGGGGGAGAGGTGAAGAAATCTTGAAGTATTGAGAATGATAAAAAAAACTTTTGGGCCCATATTTCCTGCCTACTTTCTTATTTGAGAATGATACATAAAAATTATGATTATTTTTTATTAGGAGAAGGGAGAGAACTGACTCTCGGCTTTCCCCCAGCTGTACACTAGTACTTGAGAGAATACGCAGTGGATCTGTTTCAGTCTGCTTTAAGGTAAATTTGCCTTTTGTTTGTTTGATTACTTATCTGGTTCTCATGCATGTTATATCCTTTATGCAAATGAAATCAGAAGAAAAAAACCAATAAAACATACCCAGGCTTTTAACAGTTTTACTCCCTTCATTATCTGAACAGCTTATGCACAATTTGGAAGAATTGACCCCAAACATTAAAAGAATGTATTTTAAAGCAACTCTAAAAATCAGGATCAAGGGGAGTGTGATTATCTGTTCTAAACCATCCCTTAACTTAGACCTTGTGAACTTTCTGGATCAGTTTCTTCTCAAAAAAATGCAGTTGAATGAGAATATTGTTATCCCACTGTGAAATTATTAATCCTATAGAAGGTTTTGATTGGGTATTAAAAGCATCCTCCAAGAAGGGCTACCCAAAGAAAATGCACTTGCACAAAGCCTCATGCTTTTGACAAACTCATGCTGTTCCAGTGAAAAGACGAACCAAAAAGTTCTTTTCCTTCTTTGGAAAGGCTGAGACATGCAAATTCAAGTACCTTCATGTGGTCTGAATGGAGCTGGAGAAGACCCATCCAAGGCAGGCACCAGAGCCTGGAGAGAACTCCACTGAGCAGCCCTCAGAAGCCCACTCCAGGATCTTCACACTCCCTTGACTCAACTGCCGACCTCTTTACTGTCTGCAACAGCAGCTTAGTCACATAACTCCTACCTCAAGGCCTGGTTTCAGGCCCTGATACGCATACACATCACATCCAAACAGAAGACTGCTGGCATTTCAGTCACTCGAATTACAGGAGATACAACATGGTTTAAGCAACACTTTGATAAACTTGAGTACACTCTTCAAGGCTGACCTACAGAGCAGAGTTTCAACTTTTATTAGTATAATATGTTAGTATTAGTTCCTGCCAATCCTTATCTGAAGCCATTGCAAGTTTGCTCAATTTCTTTTCTCATTTTATTCAAGTGCTAAGAGAGAAAAAAGGGGGGGAAAGGCCATGCTAAAGAAATAGCATTCTGTATGAGAAATAAAAGCAAAAGAAAAGGCAAAAGGGAGAATAAAAGAGAAAAGGGAGGAAAGGGAGAATAAAAAAGGGGGGAAAGGAAGGGAAAGGGGGAAAGAAGGCAGAACTGCTGCTGGAACAATAAAGATAGCTCACCTGAGGAGTATCTTCATCTCCAGAAGATGCTTGTTTCTTTACATCCAACTGCCTTCCTCCAGAAAAGGCCTTCAAGGCTCCTAGTGCTGAAGCACTAGTGTAACATAAGTCCATGTAGGTCTTATCCATCTGAAAGCTGCTACAAAATTGGTATTTTTTTGGTGCCATGATATACATCATAGTTCAGGAAAGTTTCCTGAAAAGCAAAAACTTTCTAGGTAGAGTTTGTGTCAGATGCAACTCTCTCTTCCAAGAAAAATCTCTCACAAACATTAGGGGAACTTCTCTGAACTCAAAGAATACCTTTGCTGCACCATTGCTAAAAGCCTTTCCATACATGTATTGTATGGGTGTGAATTTGTTGGTCTTCTACAATTAATAAGTTCTTTTTCAAGGATAGACACCTAAAATACTACAAATACAGTCTCTGCCCTCTTGGCACTTATGAGGTCTGCCACAGCTAGAGTCTTGACAGGAAGGATTTGCCTTTTGGATGCCTTAACATCTCACTTGACCAGGCTACAGAACACCACATGTTAAAGAGAGAAAAACTTTCCCTTTGGTTTAACTAACAGGCTCTTTGGTGGAGCTTTACAAACTTTCTTTGGAGTAAAATGGATGGAATCCATTCTGAAATCTTTTAATACTTTAATTGACCAGTTCCTGTTACTGGAAAGGAACATTCTCTGATGACATCATGCAAGTCAAGGCTTAAGAGTTTAAGTTACTTAATTCCAGTGTAAATCTTTTACCTTTATATTTAGAGTGAGATCTAAGAATCCAGTGTTCTATTCTGACTTGTGTTGTCTTTACATTAGAGCAAGCAATTCTTTGGGTAAGAAAGAGTTCAGATTGCAAAGGGGCTGCAAAATGTGATTACAATAGCAGAACGATCAATGAACTTCTCAAGTTGAGCACTTTCAAAAGAGCTCAAAGAGTCTCTCGCTGTATTATTTACAAAAAAAGAAAAGAGGGGGATGGGAGGACGTGGGGACACAAATGGACACCAAAATCATTCAAAGTCAAAAGGCTTTTAAAGCAGTTCAGTTCCACAACTTGACTATTGCAGTAGAGCCTTCGTGAGTGCTTTCATTTTAGAATACGTAGCTTTTTAAAAGGTCCTGTTGCCACCTATAAATGACACCAATCACAAGAGGCAGGGAATGGGGAATTCAGTTAAAAAACATATGGTAGGAAGGTATCATCAAGATTTATACAAGTCAAATTAGGAAATTTAGTAATTTTTTTTGTCAATGCTCTTCTGTGAAAGATTGTATAATCAGTCCTTATATGGAGATTCCATTCAACGATACTCTACTGTCAGATTATTCACTAAAAAACAACCTCTCCTCTTGAGGAACAAAAGCAGTTCAGGTTCTCTAATTGACTGAAGTCTCCTACTTTACTTACATTTTCATTTCAATATACAATGCAGAAAAGTTATACATTCCTCAAATGCCTTGACACGACTATAATAGCACGTGCTGAAGGCAGTGCAGTACTAATAGAATTTTAAATGTATTTTTTTCTCCATTTTAATGTGAAAACATTTGCAAGTTTTACTTATCCTTCCATTTTTTAAGAAGTGACTGAGGTTGGGGATAATGAACGATGAAGAAAAGACAAAATTCTTACTGTTGTTCAAGAAACCTGTTTTGGGGGTTGGTTGGTTTGAGATATAACAAATATTTCACTAGAATCCTTTTGATAACTTTGCATTTCTTACACTAATTAGCCATTATACATTTCCTTGAAACTATATATCTATATGCTAAATATTGTTTTTCACTGCAAACTCTGAGGTGTTGCTTTATGTTTGTAGGAACCTGGGAATTCCACCCTGTTTTGGTGCAAGTTAAAGGAATTAATAAGCCCAGAAATGACAAGCCATTATTAGAGCTGAGTGAACAAAGATGGAGTTCATTTTTAGCGTTATGAGAAAGGTCACAAATGGGCATCTGACTTAGAAAATGCCAGCCTTCTGTGTCACAGTTTAGCCTTAACTTTAAGCTATTCTACCACAACAGTTTAAAAACATTCTCAGCTCAAGAGGAGTGGCACACTGATCATTCCTTATTTTTGTTTAGTATTACATATAAGTGATGATGCCTAAACAAACTGTGACAATAAACCCAGAACTTAAAGCAGTCAAGCTCCCTGGCACAGTGGAAGCACCAATCCTCTTACAATATCAGGAGAATGAGATTTTAAACAGCATATTTTGAAAAGAAAAAAAAAAACACAAATTAGGAACTTTACAAAAATTTTACATTTGATAACAAATTGGGTTCACACCTGGAAAGGTCCACTTCCTTTATAGCTGTTTCTCACAGTACATAAGCTTCCTTTTAAATCAGAAGTATAGTTTCAGCAGGTCCTAAAGCCCTGCAGTGCATCAAGTAAAGCCCTTACTGCAAGCAGTATCATCAGTATAGTGAATGAATCACCAGTAGAATTTAAAACAGAATTAAAAGTTACATCTTTTTTCGCCTGTGCAGCTTCAAAATGCCTACAGTTCTTGTTTCATACAGAAAAGAAATACTTTTAGATCACTCTGCAGTTACCTAAATCATTGATTATATATAGACAGCACATAGAAGTATATTAACTTTGTGTAAATCAAGATTTTATGGTTTATTGCGTTTGTTTACAATTTTTGTGGGGAATTTTTTTGGTGTAGCTTGACCTGAAATCATTAAGACATATCTACTTAGGTTTTTTCAAGATTCTTTTATCACACAGTGATCAATTCTCTACATTCATTTTCTATAGCTCTTTCAATTCCAGTTTTCCAGAGTTTGCAAGTACTAACACTACTGAGAAAGTACAAGTTCAAACACACCTACACAAACAAGACAAACTAGACAGAATATTGCAGATAAGGCTACCTTTTTTTTTCTTTTTTTTTTATATACAAATTTGTTTCAACCAGGCACAGAGAACTTTGGAACACACTATTGAAAGCCATCTATGACAATCTTTGAAGGTTAGGTGTTTGCAAATTCCCAGTCAAGCACTCATCTCTATAGCTTTAATAATGCATGCTCAGATTTATTTCCTTCAGCATTTCAAGTGAATTGTTCCTCAAACACAGTGGTTCTAAAACTGTACCATATTTACCAGAATAAGACTATAGACGGGCTAATTAAGTGCCGCCACGTTCTATCCAACTGTGTGCTTTACTTCATGACAGAGCTCACTGCTCAAAGGCTGATCTCACAACAGTGGAAAACATATACAATTGAGCCAGGAGAAGGCAAAGGCCGGGCACTTGGGAACAGCCTGGGGTACAACAGTGAAATGTACTGGCCACAGCAACCAGAGAACCAGTACTGGCACACGGAACTTAAGGAAAACTGCATCATCAAACTGTACCTTTACACAAAGTTCAAGCACAAACTTTTTTCCAATATTCCCAATTGGTCAGAAAGCTCTAAAGGACGTACTATCCCCCAAACTTTTCAAGTGTGTAATTCTGCACATTCAATTCCACATTAAATCACAAAATAAGCACTCACTTTCCAGCCACCTGTAAATTTAACAAAAAACCCTTACAATTTAAGATTAGCAAATGCATTCCCAATCTACAGATTCATGTAACATTACTAATAGTATGTCTTGTTAAAGAAATTCTCTCAGAACATACATACAATAGATACTGTGGGAAAAGGACACAGTGAACATATTATTTCATTCTCTCTAACAAATACCTAGTGATTATGGGCAGTGTTTTAATGCTGATGTTAAAAGTTTCATGATTCTTATTCTTCCAGTCCTGTTTTACTTGCAGCAAGAATTAAAACTTCAAAAGTGCACATACAACTGTGAAGACTGTGTAAGGGAGGACTTTGAAGAGTACAGATTAGTGCTTGTTCCACATAGGTGCAGCTATAGGTCCCTGTGAAGCCCTTTCAACAGTCACAAATTCATCAGGGTTGTCAAAAGCTTCATAGTGGATTAATAAATCTTGAATTGCACACTCCTCAATCTGGAAGAAAAAAAAGAACATGTATGTCAGTGTCAGATCTACATTTACAACACTGGCATAGCTATGACCTGGCTTTACTGGTCCTGAATGAATGCCTGTTACAGACCTCCAATCAGGAAGGAGTAGTAGGTGAGATTTTCTTCAGGCAACTTGAAGAAACCTCATGTTTTCAGGCCCTGCTCCTCATGGGAAACTGAACCACCATAGTATCTGCTGTAAAGGCAACACAGCAGGGCACAAGCAGTCCAGGAGGTTTGCATTGGTGAAAACTTCTTAACACAGATGATCAAGGACCTGATCAAGGGAGACACTCTGCTGGATCTCATACTTGCAAAAAAAGGACTGGTCAGGGATAAGAAGGTTGAGGGTAGCCTTGGCTGCAATGACAATGAGATGCTGGAGCTCGGGATCTTGAGAGCTGGGAACAAGACAAATAGCAAATAACAACCTGGGACGTCAGAAGAGAAGACTATGATCTGAAGGGGTCTGCTTGGAAAAAATTCAAGAGTTATGGTCTCAGAAAGCAGAGGGGTCCAGGTCAGCTGGTTGATTTTAAGGATCATCTCCTCCAAGCTCAGAAATGGTTCATGCCAATGAGCTTCTTAGCCCAGCAAGAGTGGCAAGAGGACTGCATGGACATAAAAAGAGCTCCTGACAAAACTCAAACAAAAAGGAAGCATATAAGAGGTGGAAGCAGAGAAAGGTGACACAGAAGGAAAACACAGACACTGTAAGCACACAAGAACAGAATTAAGATAGTCAGTGCCCATTTGTAGTGGAATCTGTCAAGGAACTTGAAGGGCAACAAAAAAAGCTTCTACAGCAGCAAAAAAAGACAACTGCTGAATGACAAAGGCGCAGAAAAGGCTGGGGACCCAACAGTCGTCTTCATCTTGGTCTTTAGTGGCAAGATCAGTCTTCAGCAATCTCAAGCCCCTGAGATAAGAGCTGGCTAATATATCTGCAAGCCTCACTCTCAAAAAAAAAAATCTTTGAAAGATTGGTTCCTGAGAACTTGAAGGAATCAAATGTCAGTGCTACATTCAAAAACCGCAATAGGGTGACTACTTATCAGCAACCCTCATCTTGATCCCTAGGAAAGTGTTACAGCTTAAGCATGGACTAAGAGTTTAAGTGGACAAGCCTATATAAATGGCCATATAAATGGCATGTGAGAGACTGAAAACTGGCTGAACTTGTGATCTCAAAGGGTTGTGTCCAGTGGCAAAAAGTCCAGCTAGATGCCAGGTATTAGCACCAATACTGAGACTAGGGCCAGTACTGTTTAACATCTTCATCAATAACCCACATGATAGAACACAGTGCACCCTCATCAAGGCTGCAGGGGTGGCTGATATACCAGATGGCTGTGCTGCCACTCAGAGAGACCCAGACACGCTGGAGAAATGAGCTACAAGGAACCTCATGAAGTTCAAGAAAGGAAAACACAAAGTCCAGTTCCTGGGAAGAATAATCCCAGGCACCAGTACACACTGGGAGTCGACAAGCTGGTAAGCAGCCCAGCATAAAAGCAGCTGGAGTTCTGGTGGACAAAGCTGACTTTTAGCCAGCAACGTGTGCATATGGCAAAGAAGTATGACAGCCTTCTGTGCTCTGTGAGGGACAGCACTGCCATCAAAATGAGATAGATGACCCTTTCCCTCTACTCAGCAGTGGTGAGACACATTTGGAGTGCTGGGTCCACTGCTGGATTCCTCAGTACAAGATACACACGGATATATTGGAGATAGTCCATTGAAGAGGTAAAAAATGATTAAGAGCTTGAAGCATCTGACACTGAAGAGATGCTGTAGTTGTTTAGCATGGAGAAAAGAAGGCTTTCGGAGATCTTATAAAAGTGTTTTAAATTTCTGGTAGGTGAGAATAAATACAGCTGAGCCACGCTCTTCTCAGTGGTGCCCAAAGACAGGAGAAGAGGCAAAGGGCACAGATTGAAAAACAGAAAATTGCATTTAAAAGTCTTTTTTATTGTGAGATTGGTCCCTGGAATAGGTTTCCCAGAGAGGCTATTAGTCTCCATCCTTGCATGGCAGCTTTGAGAAACCTGATCTGACTGGCCCTGCTCTGAGCAGGGATTTGGATTAGACATTTCCAGAGGTTCCTTTCAACTTCATTCTCTGATGCTGTGAATATATTTATCATGGACTCAGTAGTCAGTCTGACTTTAATATAGGCCTACCTTATCAAAGACCAATGTAACGTTATTATTAAATTATATTTAACATTATCATATAAATGGCATGTACTAATACATAATTAATACTAATAACTGATCTCTGAAACAGCCATTGGAAACACGCTGTGTTACTTTATAGCAGCAGTAACTTGGCACTTTACCTGGATTAAAGCCAAAGGTTTTTCTCTGCTCCTAATAAGAGCAGCCTCTTGCTGGAGCTCTTCCTCTACAATAGCTGAAAACATGACAGGTGCCATCACAGGAGAGCTGGCTGGTGATGCTGCTGACCAAGGACTGCAAAAAACACAAACAACATTATGAGGCAACATCAAGAACAAAGTCAGCACAACACACAGAAAACAAGCTCCAGAATCTAAGCCACTGTCAAACTTACTTATGATTCTCCAGCTGAGGAGAACCCACAACATGGTCTTCCAGACCTGGGCTACTTCTACTGGTGCACCTGGAAAAAGGGAGGAAAGGAGACTGAAAGTCACAGACAGAGCATTCTCCTACATCACATTGTGAAGTACAAACTTCCAGTAGGCAATCTGAACAAATGTGTATGGTTTTTCCAGAAGAAAGGCATTACAATGCAATGGTGAATTTGTTTTTAAGTGTGATACTGTGACTAAAGGAGACACTGATGCTCATTTCTAACTACTAGAACTTAATGGAACTTCAGTTTGGGCATTAATTCTGGCATTTCCTAACATTTGAGCATTTAAACAAAAGTGCATCATTTTTGGTTTTGGTTGTTTATTAAGAAAAAAAAAGGCTTTTTTCCTTTTTTACATGTGAATTAGCCAACTGAGTTATGCACTAACAGCACTGACTATAAAACTTTGCAATCAATATGAAAAGAATATGGCTTCAAGATAAAAATCCAACTGTCCTGCATTCAAATTAAGCATTTCATATAAAAGAACCAGTGCTACAATAGCACTAGAGGAAATTACTTCCTCAAGTGTAAGCCCAAAAATTATGGACTTTCAGTACTCATCCTGTAACCACCCCCTCCACATTCATAAGAATAGCATAAAACCAGAATTAACAGAATAGAAAAAAAAAATCTTGAAATATTTATAGAGTTCCCAACAGGATGATATTTTATGCAGTTGCAAAATGTTAACCTCTTAGTAAAATAAGTCACATTTGGTATATTGTATTCCTTAAGAGACGAGGATTTTTGCAAGAAAAATCCTACACCAGTAGGAAGAGAGGACACTATTCTCATGATTTAATACCTCTCTTTGACAACTTCTGCAATTTCCAGAACTCTAAAAAAAGTGTTACAGCATACTATGAAACCCTGGCAGACTTTTTTGAATTATTCTGTGGCATTGCAAATAACTCTAAGGGTGTTGCTATTACAATAAATCAGTCTCAACTTTCTTTAAGGTTTTGGTAATCCTTTGTAAGTGACCACAAACTCTTGAAAATGACACAAAAAAAACCCTATAGAACGCTAAGAGAATTCCAGTAACTAATAAGTTCTCTGTATGGAATATTTTCCCCAGAACACAATTCCAAAGACAACAAAAACCATGATTCCTACCGCTAAGCAATGAGGGCAAGATCTCAAAAAATCTGGAATCCAACATCCATCATCAAAAATGACATTTAAATGAACTGTGTTGACCTCTTTGTCAAAAAACATAATTTGCCCACCAAACAAACAGTGCACATTGCCAGGACATGTATCCTTGTACTCAGTCTGAAAAATATGGACTGAGTAAATGGACTACAAGATGGGCGTAAAATAGGCTGGAAATGGATTAGCTGTACAAAGTCCAAATGGAAACCAAGTACTTGTGGTGGTTCTCAAGGACTGATACTGGAACCAATCCTTTCAAGCGTCTCTGGTACAAGAAAAGACACCCTCAGCAGGCCACAGATGGATGGGGAAAGGATGTGGACAGTGCACATTCTGGATGCCACGCTGCCACTCAGATGCCCTCAAGAGGCCAGAGAAATGTGCAGCTGAGAACCAATGAATTTCAACAGCAAGTGCAAAGTCCTGTATTTGGAAGAGAACAGCCCCACAAAGCAGTACAAGCCAGGGGCTGACTCGCAAGAAAGCAGCTCTGCAGAGAGAAAGCAGAACCTGCAGAGTCCTGGCTGGCAAGAAGTCGAAGATGTCATCAGCCTGTGCCTTGGAAGCAAAGGCAGCCAACTGCATCCTGGGCTATAATACAAAAAGTATAGCAAGGCAGTCAGAGGAATTCATTCTTCATATAAATGAAGAATAGATACCCTGTATCTATTAGTCTATAAACAGAGTATCATTCTCACTTTTGTGCTCCTCAATTCAAAAAGGATGCTGTCAGGTTGGAACAAATCCAGCAGAGGGCCACCAAGATTAGGTGTTAATCCCAAAGGGAGTCAGAAAAGGGCAGATCTCACTGCTGTTGTCTTCAGCAACCTCACTGGAGGGTAGAGAAAAGATGCAGCAAGAATCTTCTTAGAGGGGCACAATAAGAAGCAACATACGCAAGAGGTAAAATAGGAAATCCCAGACAGATATAAAAAAAAATAAAAATCCCATATGGAGATGATTATACACTGAAACATGCTGCCCAAAAAGTTTGGGGTATCTTCACACTTGGAAGCAGTCACAACTCAACTAAACCAGGTTCTGAGCAAAATGATCTAGTTTGACTTACTTAGAGTGGGAGTCTGAACTACAGAATGTAAATTATTCTATGATTTCAACAGTAGGGCACTACTTTTCATCTGCATCCAGCTTTGGGATCCTCAGCACAAAAAAACACGGACCTCGGAGCGAGTCCAGAGGAGGGATACCAAGATGATCAGAGGGATGGAGCACCAACTCTTGTACGAGGAAAGGCTGAGAGAATTAGGTTTGTTCAGTCTGGAAAAGAGAAGGCTTCAGGGTGACCAAATTGTGGCCTTCCAGTACCTGAAGGGAGTGTACCGGAAAGACAGATAGGGACATTTTACAAGAGTGTGTAGTGAAAGGACAAGGGGGAATGGCTTCAAGCTAAAAGACAGTAGGTTTAGATTAGATATTATGAGGAACTTTGCTGTGAGGTTGGTGAGGCACTGGAACAGGTTGGCCAGAGAAGCTGTGGATGCCCCATCCCTGGATGTGTTCAAGGCCAGGCTGGATGGAGCTCTAAGCAACCTCATCTAGGAAAACATGTCCCTGCACATGGCAGGGGGGATGAAACCAGATGATCCTTAACGTCTCTTCCAACCCAAACCATTCTATGATTCCATGATAAATTAGCATCCAGGTTTTACTGCACTTTAAGATAACAACATATTAAAAGCACGAAAGAACCAGAGGAGGGAAGAAGAAGAGGAGATGAAGGCAGCTTTTTGCACTTTTATACTCATGTTATCTCTCAGCTTTATCTCTTTTTCCACCTGTTTTAGTAATACTCACCTTCCTGCACGTTTGACAGTAACCAATTTGACAGCTACACTCTTCTTCCCACTCTCAACCCAAAGAACTCACAGCACTACTATAAATGACCCCAGGTAGAATGTTGTACTTGACAAAGTTGTCTCAGTACAGACTAAAAGTTCTTTCCAGAGTAAGATTTCTATACAAACAAACAAACGAAAAAACCTAAACAGCCAAAAAAACCACCTCAACAGGAATTTCCAAAAACTGGAATTACTAGTTCCAGCATCACAGCATACTCTAGCAATCAGTTAAAAGACAAGTAAATACTTGTGTCATCTCCCTCAATTTAAATGTGGCTTTAAAATGTAGGAAGCAGTCGAGGTATTTTGAAGCTGTTTGTCCATATATACATCTGTGCTTCTTGCTAGCAAGATATTCAGTCCAGATATTAAATCAACTGCAGATATTTCAACATACTAGATTAATTCCTCAGCTGGCATCAAAATAACTAGGAGAAATGGAATAGACAGGAAACGTGAAGCTAGCATATACAGGAAAATGGAAAAAAAAGGCTCAAAAATACAGAACTTGGAAACCTGGAAGTCCTGGAAATTAAAGACTGATGCAAGCATATAAGTGGTTCTGCATGGTAACAAACTAGCCAAATATCATCAGTACTGAACCAACCTGTTTAACTCAGTTGGCTGAACTTGCCATGATTCCTGCACAGCCACCAAAATGTCCCAGCACTCAGCTCCCCAGTGTTTCTTTAGGATTTGTTCATTCGAAGCCAGGTCAGGTCCAGTGCCTCCCTGATCTAATAACTGCTCTCAGAAAAAGAACACAAAGCCTGGTCTCCTGCAGAACCTCTTGGGTTTTGCTGTACCATTTGAGTCATGTACTACTTATTAGCTCATTATTAGCCATGACAGAACTAGGTCGTTCCCACACAAAGCCACAAATACTTGTTTCCACTAAGACTCTTCACTGCTCCCCAGAGTAAAACAGTGAAGACAACTCAGGCTGCCACAACAAAGTTAAGTCACGCCAGGCCTGTGTTTTTAGCTTGGACTATGAGCTACACATGCACAGCTGCACAGCATAACTCCCAAGG
Source organism: Lepidothrix coronata (assembly GCF_001604755.1). NCBI lineage: Eukaryota > Metazoa > Chordata > Aves > Passeriformes > Pipridae > Lepidothrix > Lepidothrix coronata. Next base: position 8,149,671 of record NW_016690184.1, read on the forward strand.
TGAGGTGCCCCTGGAAACAATGCAGCCACATCCACACACCCCAGCTTTTGGGATGATCTGCATCTGGACAAAATCCAGTCCACATCACCACAATAAATGACATGGCTTACATACAGAAAATTTCTGGGTTGCATAAATTTGAAGGTGGCATAGAAGAGTGTTTATGCAACCATCCAAAATCCACAGACATAAAAAAACTGTCAGTTTAATTACCACACATTTTATCCAAAGAAAAAGTAAAAGCAGGAACATTAGTCATGCAAGTATCTTCAGTGTTCCATCAACAAATCTGACATCAACAGGTGAGGATTACTTATGCTCTACACGTGTGTAATTTTCTTCCCTTAAAAAGGAAGAGGTAAGGGTATGGATAATTAATCTTCAGTGAAATAGTCCTTGAATGCCACAGGGAAAAATCAGAGCCTACTGTGACAGGAACTGTACAGTCAAAGAAGAAAATTACCTCAAACTAGAAACTCAACTCATAAGTTTCAGATGGAGGAACGAGTCACTGAGGCTCTTTATACCTAATAGAGAGAAATAAGTGTCTTCAGACACAATTCAAAACTATCCTGAAATAGCTCTAGAAGTACCTTCTTTTCAAACTGATGATAGTCAATTTAGCCACCTACCAGGTTTCCACTGGCTTAATGTAACATTTTCAGACAGTTAACATATTAGACCTGGATTCAGCTCAAATAATCCACTTTAAGAGCATGCAGACTGCCCAGAGTGCACAGACTAGACAGAGTAATATGAAAGGAAAAGAAATGACTTCATGAAGATTACAAAGCTGTTGTGACAAAGCTAATAATAGCATCCAGTGCACCAGCTCTTGCCATCTCCTGTATGATGAAAAGTTTTATTATCGTGCAAGCCCTGGTTTTCTGTGGATTTGTGTTTCATGTCCCTACATGTCCACTCACTACAGCAACTTCAGCTTTATCCCTCTGTTCCTGAAGAATGTGTACTCATCACACACACTCTCCAAATCTCTCCTACATCTCTGCTCAGACACCATCCCACACACAGTGTTCCTATATTTCTACCCTCATTTTGTTCTTTATCTACCAATAAGACATGTACTACTTCTGTCCTAAGGAAACACCAGTTTTTATACAAGCTGAGCAACCAAAAGTGAGGCCCAGTAGAATACTCTTTTCCTTAAAGAGGAGTCGGTTACTGGAGGAGAACAGAACAGGAGTTCATAAGAAAAACTAGTAGATATTGAGTGTCAGGGCTCTCTGTGCATCAATGGGCTCTGCAAACTCTTCTCCCTCAATGCAGCTGTGTAAACTTGAGTCAAGCTGCTGTGAAGAGAGCTGGGCTGTAAGGAAGAGTTGAAGGATTACAGAGGCTACTGCTTTTTACTTAGGAGCTGCATTTAAGCTCAGTCCCTCAGTCGTTCTTGAGCCATGCTGCAGCTATGCCCAAGCCCAGCCTTGCTGTTCCTGAGCACGACATGACTTGCAGGTTTGACCTCAACCCTGCCTCATCACAATGGAATTCTCTGTGGTTCATCCTGGTTTCTGTCATGCAGTCTGCCCTGCTCACCTCACTCTGGCACACTGCGGCTCTGCACTTGCCACGAAGGCCACCACCCAGCCAGTCCTGCTGTCATCTCGGCTTCTGCACCACTGTGGGTCAGCTGGCCTGCATTACTTCCAGATAGGAGGTGGGAAAATCTAAGATTTTCAGGTTCTCTGTCTTGTGAATATATCTGAAATGCCTAGCATTGAAAGTTACTGATGACAGGGGGAAGAGATACAGGTGAGTGGGCAGCTTAGAAGCACCTTAGCAGTACCTTAGAACTGTAGTCCTGCAGTAGTTATAATACACAGACATAACCAATGCATCAATATTTCTGTAAGACCTCCTAATCCATGAAAAATTTCTCTTAAACAATTAAGGTCAGTTTATAAGAAAACTCGTATTAGGAAATGCCAGAACTGTGTTTGAATAAACTGATTTTATCCAGTCAGTGGTTACACAGAAATACCCCTAAGCAAACGTTTTCATGCATGCCAATCTGAATGCTAATGAATACATAATTTCTACAGAAGTTAGAAAATATAGGATTATCATTTTATACATACATATACAAACAAACACACACACATATTTTGTTTGGAGGCTGAAGTGTTTGTATATATATATCTATATATCTATATAGATATATAGATATTTATCTCCATCTATACGGACACAAACGCTTTGACCCTGAAACAAAGTATTAGCAGTGGCATTAAACTGCTTTAGTCTTTGTGCTTCCTATTCAAAAGAGTATTCTATTCATAAATCCTATTAATAGAATCATTAGTTGGGATTCTTTTTTCAAATTACGATTTTATTATTTCTTTTTTCAACAGAATCTAAACAAGGTCATTGTGATTCCTGTATAATGATTGATCAATTAGAAAAGACTACATTCTTACCTTAAGGTGTTTTGGACTAATGAATCCTCAGATCCTTTATATCCACATCTTCTGATACCAGTACCAGATGAACTATTCACACTCATACTTTTTTCTTCTTCCATTACAAGATCACGGAATGACTTGGGCAAGGCAGAATGTAACGAAGACGACCTTTTGAAAAACAAAAACCAAACAAAACCAATTCACTTTATATTTGCACTTTCCAAAACTCCATATTGTTCCATGATTCAGATATTAAAGAGAACCTTTTCACTTGCTAAAAATAGAAAAACTGAGTAATATTATATTTTTATTTCATCATTATCCTGATAGACCCCATTTGCTAAAATAAGTCATTTTGGGTCAAATAGGTAAAGAACAGGAAATAAATATCTATGAGAACAGAACAAGCCAGTAGTTTTGAAATTTCATTAGAATTAAAAATAAAGAAATCAAACCGAAAACCCACCCCTCCTTCTATTCCCCCTAACACATCCTCTTAAAAATCTTTTTTTTTTTTCCACAGACAGCTTGTCTTAGTCCATGAAAAATATTTTCACAAACCACACAATGCCCTAGTACTGTTGATCTAATACTGGCAGTTTACTACCATGAAAGTCAAGTATAGCTGATCTTTTTTCCCTGAGATACTGAATGAGTTACTCATACCTTTTAGATGCCCTATAAATCACTTAATCCACAGTGAAGCTCAACTGATATCCTTGATTTTCTTTAACCTGACCAAGCATAAGTTATGAACTAGAGCCTGTATATTATCTTTCAAAAATAAACCATTATGAAAATATAGCAATTTAGCACCTTGGGTATTACGAACTCTTCCTGATCCCAAAGCCTTTTTGTTTACAGAATTCAAGGCAATTACCATTAGTCTTTCCCTTACCCATCAAGGCTTTGGAATTAATTCTTCATACATTGGCTTAAGACTTAACTTTTTTAAGCATAGCAGTCCCATTCATTGTTAAATACACCAAATACATCCTGGAAGAACAGCTCTGCTCATTATCTACTCAAAGAAACAAAGGACTAATTATAAACACTACTGAAGTAAAACAAGCTCTTTATACAATGCCAGTTGTTTGTGCAGCTGCCATAAGAAGGGAAGCATCTGAAGTCAAAGACTTTCAAACTATATCTAGGTGGTATACAATTTAAGATAAGAAATACAAAGGAATTAAAACATTGCAACATTGTATCTGAAATCTTACAACAAAAGCACCTGAAAGCTATATATGATGTCTGATGTTAGACCACCCTGGCTTAAGTTTGGGTCTTTTTCTTTTTTCTTGGTTTTTCTTTTTCTTTAAGTTAAATATTGGATGAGCAGCTCAGAAGACACAGAAATCAGAATGGGAACCTCCAGATGCAGGGGCTCAGAGTCATTTTGCACATCCTCTATTCCTACCACCAGCTGGCACACAGAGGTCAAGGCAAGTGTTTGAACTTCCCCAAACCTATTATACCAAGTTGGCAGATGGTCCATATGATCTGCTTCCATAGAAGTTTCTTTTGCTACTAACATTTTAAGTAGCCTACCCATTTTCACAAAAATTCTGTACTGCAATCAGAAATGCATTGCAACAGAGAACAAACAAAAAAAAAAACCCAAACAAACATCAAAACAATCTCCTCCCCCCCAAAAAAATCAACTGTGTCATTTCCAGCTTGTGAACCTACCCAAAACAATTAATCTTGGCTTAAAATGGTTTGTCTTAAACTGGTATAAAACTTTTCTAACAGTCACAACTCTAAATTTCAGCCTGTCCTGTCTGATGTATTGTCATTTCAATCTAATTTGTAAAATTAGAAAAACTAATTTATACATTTTTTTTAAAGTGGAATATGACTAAGTTTCTCTAAGCTGTAACTGCAAAACTGTCAAACTGACAACCTAGACATTAAAATATACAATTGTTAATTCTCAAGAGAGACTTCAAATTTCTTTATGCCTCCAGTCTTGAAAAGCCACAGGCTCTCTTGATCTTAAAAAAGCCCCAAAACAAATAAGCAATACCTGCACTCCCTCGATCAAAGTAGGTTTTGAGAACTAATAAAGTCAACATCTAGTTAACTTTAGAGATTCTTTCAAAGTATTTGATTTATTTTTATTTTTTTTCCCTTCTAATTTTTACTTTTCTTCAAGGGAGGAAACATAGGTTCAGTTTCCACAAAAACTATGAAACTGGAGGTTTCTTTTGGTGGAAAAGGTATTGTGTATGACAGACTCTGACTTTCAGTCAACCAAAAAAGAGCCAGAAGGTCCCACACCCTTCTGGCAAGTACACTCACTGCACATCCAAGATTATCTGATTTCACTGGAACACAAGTTCTATAGCTCTTACTATATTGCATGTGTGGAAAGCTCAATCTATTGACAAATGCACTCATAATCCACTGTGAATTTACAGACTATAACTTTGCAAATATAATAGTAGAGTAGATGAGTAACACTTATTCATACATACAAAATACTTTGAGAAACTAGCAAGGGCAATCAAATAATTTACTGCTTGCCTAAAGCAGCTTAAAGTTTATTCCAGCAGCTAGAGCTAATTTTAAATATTCATCTAGCTCTCACTGTTCTTTGCTTGAATTCTTGAGCTATTGGCATTTTCCAGAACAGCAGCCAGAGCAACACAGGAGAGGAACGTACGGAATCACGCATGGAGACCACATGAGCATTAGATTGGATTCCATCCTCCTGAAATATACCCTAGCCTTTCCACTTAAGATGTTTGTGTAACACAGTAGAGCCCAGCTCTTTTCAAAAACTCTTTAATCAGAACCTTAAGAGCACAATATATTTTTTGGACACAGTTATCTGTGGGTATTCCAAAATCAGTCCATATTTGCTTTTTAAATGCAAGGAACAGTTTATAGGTAGTTGGTAGTTTAAATAACACTGAATACGTAAAGAATTATCTGTCAGAGAGTAGATGGGCAGCATGAATAAAACAAACTATTCAGGCAGGACTGCCCTTCATTAACCAAGATGATCTGCTCCATGACCTTCCCTGGAGCTGAAGTCAGGCTGGCAGGCCTGTAGTTTCCCACATTCTCCTTCTGAGCGTTCTTGTAGATGGGCGTCACATTGGCTAAACTCCAGCTGTCTGGGACCTCCCCGGTTAGTCAGGGCTGCTGGTAAATGATGGGAAGTGGCTCAGTGATCACCTCCATCAGCTCACTCAGCTGGACCCCATCCAGCCCCATGGACTTGAGTGTGTCTAAGTGGTGTAGCACGTCACTGACCATTTACCCTTGGATTATGAGGAGCTTCATTCTGCTCCCCCCGTGCCCATCTTCCAGCTCAGGGGGCTGGGCACCTGGAGAATTTACCTTACTAAGAGTGAGGTAAAGAAAGCATTAAGTATCTCAGACTTTTCTTTGTCCTTTGTCACTGTGTTCCCATCCGCATCTGATAAAGGATAGAGATTCTCCTTTCCCCTCCTTTTATTTCTAGAAACAATTTTATTGTATTTATTTTTCAGAACTTTTATATTTCATTGCCTTTATGCATAACTACATTAGTAATAAGATTGAAAATGCAGATGGAGTATTATTATTTTAATATAATAAAGGACTGAATAACTCAGTATTCCCTGTGTTCATCAACATGTGATTCAATTGTCTGTTTCTCCAAGTACATTTTAAGCCTCAGAGCTATAACTGCCCTGTGACACCTCCATTAGCTAAGGCAAATAACCAGGGTGCTGCTTGATCTGCAGAATCACCTGTGTAAAGCAGGTAGCATGTTCTTCAGAGCATTTGAGAGGACCAGTTTTAAGGACTAAAATTCATCTGGCTCAATAGACTTCAGAAGATGAATCTTGCAAACCTTTTTTCTCCTACTGTGAAGGTCTTCAGTTACTGTTCAGAGGTCAGGAAGAATCTGAATCATTAGGTGCAAAGCAACTCATTCTCTTTCCTCTTAAGACAAAATTGTGGATTTTTACCAATATTATTTTAGAATAACTTTTGGGGACCGAGGGAGCAAATGAAACCCTAAATTTTAGTCTTAAGCATTCATGGATGAAAATAAATTGAGAAGACAGATATCTAAGTCTTGCTTGTATAAATCATAGAATCATAGAATCAACCGGGTTGGAAAAGACCTCTGAGATCATCGAGTCCAACCCTTGATCCAACACCGCTCTGGTTACCAGACCATGGCACTCAGTGCCACATCCAGTCTCACCTTAAAAACCTCCAGGCATGGTGAATCCACCACCTTCCTGGGCAGCCCATTCCAATGCCTGATTACTCTCTCCATAAAAAATTTCTTCCTAATATCCAACCTAAACTTCCCCTGGCAGAGCTTAAGATCGTGCCCTCTTGTCCTACTGCTGGCTGCCTGGGAGAAATCAAAACACCCGAATTCAACTTTTCTTAGAATCACTTGAAATACTGAGTGCAAGGTATTTTTAAAACCGGGTCATCTTAGGCAATTTATTTTTGTAAGTAGCTACTGTAGTAACATACCTCTATAGCTTGTAAGCTGGACACTAGAAAAACATAGATATAACTATTTTTTTTTAGTTATAATCAATCCATGACATACAGATGGCCAGAGAAGACTCCTTGTCCCTGTTTTCACTGGCTCTTGGAGGAATCCTTGTCATCACAACCAGAATCACTACTTGAAGGAAACATCATGCCACACTACCTTGAATTTACCAAACAGCTGTCCATTTCAGATCAGACTGACATGATCCTTTAAGATACTAAAGCCTTTTAACCATAAGGCTGAATGTACTGCATACTGTCCAGTAGACAAGCAAAGCTTGTTCTGGTGTCATAACCAGAATATCATTTTAGAATCACATTTTTCCCATACATTACTGACTAATATATTGAACACCAGTTCTACATTGCCGTTGTTGTTTTCCAGGATATTACTGTTATTACTATGGTCTTAAGATAACAGCATACCAACAGACCTCTGTGGAATCTCAAATAAATCTAAAGGCACTTAAAACTCAAGGTGCTGATTGTATTAGCATCCACCCAAAATAGAGAAATGAGGTACATGAAATGAAGCAGAGAAGCAAGCAGTTCTAGATATTGCCCTAAACCTTTTGACACAGAGTGCCTTTCAAGAAGGGACTATCACCAAGAAGCAGCCCACCTTTTCCTCAGCCAGTTAGCCATGTGACTTTTTTTTCCTCTTCATACAATCATTAAATAGCTAACAAGTTACTTATTCTGTTTTGAACTTGCAGGAGTATAGCAGAAAGGCAAAGATTCCAGCAGATGCTTACTACTGTTATTTCTGAAAGGAGCACCCAATTCATATAAAAGATCAAAGGAAAGAGAGCCAAAAGACACAAGAGGGAGATGACTGTGGAAACTAAATATACCCTTTAAAAGACAGAATGCTATTTTACTTTGAAATCCATCCAATACAAAAAACCAAACTACTATAATAGCATTTAAAACAGCTAAATTGTATAAAAAAAGACTTCATTTAAAATAGTGACTGTGGGGGGTATGCAGCTACCTTTGTTCCCACTGAGTTACAAAAAAGTAAGCTATAGAGAGAGAAGAATAACAGTTCTTCTAGGGTAACAGAAGTAACTTGCAATACAAGTCTAGACCTTCTTGAACAGGGAAAACTGGAGAACTCCCCAACATTTACTTCAAGCTAAGAGCGTGCAAATAGGTATTTATCCTGTAAGAATTAAACACATTAAATTTACATAGCTTGCAACTTTTACATTTTGCATTTGTGCTTTTATCCAATACCAACAGTAAATACGAAGAACAAAGCATGAGTTGAGCTAGCACCTCAGTAGTTATAAACCTCGGTCATTGAACAGATGATATACTATTTTTCTATTCTTCATATTCTGTGATATTAACTTGAACACCTAAATTGTGTGCAATCAGCATTAAAAGTCATTTTAAACCCATTATGCATCCTTCCACCATAAAAATTTTTAGAAGCATCCAACACCCCCCCCAGCTCCAAGACTCCAGATAACTTTGTTATCTCTAATTTCAGTCAATTTTGCTCTACTTCAAAGTCACTGCAGACCTTTCCCCCAGGAAGGGCTAGCATTTTTTGTTATGTTTTTGACAGAAAAAAACCACCATTCGTAATGTTTTTCAGTAACTCCTTCCTTCCTAAGTTTCAGAGTTTGTGCTCAGGCTTCATCTATGCTTTACTTGGATACCATCTGCAAATACCACATCATACACAGGAAAGCACCAGATGGGATGCAGTCTTCTGACTCACATAGAAGTATTTCAAAGAACTGTTAAACTGCAACCACTGCATTTCTCTACCCACTTTGAATTTCTAGATTACTACCAAATGTAGACACAAACAGTTCAGTCTGCTTTTAAGAGGCTATTTCAACGTCAAAACCGTCCAAAGAGAAAGAATTGATAGATTTATAACATACCATGCATTCCCTAGTTTTGCAACTTTTGTAGGTGGGGGTGGTGTAGTTACTATAGTGGTAGGCTCCGTGCTGCTACTGATTGATCCATTATCTTTTGCTGCCAGGGCAATCATTTTCCTTTGCTTCTGAGAAAGCTTGGTTCCATGAGACACCATTCTGCTGTGAATGGATATTGCAAGGAGAGAAGATGTAAGATCAAGGTCCTTTGAGATGACTCACCTTTAATCCTGCAAAATTAAACTGAGAAATACTTCTTTCCCGGACCAAAATACTTTGTTTAGAGTGCCAAGAGGCAAGGAACGGAGGGCTCAGAAGGCTGGGAAGCAAAAGGAGGATCAATCAACATCAAGAGTGACAGAAAGAAAAGCATCATAAAACTATTCTTCACATAGATGTCTGTAAACGAAAACATGCAGAGTAGGAATCAAGTGTCCAAAAGAGATGAACTACCACTAGATGAAAACTACTACTTTCTAATTTTATGATTTTTTTAGAGACTGTTAAGCTTAGCTCCCTTAAACAAAAAATATTCAGGGATAAAAAAAATTATATAACAGCAAATAGCCATTTTTTTCTATTTGTAATAATTTTCTTTTCTAAGTTATTTGGATTCTTCAGTCTTGGCTGTTTTGTTTGCAGCTTCTGAATCTACTCAGCAAGCAACCCTTTACCAGGCTCCATTACTACTGTCCTAACTCTCTTTTACAAGAATGCCACACCTCAAAAGGTCCTAAGAGTCTTCTCCAGTTCTCTTCCATATGTTTCTAGTTAAAAAACACTAGGTTTAATACACTGCCTTGTAAAAAAAAAGTACATTTATCTCCCTGTGTCTTTTCGGATGCTTCTCGAAGCAAGAACTACCATTCCTTCTGTCTGAGGAAGAACTGTCAATATCAAGACATGAGCGGTGGAGGAGGTCAAAGGATGAAAGACAAGAAACAAACTTATCAAATATAGTACTCATCCACAAGTAATTTCCAAAGTCCTAGGGAGAAGAATTAATTCTTTTTGGTTGGAAATAGAAAGGCTCAGCAGAGCAGGCCACTTATTTAAGATACTAGTTTATTAGCTCTTTCGCAGTAGCTGACAAAACAAGACTAGAGTAAAATAAAGGGATAAATTTTGCATGCCTACAGAAAAACAACATAATGAACTGAAGTAAACAAAGCTGTTCAAAACCAAATAGGACAGCTTTTCTCCTGCTTATTTTAAACTTTGAACTGCCTAAACCACTAAGTAAATTCATAATAACCCAGCCTATCACACTTTTTTTTTATAGATTTTGGTTTTTTACCAACCCTGAATTTGCCTTTGGCATGGTTCCACATTTCTGCATACTTTCTTCAATTTCCATGATGGTTCTCAGATCCATAGCAGGAGGGCTGGCAGGGCTAAATGAAAAATAAAAAGTTACCTTACAAGGCACTGATTTTTACTTACATTCCACAGTTCCAACCTTCACTGAAATCCTCTAAATCATACATAAGATTGGTGACCAGTTGTATAATTTATGTCTGTTTCCTCAATTATGGCAAACCTCAAATAAAATGTTTCTGACAAAACTTTTATAAATATATACATATTTAAGAACACACTATAAAAATACTTTCAAGACTCATTATACTATGAAACAAAAAGATGTGAACTATGATTACTCTAAAAAAATTAGATACCTAAATCCAAGATACTTATTTAGTAGTCAAATGCTCATGCTAAGTAATAGAGAGGCACTGGTCACAGCTCTTTCATGAAGGTTGAATTTGATCTTTCTTTGAAGAACAGGATTAAAACTATTTCACATGATAAACAGAACAGTCTTCGCAGTCAGAGGTCTGTACAAACATCAGTAACATTCCCAATTTTTAGGAATCAGTCTTTTTTTCATAAATGACCTAATTTTCAACTTCCAAAGAAATGAGCATGAATTAAACCTAGACATTTCAAGTTTTACATAAAACTATAAATTAAGACCCGTGTACTTAAAAGCATCCATAAACCAAGATGTGTTACAACCAGACCCGAGGACGGGCTTTGAAATTAAATATAAGCAGCACTTTCTTTATCTCTCCCTACATAAACCCAACTGCCACAGTCTAACTAGGGTATTAACCACTGGAAGGTCACTGCTCCTCCAAAGTATTTCAACAAAATACACTACAGTATGAACCCTTTAAACAATCTACACAGCAGTGCTGCCTGCTTTTCTCTTGACATCATGCCAGCGATATTAGAAAAAGTTAAGAAATAGCACAAGAGAAACACATAAAGGCACAGTGACATTACAACAAAGTCTTATGGTTTTATTTGCTCCCATTCCATACGACCCTCTAGAAAATGACCACAAAGAACCCTAAGATAGAAGATGAGGGTCAAGTTTCTTCCAACTAGTCTGAAGAACAAAGAGTTGGTTGAGGGGTGTGTTTCCCTCTCTGCATAAAGTAGACATAGTGAGACAAACATAGATTCACCCTGCTCATGATACACTTCAGAGTTGCAACTTTAATTTCTACAGCTTTATCACCTGTATTAACAAAGCCCATCAGCCACAAACCCACAAAGCCTGGGAAAAGTGTCAGAAATTAGCATTTTAGAAAAGTAGCACTGCTTTTTTCAAAGAATAATTAAAAAATGTACCACTTTTATTAAACTACTAAAATCTTGAGTTCACATGTCAAGTAACACATGATCGTTTTGAAGAGCAGACAGCTTTTCAATCTGAAGAGAATATTATTAGCATTCACTACCAAGTGTAGAATAGTGACTGTAAGTATTACTCCACCTGAAAGTGGTCGCTACCCAATTGGGAGAGCTTGCAGAGTTGTGTCTGGCACTGGGAATGGACTGTGGAACAGACTGTTTCAATGATGATGCTCCCTTGTATGACTTCATCTCCTTATTAGCTTGAGAGGCTTTCATTCCCTGAGCACATGCTTTGTCTTTCATCTAAAAACCAGGCAGAAAATTGTTGAATAAATGCTACAAACACTAATTTTTATTTGCTTAATCAAACAAACAGTAACTACTTAAAGTTGTCTACTCCATTTTAAGTACAACAACTTTGCAGAAAGACTCCAAAATACAAACTCTGCCTTTGATGAACGAGATAAAAACAAACAAATATACTGTTAATCCAACCTCAGTCCTCTCTGGATGAAATCCTTTTGTGAAGTCAGGTGACTGCAAGTCTCTGGGACTACCCACTCCTGCATAACTACCTTCAGAGTCAGATGTTAAGAGTTCTGGAAGTGATTCTACAGAGTTAGTTTTATCCAGTTTTATTGAGCCTAGAAATAAGAAAAGATAGTAGAACTATTAAGTCATAAGAGCCAGACTAAACAATGCTTAAAAAACCCCAAAATTATTCACTCCATATGATGAATACAAAATAACCAGAAGTTTACCTAGACCAGAATACTAGGCTGTAATAAGCATAAGCAAATTTTAGACTACCTTAAATATTTTTTTTCAGAATAATATCAGTCCCAGTTTTCTTCCGTTGTCTCACAATATAAAGTTTTATGAAGTAACACTGACACTTTTACTTTGAAAATGAAGTTTTCTACCATCTTTTCAAAAAAAAGTGACTAATTTATCTTTCATATTCCAGAAAAAAAACAAACAACCCACAACACATTAGTAGAAATGTTCCACTTATTAAAACCACATGAGAAAGTGTTCATTATCTTTATTTGATAAAATATGTGTTTTTATCTGAACTTTGGGCACAAGCTTAAAATGACAAGTCCTCTCAAAAAAACCTTAATCTTAAGAATTCACTATTCACATTCAACTATGGTGCTCACTACAAAAGAAATAATCTTTCTAAGATTTCCTTCCTGAAGTACAGAAATTGCATTGCATATTACACTTTCTGTTCTGGTTTTATACCTGAAAGGAATCTCTTTTCCACTGACCTGTAGAGGCTGGACTCTGAATAATATCTGAGAGATTATATCCTCCAGAGCTGTCAGACCGTTTTCGTGGCTTCTTTTTTGCCTTATTTTTTGCTCTTTTGAAAAGGGCTTCCCTATTAAAAACAAACAAACAAACAAAAACAAACAAAAAAAACCCCCAATGCGTTAAGCCACAGAAATTGAGGCTCAGAACTACTGGTGTCAATGTCAAGTTTTTCAGTCAGCAACAGCCGTTATACTTCAAGCAGTAGTACCTGGTCCCACCCGCTGGCAAGAGCTGCTTGTTCCTGCTCTGTTTATGCACTGGCACAACTATTTCATAAATGATTTGAGGAGACAAAAAGAATCCAGGAGGAAAAGAAAAAATTCTTTTCAATCTAGACCTAGTCTCCGGACTATTACACTGCACAAAGACTTCTGATGAGACAGTGGAAGATACAGCTGTTGCACAGACTGGCACTGCCACCTAGGTCAGATCAAACCTGCTACACAGCACAGCAATGGACATAAAGCAAATGACATACAAGTCTCCACTTTTTTCTTGCTTGATTTCTCCTAAATTAGTGAAGTTCAATAAACTCCACAGTTGGTTTCATTTTTCCCCAACACAAACATTCCCATCATAATAATACAAACTTTACAATAAGGCAGGTCTAGGGCCATGCTACCTAAATGTCATGTGTTCCTGTATATGCTATTAGGAAGAGTGGAATAAAACAAAAGGCATCTTTCATTTTAGAAAAACTACTAGAAATTCAGAGTTATACGAATCACAGCTACAGTACCCTATTTCAAAAAGTTTCTTTAAGAAGCTTTTTGTGGAACAACTGTACAGCTACTTATTCAATTCCGCATCACTAACTTACAATGCCTGGGTTTGTGTTATTTTTTAACCCTTGGAGTGCCCAATACCCTAAAGGCTATCTATCACCTAGCCCTTAAGAACCCTGAATGGCTTGAAGTCTAATACAAAATAGCCTGTCAGTTCCCTTGATCTACTAGTTCTTACCTAGTTCATTTAGCACAACTTTTCCAGACACAAACGCTCAGAACCGTACACAATAATGTAGGTGAGGTTTCATCTGCACAGTGATATTGTATTTCGCTATTTGGAAGCCTGCTACCAAGCCATCCTATCAGCTACAAAACTTCATATTTCACTTGACAATTCTGTAAATATTAAGAAATGTAGATTATCACAATTTTCCAAAGAGATCTATATAGTATGTTAAAGTCTAGTTTCTTCTCTTTTGATTTCTCCTAATTCAGTGAAGTTCAATGAACTCCACATTTGGTCTCACACATACACAGACACTCTCCTCACATGCACAACTCCCAAACATTACTGTGAATGCTTGTCTTACAACCTTTACTCACATGCTACTTATAAATTGAAAGAAGTGCTCTGCTGCAGGTTTGTTATATTTTCAAATACTGAAGGGATTTTCTTTGAAATCTCCATTTCTTAATATTTCAGTTCTGAATCTAAAGGGAGTCAGGCACCATGAAAATGAGGATTTAATACACACAGTTCATCTAGTTAAAAATATTGATAAAAAACAGATACTCACTGAGAATTTTGTTCTGTGTTCATTTCTTCCCTTAAAAAGACATAATTCTCTCCATCTTCAGGCTCAAAAGAACTTATGTCAGGCCCATCTGGATATGGGGTAATTACTCTCCTGACCATAGCTGGAATCTATAGTTGTAAAAGCCATTACATTAAGTTTCTCTTAAGCTGTATGCTAGCAAATATATGGTCTCTTGTAAAAGGACCAAAACTGACTGTAATTTAAAACACTTTCACAGATCAAGTAATTAATTATTTAACAAGCTTATGAAGTTAAGTTACGTCTTTAAGCAAAACAAGAGAACTATTTTGACAGACTCAAAATGTCTGTTTCATCTGTCTACAACTCCTGACAAAATATGCTTCAAGATTTTGCAAACATTTATCTTTTACAATTAAAAAATACTGGTTTATAATGTGTCTTGGTTTTTACCTTTGCATTAAAGCTCAACTTTCACATTATTCTTCTTACTGATTTTAAGATCTATAGAATCACCCTGAACTTTTCACTGGAGATATATAATTTTCTTTCTTCTCCTTTCTTCCAAGTAGCAGATGTTCTTTTCCACAGGTTTTGCTTACGCTTTTTCATGCAACAATTGTTAATTACAGAATATTAATACATTTAATGTGTATAATTCATTAATTCTAAAGACACAATACTGTTGCAGCAGTAGCTACTGAATAATGAAATATGAGCTCCTTAAGAGTGATAATTGTAGCAGCCAACCTCATCTTTTGAGTCAGATGTTTCACATTTAGCCTGTCATCTACAGACCCTGCAGGTATGTATTTATTACTCATCTATTCTCATTTTAAACCTAATCAGCTTACACTCAAGTTGTACAACTTACCATTTTCCTGTAATAAACAGAAAGATCCTTCACAACATCATCACTTAAGACATCCAGAGTCCTAAAAAAAAAAAAAATTATCTTAGCAGCTTATTAAAAAAAAAAAAATCCCAGTAACAAAAAATTCAAATTAACATTTTGGATGAATCTCAACTACACAGAATATAAACTAATCAATGCCTTTGCTGAAAGGCAGGATTAAACACACAACCTTTCCACTTACTTTTATTTAAGGTCAGAGCCAATACAGACCTACATAGTTAACTAACCATGAACTGGTCATTACTCCCTCTATTTCTGCATATTTTCAAGTTTTCCTGACATGTATCTAAACACCCCAAGTCTATGTAAATTCTCCTATAAAACTCAACCCAACATCCTTACACATTTATGCCAAAAAATAATTCTATAGCAACAAACTGGATTCAAGAGAACTGTCTTGTCCATGTGAACAGTTCTCCTCGCACGAAGCTGTCAGGACTGAGTTCTACCTGTCTTAAGTATCAAATTAAAAGTTTTTCTACCCAATACTAACATTTTCAGATTTTCACTAAAATACAGATGCAGTCTTAATCATAGTCAGAATGCTGCATGTCCTTCAGGCCTAAGGTGAAACAAATCTGAATTCAGAGTAATATTTAAAGCAATTTTATAAGATTTTTCTCTCCAAAATCAAAGGTTAAAATGTTTATACTTTATACAGATGTGACAAGGAAAATGGCTAATATGAATAAACTCCTGTGATGCAAGTGGAGCAGCTATGTGACACGGCAAGGAAGTGCTGGCATTCTGAACTGTTTCAGATCTCTAAAAATTTCTTTAGGTGAAAAGAAGTCTAACAAAAAGGACAGTGAGGACTAACAATAGAGATGGATTTTTTTCTTTGGCTGGGTTTTTTTGGTGTTTTTTTTCCAGTTTTTGCTAGAAAAGAAGTTCAATCAGCACTGATAAGATTTGCTCTGAAAAGATGGTATGTACTTAGGAAGCAACCTGAAGACCTGTCCAAGAGAAGGAAGGCCAGAGCACACCTTCAACTTCTTAGAACTTTAGAAGAATCACTGTGGAAAGCAAGGATAATAAATTAATTTGTTCAGTTCTCACTGCAGACAGTTAAAGCAAAAAGACTACCAAATGGCAGGCCCATCCTCCTTGGAAAATGCAGCAGCTATATAATAAACCTACTTAAAATAAATTAAATATGTATAGTAACAATCATGTTTAAAAAACCCCCAAATAATCCTAAAACAAAGCAAACAACCAAATAAACCACACAACTCCCTTCCCCCAAAAAAACCAACCCCCAAACAGAGAACAAAAAAAACCCCACAGTAGTTTTATGCATCTTCAAAAACACTTCTAAAAACCCAAAAATGACTGTGCATAATGTCAAAGCCCACTGAATTCAAGAGAGGTTTTTCCACTTAATTCAGGCTCTTCGTGGCAGACAGTAACATATGGTTTTGTACTATAGAACTGGTACAGTATGTACAGATATTTAACTAGTTTTTCTCTCCCTCTCTGGCAAAAATGAGCCTACCTTTAAACTAGCAGCATTCAGTTGCATTTTAACATTTAACTGCCTGTATTAGTTCTTCCAATCTTTTTGCCTTTTTGAGATGTTTAAATTCAACAGCTAACACATGAACACAATGGCATTCCTACTAACCTTGCCTCAAGCAAAGCTGCCATATTGAGTCCTATGAACTGCAAGCAGGACAATTTTAGCTGTTCAGCATTATACATGGCTGAGAACTCCAACAGCTCAGCAGCATTCTTTAAAGTAACTGCAGAGAAGAAACAACAAACTAAATTAGATAATCTGCTGCACTATCAAGCAGTAGTTTCTAAGACATTGTACAGCATGATCTAGTAATTGAAACATATTATATACTTCTCCATTCCTAGAAAAAATGCTAATGCTCAAAATGGCCATAAACTATAGCAAGCCCCATGTAACTTTGCAGCAGTTCGAATGCAATGGCTAATTCACAGAAACAGAAAGTCCTACCTGCAAACAGATCAGTTTCAAAAGCAGTCCAAAATAAAGGGGGAAAAGCAAGCTAAAAATAGCAAGTTTCATATATAGCAAAAATAGTTCTTAAAGTTCCAAATGTTCTAATTTAGTAGGGACAAAGAAAAAATAAGGGGGTGGTGAGGGGGAGAGAGAGAGGTAGGGATCGGGGCCAGGAGAGAGGAGTGAAATGAAAGTCAGTAAGCAAGCCAAGCAAAACTATCAAGTTATGCAACAACACAGTGTTTTCTAGAGACAGGTCTTCATAGACATATAAAAACAGCACTGTATCAAACAAACAACAGAAGAACTAGCAGAACTAAATACAAGGATAGAAACAGAAACATAACTAATTTTGTCATATTTTAAAAAGAAGAAATTTGAATTCAATGAAATAAGGGGACTTGGGGGGGCGGTTAGCTTTTTGCCTTTTTATTTTGCTTTTTTTTTATTTTATTAAAGAGCATGAGATGAAGACAATGATGCATAAGGAATGAAAGATTATGCTAACCTAGAACATTGCTCAGACTAGAGATACAACTGTTAGCTGTGCAATGAACAGCAAAACATAATCAGTGCAAAGGAATATAAGCAAATAATTCTGTGCTGAAAAAGGTAAGAACCTCGAAAAACCCTATTTTTTATTCCCTAACCCTTTATAATACAAGCGAAAGAACTCACGTTTTTCTGCAATGGCTACTTCACAGATTTCTTTGAGTCTGGATATAAGAAGTTGGTCTGCTACCACCAGAACGTTACACATGAATTCCACATTTTGAGAATCTGGAAAACAAAGCATCATGTAAATGCTGTGGGCAAATCAAAAGCAATTATCACACATACAGCTTCAATGAGATTTTACCAAGGGACAAATATAATGGCTTTGCAAATTTCCGTGGGATTTTCACAGCCCAAGGAATAGCTTAGAAGAGCACCAACAGTCAACTTTTTTAAGCAATAGGAAGGAAAAGGAAAATTGCAAAAGAAAAGAGGCCTAGGGTACAGCTATCACCTCATGCTCTTAAACAGAAGGCATAAAAATTGGGATTTTTTTTACATATAACTGCAGCACAAGCATGTTAAGTACTGAATTTCTATTTTAAAAATACAAAAATTGCAACAGCTACAGTTGAAAATATGTTAATTGCACCTTTTATGGCAAGAGCTTCATCTGTATACAGGTAATCCACAATTATCTGTAGTATGTCAGAATGGATTGGCATTTCCAGAGCTGAACAACAGGTAGCCTAAAAGTATTTAAAAAAAAAAAAAGGAAAAGAAAAAAAGAGTAAGAGAAGCTGAGTACTTGGAATAAAATACAACATTAAGACAGCAATTATATTTAGCAAATGACTCAACTGAGGGTCATATTTTCAAAGTTAAACAATTATTTAAGCATTTGTACAAAATCTGTTCAAGTCTTCAATTAAGAATTGACTGTAGCAGAGCAATTAAAATCTGCCCAAACTTCTCAATAAATATATATGAAACAATTCAGTGTTTCATCACTTTGATCATCTTCTCTAACAATCCTCTTTGATTATACTACTTTACCCACAATTGTCTAAAAGTAGAACTACAGGAATCCCCTATGCAACTACTGAACTGTTTTCCTTTCAAGGTCAAAAGATCTAGTGAAATCACAAGTTCCCAAGGAAAAACAAAATTAAAGTAGTCATTACTGTTAATCCCTCTGAAAACAAAGTCCTCATCAAACCCTCCATTTGAAGGACCATCCTAACCATTAAAGTTTTTGTATGAGCAAACATTAGCCAGTAAATCATGTGTCCCCATTCACTTTTTATGTAGCATCACTGCTTAACAACTTTGGTTTATTTCAAGTGGTAGTGAAGTAAAGCTTCATACTAAAATATTTCTTTTGCTTTAGAACATGCTACTGGTAATGACATATTTTCCATCTAAAGTTTAAAACCTCTTACAGACATTAAGATTTTTATACGACATCTAGAGCACTCGATTCACAAAATATTTACTTATTAATTTAGGTTGATTTAGATTTACTTATGAAATAATAGATAACTTATGAACTACATACAATTGATATAGAAATCAATGATACAAATGGACATTAAATGCTTTAAAAAAAGGCCTTAAATCCATCATTTGTCTCACAGTATTTCAATTTGTTTCCTCAGGGCTGACTGAGGAAAAGGCAGCACAGTAACTTAGAGGTGACGTTCTGTTTGACAGCAGAAGAGAACTGTCAGTACTTTACCAGGTTCTTAGATTTACATATTGCCAGAAAGCTATGAAACTGAAAAAACTCCTGCCACTGCTTTAGCTTTCAGTCTCAGAAAAATGCTTCTCCACTTACACCTCTCCTCTCTTTCCATAAACATTTTCAACAGTATTCAGATACTTAAACAGAGGTATTTAGTGAAATTACAATGTCCAGGAGCAATCAGGGCATTGACACACAGCTGGCAAATAGGAACCATGACAAATTAAAGATCTACACCTTTTGAAGCACCAGTTGATGACTAAGTAGAATAGCCCTTGATATCCTCTATTTCATTAAACAGCAGAAGTCAACTGGAGGTTCTATACATTGACTCTTGATCCTGTTGTACCTTTTACTCACTACAGGACAAGCTATTCCAAACTGCATATTATTTAAATTGTAAGATCTTTTACAGAAAGAAAATGAAAATTCATTCAAAGCAGTATCCCGTAAGTCCAGTACTTTTTATAAATCCATGAACTAGCTCAAACTAAACCTCTAAAACAAAAGCAATACTGTAATTTCCCCTGATATACAGTATTACATTTATTACTGTAATTTAATACACAATGTAAATAGCACAAATGTAGAGTAACCAAAAATGTGGTTTGTGGGTTTTTTTCTTGCAAACAAGACCCAAGAATCCGGCCTGTCCTTTTCCCCATTATTTAGGTTATGTTACTATGGGAAAAAGCTGAAAATCTCTCACTTATTTGATGCGAAAAAAACATACCACCACACGTGTTTGGCAAGCTTACCTCAATCCATGAGCTGCTTAACATGCTGTGAAAATAATCTGTAAAGAAAGGCATTTCAGTTCAAGATGCAAGAAAATGACAGTTAAAAGAGACAATATGACTTACGTTATATAAATATATATAAAAATACACACACATACCAAGTCTTGCACAAAGTACACACTTATGACACGGGAATTCCTTTCCATCTAAAGATTTCAGGGTCACATCGCAGAGGTATGAACTAGAAGATATTTAATAGGATCAAAACTGTGACTATTCAGAAGATCTACAAGCTGTAAACTCTACAAATGAATGCTAACTTTAGCAAGTTATGATTTATTCTTTGAAATAAAACACACCTGAACTTTAATAATATCACAGAAAATGAACCCAAAAGTACAAGCACAATAGTTTTCAGAGAGAATTTTTTTTCCAAACTTGAGCTCTCAAAATTCTAGTATTTTGAAGTATTTCCTTCAAAACAAGATCAATTACCGCTATGATCAAATAAATTAATTATGGCTAATTTTAGTCAATCTTAAATGGTCTATGTTAAGTTACAGATTTCTTTTATATCAGTAGCTACTATAGGCTTTCATGATGCATTTTAGGAGTGCAATAATCCAAATTCTGTTAAAAAGTTACTTTTATGCAATGTTGTTTTTACTATGTAAATAAGACTATTCAAGACTTTGGGTATAAATAATTCAATCACATCAATGGATTTAAAAAACCAATATCACTTTGCTAAAAGCAAATTAGAAAAAATATTATCCATTGGTTTATTTCCAATCTGTGGAGTCTTATTGTCACAGCAAGCACATTTACAGAAGTCAAATTGCTTTTGACTGAATTACCCACAACACTTCTCCTGACATTAGCATTCTATGACACAGTTAACCCACAGAACACATTGAGGTACAGTAAAAAGAAACAAAAATACACCCATGAAATCTATCCCAGATTACTAATTTAGAGATCAGTCTATAAGCATCTACAAAGAACACCCAAACATGAATTACTGTGAAAGAGACAAGTGTACATCAGAAGTTATAATGCTGCTGATCAACCTTAGCTTGCATTTAATAAAGAGATGACATTAAAGGAAGATGATGGGGGTAGAAGAAGCTTGATTTAAAAAAAATTACCATTTCTTCTGATTTAATTTTGGTTTGTTCCCATTCTTCTTGTTGACAACAATAATTTTTCCATTTTCTAACCTGACTCCATCCAACCTGCAAGTCATTAACATTAGTAATAAGCAATACAATTAGTAGACAGTTCAAACCATTAAGAACAGTCCCACCAAGTAACAGTACTTCAGTGGCCTCATATTGTGAATATGAAAAAAAATCAAAATGATTCATCACAGAAAACTAGAAAGGGCCAGTTCTTATTTCAGAGTCTTCACTGCAGATGTAAAATATAACTGACATTCTTTCCACATCTTAGCTGTCTTATTTATTATCTTACCTGAAAGCTATATTATATAGTTAAGGCCAAAGTCCCACACCACAGGGTCAAAAACGTACAAATCATATATACTGCTACCAGTCAGTTATCTGAGCAAAGACAGCAGTTTAGAACAGATGCATGTTTCAGCACAGGCTTTTTTTAGCATCCTAATTCATCAGAGAGGCTTATGAATGGGATGGTAAAGACACAGGAGTACTGCTGGCAGATTACAAAGTAACACACTTCCAAAGGCAAAGTGCTTTACCATGGAAATTTTACTCAGGAACACAGTTTTAGCAGCAGTTTCACATCTTTGCTGTGTGTGCAAAAACTACAGCAAAGAAAACTGTCCTGAAAAAACTCATTCCCTCTTTTGAAAGGACAAATGCAGAAAAGAAACCCTAGACAACTGTGTAATACTGTTCTACAGAGATTTTTGGTCTCAATTCCATTCATTTCACCACGTAACATAAAATTAACAACCGTTAAACAAGAATTCAATTTGGCTTTGTGTTGTTTTACACAAAATATGTTTGTTGTCTATGGAAAAACTGCTAGACTATGGACCACAGTATAGAAATTAATCAATCTAAAACTCAATTAGATCAGCTGTCTCTAACAAAACAAGTACTGATGTTTTAAAACAGCCATGCTGGAAAGTCACATGATTTGTATCAGATATCAAATCCCATAGAGCTCATGCCTTAAAAGATACTGTCACAGTTTAACCTGGTTGGCAGGTAAGCACCACACAGCTGCTCACTCACTCTCCCCCACCCACCCACCAGTGGGATGGGGGAGAGAACCAGGGAAAAAATAGTAAAATTCATAGGTTGAGATACACAGTTTAATAAAGCATAAAAGCAATGGAAAATATTAATTATAATGGTCAAGGACTTAGCACATACAAAACAGCTGACACACGATGCAATAGCTCACCATCTGCCAACCGATGCCCACTTCCTAAGCAGCTCCCCCCACCATTTCCTCCCAATTTTTATTCTAACATAAGTGTCTTTATTTACATTATTGTCATAACAACTAAAGTTAAATCAGCTGACATAAAAACACTCCATGAAGAGTTTGTTATAATATAAATTTTATATATATATATAATATAAATATATAATTTCCTTTCACCTACCTTCCACTTAAATTGCTGAGTCCGAATTTCTTTGCTGCACTTTGCAACATTTTAATGAGGTTAGCTTCTTCACCAGCTTTGCCTTTTTTAGATTTGCTCTTCTGTTTTTCATTCATAACTTGTACTTGGTTATTTCTATAAATCTCAAATGCTGACTTTCCATTAACATTTTCATCAAAACTCATTTTGCTCAGATTAGAAATTAAAGTATTTTGATATTCTTCTGATTTTTCTTTATATGGGATTTTTGGTTTATAACCATGAGTCAAAAGATCACAAGTATCAGTGTATATGAACTGCAGGAGGTATGCAAACAGATCTGGATGAACTTTCTCTATTACATAAAGATCACATCCAACAGCATCTTCATCTTTACGGTAGATGTCTGGAGTGTCTAGCTGGTTGTCACTGGAAACAAACAGCTTCCTGAAGAAGTCAGAGCGTACAGCCAAGATGTATTTGTGCACGGGGTACGTTCTTGTGCCAATCTGAAAAGTCACATCGTGGATGCTGTCCATTTCGTCTGTTTCATCTAAGAGTTTGCCAAAATCCATTCCAAAACTTGATAATGACACACTTGGAATTTCATAGAGACTAGAATAAAATGAAATACATTAAAAAACCCAAAATCTACAAGCTTCAAAAAACTTTACATAGTATGTTTGATGAGGAGGATGAGGTTGCTTCCATTTGGTTTGTTTGGGTTTTCTCTTACATTGCTGCACTACTCAACATTTCTTGTCCCATTCTTTACGAAAATAACTAATAATATGGTATTTAGGCAATTACACCACACATGTAAGACCTCCCTAGCTTCAGAATATCAAATATGGTATTTTGTCTTTATAACGTACCCAATAAATATGTACTATCAGAACTATCTTATCTTCATCTCATTTTTCCAACAAGAAAACACAAAAATGTTTGCTGTATTTCATATTACAAACCAAAGCAATATGGAAAAAAAACCCTAATGCTTAGCTATTTATCAGATATATTGGAAACTATTGTGAGAGTATAAGAAACATGGTTCAGTATTCTACTTATTTACTTTATACATTTTTTTTCAAACAAGTAAAAATTCACTTTTCACTTCTATTTAAATGCTGATTATTGGTGATTACTGAAGAGGTGAACGTCTACAGTATTTAGAACTCAGAGTGTGTTAGGAAATGCAGGGCAAACGCTTGCCTTAAACACCTTAGATAAAACAACACTGTCTATACAAATTATGCAAATATGCTAGCTGAGGCTTTTGGGTAACTTCAACATAGTTACTAACAAGTGCTATCCTCCAGCAGGATGGATAACCATATTTACTATGACTTCTGTATGAGCCAAAAAATAGTTTGGAAAAGAATGATTCAATTGCAATCACACACAAAAACGCAAAGCATTACTATTGGTGTTTTAAATATACCTGGTTTTAGGATCTGACTGTAATACAGCAAAATTGCAGCCACTAGGGTCAGTGGCAATACTAACAGCTCGGTGGACAAAAGTTAGCTTCTGAAGTCGAATTCTTTCATACACACTGTTTGCATCATGTTCACAAGACACATCGTATGAAGAATTCTGAAGGCTCGATACAAGTTCTGCTAAAAAAAAGTGAATACAAATCATAGACAGATCCTGATAATTAAAATGCAACAAATAAAACAAAAAGGCAAGACTGACTTTTGTATGTCCACTGATGGAGTCATTGAATAAGACTAAATCATGCTGAAGATTTCAGTTAGCTTATATACAGTATATGTAGGAGAACTTACCCAGAACTTCCTGCGGAAGTGTTTTGCCACTTCTTATGTAAGGGAAAACACTCCACCTAACATTCAGTGCAACCTCTTGCAGAATGAAACAAGCTGTGCATCAGCGTACAGCCGTGCAAGACTGTTCTCTTTTCCTGTCAAATCATTATAACAGAAATAACACAATTGCCTTTGGATTTCATATCTGTTTAAATTATACCCAAACTAACCAAATACTATTGAAATAACATGAATACATCTCTGAATGCATCTCCAGAATTTTCCATTACCTGGTAATTGAATACATGCACACCATTCACAACATTCATTAAAACCTTGCAAAAAACCAGAAGCCCTTATTCATTACAAATCACTGATGAATATCATAGATGTTCATCTATATGAGAGGAAATGGCCTGAAGTTGCACCAGGGCAGGTTCAGATTAGACATTAGAACAAAAAATTCACTGAAAGCGTGGTTAGGCATCAGAAAAAGTTGCCCAGGGAGTTGGTGGACTCATCCTCTCTGGAAATATTCAAAAGGCACCTGAGGATATGGTTTAGAGATGATTATGGCAGTGCCAGGCTGACAGTTGCACTAGATGATCTTGAAGGTCTCTTCCAACCTTGAGGATTCTGTCTATGTGCCATTGTGTGTGATCAACTAGGCATTCACCTAGTCAACAGGTGTGGATTCTGAAGTTTCCCTGAAGACATTAAAAACTACAAAAAAGAATAGCAATAAGCATAAAAAAGAGTGCCTACAGACACATATCAGCACCAGGACAAACAGCAAAAAGGAGATGCATTTGGTGCTTCTGTACTATGTGCTGTGTAGAACAAAAGAAAGTAGCAATTAAGTGTGCAACTCTGAATTAAAAACAGAGGAAAGATTTTTACTGTGAAAGAATACAAAAATGGACTGAAAAGTAAAGACGGATCTCAATATAAAAGGAATCGAACTGCAACATACAGTTATAAAGTTCAAATACATTCCTGAAAAAGAGCTGACAGTTTCAATTAAAATCTTGTCCTGTAGTAGACAGGTATTTTCCTTGCATCAAAACAAACCAACAGGACCTACTCTCAGCAATATGAGCCAAGTTAGTAAGGTGGAATTTGCTCTGGACTGTGTATTCTGCCCAGGTAAGGGTCTAGGAAACACAATAAGGTTTCACACACTTAGCAGCACAAGCAAGAATATGCTCCTTCTTTGGGTTAATGCCAATTCTCTTAAGGACTCATTATCTAATATGTGACAAGATCATTGCACTAGAACCTCGTGCTCCTATTACTCTTCAGAAGTACTTTTCCTCCCAGAAATCTCTACTTAAAGTTTAACTGAAGGCTGCAAAATAAGTAAGTCTTAGTATTACTGAGGAAAGTGTAGAGTAGGAGTCAATACTAACAACCATCAGTCACAGCGAAGAACAAAGTCACCACATAATATGGTTAGACTGTAAAGATTCGATTAAACTTTTATATTGATTTAAAGCACTTAAAAGCCATTAAGAAATCATGGCTAACCTTTCTTTTCTGAGATTTTTTTCCCTTCTTCCAGCCACTTCCCTGTAAAGGCTTCACCATCCTGTGTGACAAACATTATTTCGTTCCCATTTAAAGCAACATCAGACATGAAGACTTGCCGGCCATATACCCAACGGCACTGCTTCATGGAGTTGTTAGATGACTTCCAGCAGAACACCTACAATATAAATATTTTAGAGAAAGGGGAAATCTTCATATCCTATAAAAGCAGTCACATATTACACACTACTTTTCTAAACACAAGAACATACCACCTCTAAGTTGCATAGAAAAGGAGAAAGATATTCTTGAAAATTTTAGAATAAAGTGTTATGAGCATCAAAGAACCCACAAGTAAAACAGGGAAAAGCTATTATGATATCAAGATCCATTTGCCCATGAAGGGTATTTGAAAAGTTTCTCTGAATATTCAAATATCTTCAAGGCAGTAATATACAGTACAGGTTTTACTGACACATGAACAAGGAGAGCAAAAGGTGTCATCAAGTCAAGGATCATGTTTCATCTAGTTCTTAATTTACAGATTTGCCCAACTGGTTTGCTTATAAATCAGACAAAATTCAAAGCTAGCATACCAAAAATTTAAACCCTTTCCTGTTAATTGTTTGACAAAAATCTTAGATTTCTCTATACTAGTCAAGGTTTTGAAATGGAGACCATGACCAAACACATTCAAAATATTCAACAGGAATGTGAAACACTGCATGCACAGCAAGTCCCCAACAAGGTAAACTGCACATGTCAAGGAAGCGAACATAAAGAAATAGTCGCAAGCAAGGTAAAGCCCAGACATGGCACTAACAGCACTAAAGTCAGACTTTCATCTTCTCCCATTGAAGGGCTTGCACAGGTCTGTTAACACCTACATAAGGAGAGGACAAAAGAACCCAAGCAACCTATTTCCTTTCCCGTCCCTCGAGCCCTACAGAATCACAGAATGGCTGAAGTTGAAAGAGATCTCTGGAGGTTATCTAGTTCAAACAGAACTACCCAGAGCTAGCTGTCAAGGAACACATCTAGACAGCTTTTGAGTATTTCCAAGGATGGTGATTTCACAACATTCATGGGCAACCTATGATAGTGCTGGACCACCCTCATAATGAGAAAAGTGCTTCCCGATATTCAGACAGAGCCTCCTTTATTTCAGTTTGTGCCCACTGCCTCTCGTTCTGTCACTGGGCACCACTGAAAAGAGCCTGTCTCTATCTTCTTTACATCTCCCTTCAGGTACACATTGGTAAGATCCTCCTTGAGCCTTCTCTTTTCTAGGTTAAACAGTACTTCCTCAAAGGAAGTACAACCAAGCCAGACCAGGAAGCACTGATTTAGGAAAGAGAAGTATTAAGATCACATCCCTTTCCTTACTCAATAATTTATAATGCCTAGAAGCACTAAAGATCACAGCACTTGTCAGTTTGAAATGTACATCGACATAGTTCCACTGATGCAGGAAGATAAAGTAGTTTCTTACTGCTAAAGCAGTGTCCCAAAGATGTTAAAAGGGCACTACCCATACTACAGATGCTAGAGGCTAAAACTCACATGCAAAAATAGTACACCAACCTAATGAACAGATAAGGTCATCTCAAAACATAATTCAGTCAAGGGCAAGGAAAGAAAAGGAAATACCCACATAGCTCCCTTATTTTGATATACAAGATCAGTTTCTAACATTCTTTAAGAAGGTATTTCAGTAAGAAAAATTTTTTGTAAACACCACTAGATGGCACTGAAGGCTCAACTCTCCCAATGAGCAGATCTTAGAAAAGGCCGAGATTCTGAAAGGTCCTGTAAAATGGGACTTTATTATGGGAAGAAAACAATAAATCCACCACAGTATTCCAGTTTTAAGACAACACAGTGTATACATTTAACTATAAATAACTTACTCTTCCAGCTTCATCCAGCGCCAGAATGCAAATCTTCTGACCCCCATTTTCTTTAAGATGCTGGGTATCTACCTTATATTCCAAATATCCCCCACTGACAAGAACTTTTTTAAGGTTCAGCTGCCTAAAAGAACACAAAAGGTTAAATTCGTATTTCTTTATTGTGTATTTATGTTACTTCTATGACAGTTAATTTTTTTGATTATAGAAGCAGTAAAAAAAATATAGTTGAGGCAGTGACACTGAAAAATTACTTATGTTTAATTTTGCCCCTCTGGTACTATTAGCACAACTGCTAGTAGTATTCCATTGCTACTATAATAGTATTCTACTACTACTATTAGCAGACTATAATTTTTGTTTTGTTTTTAAGTAAGCACATTGTATCTACAGGTTCTTCACAAAATTCCATTAGTGAAATTCCAGTAGATGATGCACCTTTGATTTCAGAATTACAGAAATTCACTTATCTGTTTGTATTAAAAGACCTATCTTATCCAGTAGGTTATTTCTCAGGGATTTGGTACATTTTGGCTTTTAGCTGATCAAAACCACATTCCTTATCCCTTCTCAGTTTCTTAGTATAAGAGCACAGCACGTTGTATTAAGTTTCTACAAGTGCCAGCATCTTCACTTACAGCCACGTAGAAGTGAAGTATAAAATAATCTTTAATACGTCAATAAATACTGTCAGAATTTGAAATGAAGCTGAAAACCTAGTTGGGAGTCAACTAGGCAAAATCTAATCTAAACAAATCAAATCAATTCTAATCTCTTATTGCAAACTAAGTAACAGAGAACAGGATCAAATAATTTCCTAAATTTATGAGTCAAGGATCCAACTTCTTCAACAGGTTTTAGCACATGTACCAGATGATGTCACAAGGGCCCTCTTGCAACTTAAATTACTCTTCATAACATACTTTATCCACACATTAGTTATGAACATCAGACCCTAAATTACTGATTCAAAATCATAACAACGTAAATAAATAGAATAGCAGATCTTCAATGCCTCTACCAAGATGCACTTATACAAAACCAGGCTAACAGAGGAAGAAAAAACACCAGTTTCAATGTTTTTAAATCAGCACAAAATATTTCCTCTTAGTGTGTTTTTTTAAAATATCTTTGGTAAACAGCAAGTGGCACCTTAGCCTCATGACCCAACAAATACAAATAAAGAAACAAACAAAAACGATAGCCCTGGTTCATATAAAAGAACTGCAAATGAAGAAAACATGAGGGAACGTTGTATTATCTGCACAAAAATCTTTAAAGACCTTCAAGTATACAACTACAGTATAATCTTCACCTATTGTTTTTCACAACAAATTAGAAAAGTAACACATACTTTGAAGCTATCTTTTTGCACTGATAGTCTGCAAGTAAATAAATATCTCCTCTTTCAGTAACACATACTGTAGCACCATCACTTGCAGAGACCAAGGACACAGAGATGTCTTTATGGTGTAGAGCAGAAACTTGGCGAGGTGCAGTTACACATTTTTCTCCATTAGGATCCAGCAGATAACCTAAAAAATACAACACACCCCAAAAACATTATTTGCTATTCTACACATCATACATTTAAAGGATACTTTGCTACACTACTTTGAACAACCCTTAAACTCTGAAAAGATTTTTTAGGTAGCTGGATAATTCATCTTCAAAATAATTAAGGCAGGTAAGAAACACACCACACATACTTGTTAGTTCACCACAAACACCAGAAAACACTCAAGATTTGATACATAAAAATGAAGTAAGGAAGCTATTTAATGTGGTTGTACTTCTTTGATTCCAAAAAAAAGAATATTTATTTGATCATATAATAGTTCAGTACAGTAAAATACTGTAACACTGGCATAAACTACAGCTTATTTCAGCCACTGGAAGACACCAAAAAAGTTTGTCAGAAAAACTACCATAAGTGCACATAAGCATGAAGGCAGCAGTTACATGAAATAGAGAAGGTTGCAGCTGTAATGCAAGATCTCTGAAAACATTAAAAAAAATAAAATAAAACCAGCCCATTGCTGCTCTGCTGGGACAAGAAACCTAACAAGAATCTCATATATAATATAACCCTGCTTTGTGTGCAGGGCATAATTGCAGGGCACTTAGGTCTGCACCACCGAACGGAGCAGGGTACAGATATCCAGGAACAAGCAGCAGAGCTACCTCTACAGCTGGAAGCAACACTGCCTTATGACAGTGTAGGGCCATGCTCAAACATTTTAAACAGGCAAGGTTTACCACCACATGGTGCCCAGCTGACACAACTCTACCGTTTACAATTCACTTCGTGTCTCTATGGTACTGCACTGGGACGTGTGCTAACCAGAATAATCCCAACAACACAAGCAACCACAAAAACAACTTATATGATGGGTGCATATGAAAAAAAATGGCAAAAACAGAGAGATATTCGCTGTAAAATACTTCTCTGACAAAGACAAGTTTTTGCACATACCTCTTCAACCTTAAATAGAAACACAAAAAGTGTTGGAACCTGAGGCCAGAGCTGATGCAGATTAACTATAAGCACCAGAGCTAGCTAAACAGTTTTGTTTGCACACAGACACAGAACTGCAAAAATGCAAATCCAAACCAATACTGCAATACCTGTTTATCAAAAAAGACAAAAGCAATTAAAATATACCATTCATACAACAAATCAAGAAGTTCACCAATTGGTAATACGTTTTTAGTAGGTTCTTTCTTGACTTCAGAATAATACAGAGTTAAGTGAAGCTTCTGGTAATGGCATTGTTGGAAAAAATCTAGATATAGGCAAGTATCTAACTTTAAAAAGTTAGTATGGAAAAAGTTATCAGTATCATGTTTACAGTGCATGATGAAAGAAGGACATAGGTAGGAGAGCTGAAGGCTGGTTTATAATTTATTAAGGGCAGTGTAAGCCAGACTGTTGGAAGGAGAAAAGCATGCCTTGGGGTAATTTCCAACACAAACAGCAACATTCTGTTTCCTCAAAGTATTCAGCAGCAGGACCATACTTGAAACACGTAAGGCAGAAGAATTATAAAGAGTTCAAATAAGTCAGTTAAGTCTGACTAGCTCCTATCATCTCAAAATGTGAAACTGGTAGTAATGAAAAATATTCTTCAAAAGAAGTGTGAAGGGATGATGTCACCAGATTGGTTTAAAAAAAAAAATGAGGGAAAAGAAAGCTACAACCAGGCTTCTGTTCTAAGAAGCAGATGACAGGTTAAGCATGAATGACATCTTTAAATGGCTGGATTTTAGGTTTTACTTTTAGAACACTTCTACCTTACCTAGTTGGCCGCCATTCAGCCCCATGGTATACACTGCTTCCTTAGTCCATAGCACTGTATGGAATCTGCCTGCAGCCACTCCAATCACCATTCTACCTTTCAGGTTTTTTGCCTGAACCTAAGCACAAATCCAAAGTACATCTTAATATCAAGTAGCAACAGGTGAATTTCACATGTACAAACTTCTGACAACATTTAACTCCTAAAGTCGTTAAGCATGAAGCACTGACATCAATCCACACACAGTCTAATAAATCAGGATTATTTCAGAAGTTCGTCAGGTGGGGCACTATTGCACTAGTGACAAAAAGAAATAAACTTTTTTCATTATCTAATCAGAACTGGAATCAAGTCTCTTTATGCGGTCTTCATATGTAAGATTTTGAACAAGACTGCACAGAACATGTTATAAGAGCCAAAGAAGACTCAGGTGCTGCAAAATGTCAGCTAAAAGTTTCAACTCGTAAGTCCTAATGCCCTAAACATACTGCAGAACACTACACTACTAATTCCACACTTCAAATTTAACTTGATTTTCCAGATTAAGATGAAAAACTCAAAACAAATCCTGTGGAGTCAGAGCTGTCATTACACTAATGAAGAGCATCCCATGGTAACCCAAAACACTATCCTGTTGCATTTTGGCCAATAATTCGTTTCTACTTTTATAACACTGGTAGTGCAGTGTTGCTCTACTTCAGATGAACCTTCCTTTCAATGAAAGGTAATGTAACACTTTCTTTACTTACAAAAAAATAAAATTTAAGAGATTAAGTATAGAAATATAGTTAAATTGTTGATGCCTATACCCTCTCTTCCCTGTAATTATTCTTCCCAAAGCACTGACTCCAGAATCAACAGTGCTTCCAGCAAAGGATATAACAATCAAACCCTGAGAGCCATCATTCAGTGATTCAAAAGGAGCAAGAATGTCAAATAATACACACCTATTAATGTTACATCACTTCAGCTACAGAACAATTTGAGGAAGAAAAGGGTTTTGGCAATTGTATCCTGTATCATACTTCACACTACAAACTTTAGTAGTGTTCAGGTTACAAACTAAGACATTTTTCAGGACAGAGTTAAGCATTTAAGATCTGAGATGTATGATAAGACAGAAACAAGATTTATCTGAACTCACATTAAACTTGGTTGTCCTGAAAAGGTTTAAAAGTTATTTCCATAACTTTTGCATTTTACTTTCTGTTAAAAAAACCAAAACCAACAAAAACTAAACAATTAAGCTTTGACTGATATTATTTTTACCTGTCTAGGAACACTACAGTTAGGAGGAGGAGGAAGAATACCCAATTGATGGAAAGTATTCAAACCAAATGTGTAAACATATCCATCTTCTGTTAAAACAACAGTATGATCCTTAGCTGCAGCTATCTGGGAGCACTGATGACCAGCTAAGCCTTCCACAAGTCTTGGAACCTGAACAAGAAAAGAAATACTGATATAAAAATACACTAGTTTTATATTAACTGGTGGCCATCTATGACACCAAAGTAACACTAATAGAAAGTCATGACCAAATACTGAAATACAGATAAAAATGCATTTGAACACACAATACACTCATTAACATAATTACCACATCCAATGCAGTAAGATGAACTACTTTCATTTGAAATGCATCCTCTGCTATGAAGTGAGATGACTTTTAAACCACCTGTTCCAAAATTAGATTGGAAACTATATCTTTAGAACAGCTGAAGAGATATTAGCTATCACCTCTTTTGTTTTTCTTTTTAAATTACCATGAACATTGAAGATTTCTCCCTCCAATACAGGATAATTCTAAGAAAATTCCACAGAATAAGGAAGCAGTTCTGTATCCTTGACTATTCATGCCCTCTAACATGAGTTCTCCTTTATTCAAGTAGGTAACATCCTAATTTTGAAAGAGCAATTTGGAAAAAAAATTCTAATTTCATAGAATTGCTTTAAAAAGCTCTCTTCTTCAAAGAGCTCCAGTCTTCACTATAGCATTCACCAACAGAATATCCAGTTCTACCAGATACTGGATATTAGAAATTTTTAAAAATGACTGTGCTGCAAGCTAGACACACACTACCAGGTAATGTGCACAGGATAAGATGTTTAAGTCTAAGAATTGCATTGTCATCATATCTTAGTCTTCTTGAATCTTAGTTTTCATATTGCAACAATGTACTATTCAAATGGAAGTGATCAGTGAGTTCGAAC
Source organism: Lepidothrix coronata (assembly GCF_001604755.1). Taxonomy (NCBI): domain Eukaryota; kingdom Metazoa; phylum Chordata; class Aves; order Passeriformes; family Pipridae; genus Lepidothrix; species Lepidothrix coronata. The sequence continues at coordinate 8,183,138 of NW_016690184.1, forward strand.
TTAAGAGCTGTGTAAGTCCAGTTAGAAGCAACCTTACCATCACTCTTCATGCCACTACAGCTCCACAGTACTGCTATTTCCTTTGTGACAGCCTTGCAAACATCAGAAGGCATCACAAACCTACTTAAGAAGCCAGCCCAGACAAAAGACATTTGCTTCCACTTATCTGGCATCAGCTAACCTTTAAAACAACTCAGCCATAACACAGAAGTCTGACTGCTCTGTCTACCTATCTTAAATTAAACTATATTTAAATGCACATTCCTTTACTCTGCTACCTCACTACTAGCACTGGATGGAGAGGTTTTTGTTATTTGGTGGGGAGCAAGGGGGCTGGTTTGAAATCAACAGCAAACTCATTTTGAAAGTACACTGACAGAAACTCCAATTCACTTTTTAAACTTGCTGTTTGAAATAAAAGAAACATTATGCTAGACTACATTAACATAAAGCAGCATACCAGGCACGTTTGTTCATCACCATGACCCAAGCGCCCTCCTTGTCCATGTCCACATGTATAAACTTGACCTTTGTGGGAAAGGAATACAGAGTGGAATTTGCAGAGTACCACCTGAAAAAAACAAAGGCAAAAAAGGGGAGGGGAGGAGGCAATATAGGGCAAATTAATTTTCCTGGATAATCTGAGAACATCTGTCAAAAGCACTTTGTGAAGAAGTTCTTCTTTAATAAAGATATGTTTATGAAAATACAAGTAAGATATTAGTATTAAAGCATAGGACTGCCAAATCAAGGTACAAGGAACACAAAATATTTTCTTTAAGTATATTACGTACTGCTTTAACATACCTGAAGAGATCGACGGTTTCAGTTTAATAGCCCCCAGGCTAACAGAAGCTCAAAGACTGAGTTCTAAGGGCCACAATACTGTCTCAGAATAGCTGAAGAAAACATGCTAAGACTGCAGCAGATTGTATGCCCTGAATGTTTGCTCATGCTCTACTTTAAACTTCCAAACATTCTCAAATTGGAGTCCCAAGAAGTTATTAGAGTTCTCAATAATTGATAACTTCTTTGATACTTCTTCCCCCTCACGCACCCGTCCAAGTTCATCAAGAAAGGTGCCTACGTAATACACTAAGAATACCTGTTTGATATACACGCCATTCCGAGGAAAAAGATCCACCAGCTCAGGATGATGTTTACCCTGTTGACCACCATGACCCAAAGTGAAATTTATATTGTTTCCCCAGGTGTAGACTTCTGTGGGATCTGTAACGAAAAACATTCTCTCTGCAGCTTGTAAATTTACCAGTCTTGTGCATACTGGCTCCAAAAAACAACTCCTGTTTCTATCTAAAATTTGAAGAGGAAAGCTGTTTCTTACCTAAAACTAAACTTTACAAACATTTAATCCTATGAGAAGTAAGGTGCTACGACAAAATATTTTAACAATATTGTGCAGATGATCAACATTAGTTATATTTGCAGAAAATGCAAACATTCTGCAGCAGCAGATTTACATATAGTTTTCAGAAGACAACTATTAGCCACCTTAAGTTATATGTGCTTTGCTTCAATTTAGTAAAAAGCCTTTCCCAAATTCAAATCAGAGGTGGCCAAAAATGACATTTATATTTTTTAAATAACCTTTCGGTGACATCTGAACACCATTTTCTGATGAGTAAAAAACTGAAATCAATGTGTATTTCGCCAAGCTGCACCACTGTCCAGGGAGACCTTACGGCAGCCTTCCAGTACCTGAAGGGGACCTATCAAGAAGGCTGGAGAGGGATTTTTTTATAAGGGCATGTATTGATAAGACAAGCGGGAATGGTTTCAGACAGAAAGAGGATATGTTTAGGATAGACAATAGGAAGAAAATATTTACAGTGAGGGTGGTGAGGCACTGGAACAGATTGCCCAGAGAAGTTGTGGATGCCTTATCCCCGGATGTGTTCAAGGCCAGGTTGGATGGCACTTTGAGCAACCTGGTGTAGCGGAAGGTGTCCCTGCACACAGCAGCAGGGTTGGAACTAGATGACTTTTAAGATCCTTTCCAATCCAAACCATCTCTGATGATTTTAACTGAGAAAAACAGCAAAATAACTGAGGTCAAAAAACACCTCTGGAAATCATCTAGTCCAACGCCTGTGCTGAAGCTGGGTCATCTAGAGCAAGTTGCCCAAGACTATTTTCTCTCATGTTTTGAGTATTTCCAAGGATGGAGTCTGCACAACCTCTCTGGGTTACCTATTACATCACTTGCCTTTTTTCTTATTTTTTTTAACCTCTGAGCCAGTCATTATTCCTGTGCACATATGTGCATCCTGTGCCTACCACCAAGATTCTGTTCTTGCTTTCTTCTGATATTAGCAACCCCATACCTTCAGGTATCTCATAATTTACAAAGTCCTAACTAAAAACACAAAATATTGTCTACACTGGTACATACATTAATACATTGGTGACACATATCTTCTTAGAAAACACGAATTAAGCTATTTAATCTCCTACCGGTTTTCTTGAACACCACATGGATAGGCCTATCTTTCATCACGAGATCCAGGGCTGATAAGCCTTCTTTATCCTGAACATACAGACTAACACCATGCTGAAAGTGAAGGAGAGAAGGGGAAGAGAAGAACTGAAGTTCATTTTAACTGCACAGCTTGAAGTAAACCCGGTAAACATTTAAGAATCTATACAAATCTTTAATTGAAGTTTAATACTGAAAAAAAGAAACTCTTCAGATTCAAATAAACTGTGAGCAAATCTAAAAAAAATAAACAGTGCCATTCTGTTCAACCACATATACATCATGTTGACTTATTAACTGGGATTTTATTGTCTGAATGCTGACTGTGTAATAGGATGTAATCAGTGAAATACAAAGTAAACAGATTTGAAGATAAAGCACTGACATCTAAGAATGACAAGTATTCATCAAAAATGCATTTACCAGCTTCGAAGAACATATTTTCTTAAATTGGTATGTTTATAGAATCAGTTTTGACTAGAGAAGTAAAAAATAAAAAAAAACTAATATGACTTTGAAAACAAGCAAGGAACAATGGTTCACAGCTACTGAGAAAAGGCAAGAGGACACAAACAGCCAGACAAGAGACAGTGGGGAAGGTTCAGAGGCAGAAAACATGAACAGTTCATTCCTTTAGAACTCAGAGAGACATAAACAATCTCTGTAAATACCATTTGCTCAATACAAAAGAGTGTTGCTACACCAGCCTTGGTTTTAAGGAAGTCAAGTGTCATCAACCACTTCCCTAAAGGGAAGAACTGCAGATGTTCCCAATAGAACCTAATGGATAAAACAGCTGTACCTTGCTAACACGAAGGAAAACCTTATAGAACCTCACACATAAGAGATAAATACATGAAATACAAAAATGGAGGGAGCACAGTTCACAATTCCTTCAAGCATGACAGAAGGACAGCCAGCCATATGAAATAGGGATTTTAACCCATAATTTTCCTTGGAAAACCACTAGCCAGAAAAACAACAATATACATTCTCCAACTTATAAAGGCAACCCTATTAGCTACAGTGCTGGTATTAACTCAGGACAGAAAGACTGACCTATTTCTTTGACTTAACCGGTTGTTGGATATTCTTCACTTTGGAAGTCATTTAAGTCATTCACAAGCAGACAGAGGCTGCAGTGATATTCACATGGTCTGAATTTGTGAAAACAAACTCCAATCGCTGAGTGGCAAATCTTGTAGTAAGATACAGTCTGAGAAACAGGCATGACTGCCTCCAGCCCACAGCAGAAGTCTGTCATCCCCATTAGTTTAGGGCACCAGGGCCTGATTCTGGGGCCAGTACAGGAAGTTGGTTAGAGCATGGTGCTCGCTAATAATGCCAAGGTCACAGGTTCAATCCCCATACAGGCCATTCACTAAGGAGTTGGATTCAATGATCCTGGTGGGTCCCTTCAAACCCAAATAATCTTTGACTAAACTATACTGGTGTTGCAAACGGTACTGCTTAATATCTTCAGACAACGGGCCAGAGTGCTCCCTCAGCAAAGGTGATGATCCAGGAGGAGCGGCTGATAATTCAGAGGATTCTGCTGACATTCAGAAGGAAGGACCTTGACAGGCTGGAGCAATGGTCCAAGAGGAACCTCATGAAGTTCAACAAATGGAAATGCAAATCCTGGCCCTGGAGAGGAACAACCCAGTGTACCGATACAGTTGGAGGCCAAATGGCTGGAAAGCACCTCAGTAGAAAAGGACTTGGGGCTTCTCGTAGACAACCAGTTGACCATAAGCCAGCAATGTGTCCTCACAGCTAGGAATGGTGAAAGCACCCAGGGCTGCCTGTGGGACCGTTGCCAGCAAGCATTACTCAGCACTGGCAAGCCACAGCTGGAGTGCTGGCTTCAGGTCTGGACTCCCAGACATGGATATACAGGACCAAGTCCAGCAAAAGACCATGAAAACAATGACTGAGGCATCTGACATACAAAGAGAAGCTGAGAGAGCTGGGATGCTTAGACTAGAGAAGGTTTGGGGCAGGGGAGAAGGACAGCATGCTTTATCAATATGCATAATAAACAACTGCTTGGAGGTGAGAGGTGGGATCGTAGCAATACTCAGTGACAGAAAAAGTGGCAACAGGCCCAAACTGAAATATAAAAAATTCTGTTTAAATCTAAACCCCACTTTTACTGCACCGGTATTAAAATATCGGAACAGAGATGTCTGATGCTCTGTTCAAAATCCAGCTGGACACAGCCCTGGGCAATCTGGTCTAGTTGACCTTGCCTGAATATGGGGGTTGGACTAGACAACCTTTAGAGATATCCTTCTAGCTCAGCTATTTCGTAATTCTATTCTATAATCTGTTCCTGTTGTTGCTATAATACCTTAAGAACATATCCTTTAAATAACACAGTACAGCAGACTGTGTTAAGGAACTGAGAGACAGAACACTCTCCATGAGCTGGTTTTTTCTGCTTCTTAGAAGAGTATCAGCAGAGCTGGCTATCACAAAAATCTCATTTGTTTATGCAACTGACAGAAAAGTAAAATACATCTGGGAAAACCTGTAGAGGCCTCCCGTAAGCAAATATCAAAGATACAGATATACGCACATACACTAGAGGATTGAAAACTTTTTCATATATCAAGCACAGAGTTACTAATTTTCTAGAGAACAGAATCATGTACAATTCTTATAAAAACACCTACTTTTGTGAAGTTTAACGGAAATCTCCTCACTATGTAAGGGTACAGCACATATTTAACAATTATCAGACCTTCAAGAAATACAAAACACTGGACCCACAATCTTTTTGCTTCAAGTCTTGTTAAAACCAGAGAGTTCTATGTCTACAAATGGCAAGCCACTCTAATCTAAAAAGGCTGAACTCAAAATGGAAAATTCTCTGCCTTAAGAGGTTTTTAAGCAACCCTGAACCACAAATATTTCCTTTTCTCACATGGTTAAAGGGATATCTGAACACCTCAAACAAATGTAGCTCTTCCCTTTGCTGTACTTGAGACAGGAGGAACACAAGGAAGATTAATTAAAAATACATACAACTCGCTAAGTGGATGGGAAGAAACAGCAATTGTAAGAAAGGAATAAGGGGGACTGAGCAAAAGCCACTTAATAAAACATGCCATATCTGGAAGTGCCTCTCTCTCTCAAATATAAGATTCATTTCTAATTATAATGCCATTTAATCTTTCATTATTTTATGTTCTCTTACACCAATTAGTACAATTACTGAAGAGTCCTTTTTTAGAGTATCTTTAGTCTGATCACTCTCCACTTTTAAGATCCTGACCCTGATATCACCCACACAAACAAAAAGTGCTGATCTCTGCATGGGCAGACAGTAATTTTTCATGAATATAGAGACAACCTTCAAGTAAATCAATGCTCTGCGATCTAAATACAACATTATTAAGACATACATTGAGAAAACCCTCAAGAGGCTTTCAGTCAAATTTACAAACACACTTTTACATAACCAATACAACTCTAAAAATTGTAGATGCTGAGGAAAACTACAGTTGCAAATTACTCACCTTCAGTAATGACAAAACGCAATCAATGTATCCATAAAATATACTTCTGTGCAAAGCCGTCCATCCAGACTCTTTGTCTTTCGCCAAGAGATCTACTCCTTTGGTCTCAGCCAACCAGTCTAGCACACCTTTTTTGCCACAAGACGAAGCGAGATGTATAACATTTCTGCCAAAGGCGTCCTTTATAGTTGCAGCATTGTAGCAGTAAGAAGAGAGAAAGGCCTTGATCTGCCCTTCACTTCCTCTGGTTACTACAGAAATAACATCCAAAGCATGCTGTAGAGATCGACACTTCGAAGTGCACTCTGGCATGTGAGAACTCATCTTCACTTCTAAAGCTGCTCCTCTCCTTAAGGGGAACAACCCTTAAGTGTATCAAGGCACTCTAATTCAGTACACAAAACAGTGCCCTAGAAAAATTGTAATTCCAAGGATGTAAATCCAGTTTTATTGAGCTGCCATTAGAAAACTTTGTTCTATTACGTTTGGCACTTGATTCAAATAAATATTTATAAATATATATTTTTAGAAGTCTTATTTCACCATCTTATATAACAAATATTCTTGTCCATAGAAAATTCCAAAAGTGAACTACCCCTAGTGTGCAGGGGGGGATTCCCCCTCCACACAACCTTATTCTTCTAAAACTCCATAATTGCAAGGGAGACCTGAAAGAGAACAAACCAGAACAGATTAGCAATCAAAAACTCTTTTCCCCAGCAACTGTACTGATTTAACAGCATACCAAACTAGCACTTTCAAGTACAGGACAAGACAATGTGCAAGGGTTAACTGACCTGCACCATGCCACCCGAGCTTATATTCAGGTATTCACTCAGTTTAAAAAAAACATTACTCCCTTCCCCACCCCAACCACCTCCTACCTTTCTTTGACATAAATCTTGTAGCCTACAATGTGAACTGGATCCAAAAAAGTCATCTGAAGAAAAAAAAAGTATGCTTTCCCAACCTTAGGGTCCTCAGCACCCTGACTGTTTACTAACTGTATCGTTACTTTGTTATCAGAAAGCATGAACTGAACTAGAAGATTGACTGGGGGTGGGGGAAGAGAAAGAAAGAAAAAAACCAAAATACAAACAAAACCAAAAACAAACGCACCAAACCCCCCCCCCAGCTGTTGAGCACACTTTGGCTAACAGAAGACTTGTCAGTAACACCCAGGGGGAGGGAGGGACCACCACAGTTTCCATAGCCACTGCAAAAAATAGGATTATGCCCCACTTTCTCTTCCCTGCCCTGAATGCATACTCATGTCCCTACTAATTCTACTCCACAGAACCAACAGGAAGGTTCCTCTCCACCACTCCCATAGCTCCTAACACAGGTGGGAGAACCGATGGCATCAGAGCAAATAAAAGCAGCTTGTACAAGAGACATGAATTCAGGCAGGGCTAAGGTCTAAAACTCCTGGAACAGGCAGGAAAAAGTGAAGGTCTAGGTTGGATGAGGTAAGGGAGGAAAAAGAAGGAAAAGGAACCAAAGATACAAATTTTTCTTCATGAAAATATATTCACAATCTGGGGCATACAGCATTTCCGCTTAGCTTGGCATACTTATCTTTAGCACATCCATCTTTCTCTGGCATCCTCTTTCTCAAAAGTAAAGGCCTGACAGAAGCACTCACCTTGCATATGAAACATGTACAGTTAAAGTCAAAAGCGTCACAATTCACAAAGTGCACACAGCAGTATAAAAATCACAGACAAACCCAGAAAACAGAGAAACTACAGACATCACTGATACACTGCTGAATTAATTGTGAACTGCTATTAAGCCCCCAAAAAACAATATGCTTCAATCTTCCAAGCATAAGTTTAGTTTCAAACTGAGTGAAATAGGACAAGACACAATACAGTAAACACCCCCACACACACACTACTACTTCCAGCTCAGCAGTCATTAGCAAGTTCAGGTCCTACTCCTTGACCCCCACCCCGTCCAAAAAGCCTTTTGAGCTTAGCTTCCATTGCTTTTCAGGCACTGAGTGCATAACCATATTTTCTTAACATCTCTCTCTGCAAAGACACGTCACAAAAAAACTTATTTTGTTCGGAAAACAGAAATCCCAGTTTTCCTCCTGTTTCAAGAATTATCATCAAGATTTCCATAAAGCTGCAAGCAATCAGTTTAGAGCAAACACTAGCAATGGAATGTAAACTTCCAAGAAAACAAAGGTCTAATCCAAGAGTATTCCTTTAAACATTTCACGACAAAGCCTTCAACAATTATTTTTCCACCTCATTCACAAAGGATTAAATACTCGGAAGGCAAATCTACAGATCAGAAGTTGTTTCAGTGTGTACCTTCAAAACAATTTCACAGAGAGGCAAATGAAGAAGAAAAAAAAAAAGTAGTCTTTATTTACCACAATTTAGTCCCTCATCCCTGACCAGGAGTAACAATCAGAAAGCTTTACGAGACCAGAATTGACAAAAACTTGTATTTGTCAAAGCAAGCTTCAGTTCACCCTACAGGTCATTTTGCAACCAACTTACAAACTTCTGCAGTAACACAAAAAATTAAACATATGTGTGCATCGACTTTTCTCCTCTGACCTTCTCAAGCCTGAGACTATAAAGAGAAGTGAATCACTGTCACAGGCTTGAAAAAAAAAAGCTCTAATTTCAGGAACGCAGCCTGACTTGCTGCTCCAAGGAATCAAAGTGTGATAGGTGACTATCAGCAGACTCAGATTGCCAGTGCAAACACCTTTCTAAACACTAATAACTGAAAAAAAATATCTGGAGATCTACAGGAAGAACATCAGAAGTGCCATTATCCTCAAGTCAATTTTTCAGATTTCATCAATATGCCACTAGGCAAAAAAATTATGCTGTGGAAGAAGGATGAATTTTACATATGCCTTTTAAAGCACATCTTAAATATAGCTCATTGTTTAGACATTATTATTAGTGCTACAAAGAATAAAACTAAAAACAACATCAAGAAAAATTACTCAGAGGAGTCATAAAACAAAGTGGACTAATCTCTTAGGTAAACCGGTATGAAATGACACCACCGCCCAAGGAAGCAGTCCTGCTGTGCCACGTGCCATACCTCCCCTTGTGCAGATACACACCTATTTAAGACACTGAATTGCATGAGAAAATGATTCAGGAGAAATCAAATCCTGGTTTCAAAGAAACATGTGCCATTGCAAGAAAGGAAGAGAGAGGCCAAAGAAAAACCTATTTAAGGCACCTGAGGTCTAGCCTCACCAAACACCAAAATGTGAACAACAAAACAAACACCAAAAGAATAAAAAGTCTTCTCCTAGGTCACACTAACTCCATCATGGTGACATTTACCGCAGCTATGTGAAACCTGACTCTGCTGAATTATTTCTTTATAAGTCATTCCAACCCATCCCTCCTTTACTCCAAACATTACAAAACTAGATACTATAATAGTATATTCATACATACACCTTGAGTTTCAAGACAGAAGGATGTAGATGAAGTTTTCACCCCTCCACAATAGACTGGCACACCAGTAACAGACATTATCATGTTAATACTGCATCTGAAAAAAGTTAATAATCAGATCTGACTGTTACACAAAGGAAGTCCTTAAGTGAAACCTTAAAACTTTCAAATTGTGAGTTGAAGCTCAGGTCTGTGTAAAAGCCCTTCTGCTGTTCAAATGCTTACTTCTAGTACAGGGAGTCCCAAATGAATGATCAGCATCTAAAATAAGCACAAAATAGGAAAAACAACAGAATTTTTCAAACTATGAATTGAAATGTCTAGAACACAGTGCCCTTTTGATTACGTGTCTCTACTTTTATTTGCAGATATTTCTGTAGGCTTCTCAGCACTAGTCATATTCATGCTATAATACCAGTGTCTTCCTAACACTGTAATTATTAGAAGACATAAATAAATAAGACTATAACATTTTCAACATTTTTATGATAAAATAAGTATCATTTGGAATTCAAAGTATTTTTAAAAACAAATTCCTAATTACATTTTATTATAGAAAAAAGTCATCAAAAAATGGAGGAAATGGAGCAGTATTCAGAGGATAACAAAGATGTTTTATTTCTGCAGCAAGTGGGTTTCTAAATTTTTGCCCTAGAGACATGAGCTACTTATTATACATGTTCACAGTCAAGGAAAATTTAAAAGATACAACCAACTTGGAAGAAATTCCTTAGAACTAAGGAATGTTTGTAGTATGTTGCCTCCTGGAATTAAGTAGAGCTGTCTCACTCACCTCTCCCCTTCAGATAAGGTAAAGCACCACAGATGTCAGACACCCTCCAAGGAGGTGTGTGTCATATGTGTCATCTGACCTTATGGAGTCAGAACACTTGCAGTTGAAAAAGTAGCTCTCTACCTATTGTGCTTGTTTCTTTGAAAAAGTCACTACAAAAATCACAGCTGTCACACCTCTCTTGAGTATGAAATGAACAAAGATTCTACACATTTGTAAGACCAAGCTAACAAATAACTTCATGACTAAGGATGATGGTGGCAGATTTCATTTCCTGAAAACAGCAGACAGCGGACATGAAATCTCAACATTTGAGCAAAATGAACAGAGTTGCAGAAGCCCTCCACTGTGAAGTTCCAGAAATCTGTGTATCACATTATCTATCAACACATCCCCAATTTTCTCTTTTCCTAGAAAGCATTTCCACAGAGGCTGTCTGCTCTTGGCTCAAAGGTACAAGGGAACAACCAACCCTCACCTTATGGTTGGCAGCTTCAGCGTATGTTTCTGGCAACCAGTCTGGGAGGCACACATTTGATACTGGAACTCATATCTGTGGTCCTTCCACTTCTTCCTGATGAAAGCCTACACTGAGGTATTAGATCCAGCAAAATCTGGCTAACATGAACATGGATACCAGTACCAAGGCAGTGGCTAGTAGCTGTTGTAGCTTTTTTCATCTTAATATAGACAATGGTTTCACATGGAAGTGAAAGAGAATACAGAAGAGATTCAACTACTCAGAATTCAGTGCCACTTGAAGACAGATTGATGGGTTTGCATCTTCCAAGTGCACTGCATTAAAGTAACTCAATTGTCAAATGAGAGACATGGCCTTGAAATCCATCCTCAGGCTGCTTTACTAAGAAGATATTTGTCAAGACCTTAAAATTGGCACAACTTCATTCACTTCGCTTTTTATTTGTTTTTTAAGATGTTACTAATTTTACTAAATACTAGTTGCATCTAAAATGCACTTGGTGAAAAACTACCTAGCATTTGACTCTTCTAAAACAGAACTAAATAATGGTTTCTATTTTCCATATAAAAGAAGCCTAGAGCTTTCCTTGTCAATCATAATACCCTTCCTTTACAAAAATAGTGTAAATAATATGGCTTTTCTGAAGGTGCAAAATTCACTTGCTTTTCCTTTTGATAATAAGTTGCTAAATCAAGTGAGGGATGACTGGCAACGTCATAAACTTCAGGAAGGCTAAGTCCATCCTTATAAAGGATCCTAAAGATTTCTGTTGTGGAATGGGAGTTGTTTTTCAAACAAACATGCTGACATTTCATAATGTTCTCCAAGTTGGTCCACTTGCACTTGTTTCATAAGATCACAAAAGATCTGTAACCATAACAGCATGAAAATCCTGAAAATATTTGTTGCCAAAGCAAACTTCACCACACCAACTACTCGACTTAATAAGCTAATCAAAGAAGCAAATCTAAAGCTTACAGAACTAAAGCCATAGGAATTTGCTATCATGCTACTAATTTTTCAGGATTTTCTGTTGACTATATTCTTACCTAAAGGCAACTTTCACTAATACATATTAAAGTAATAGTTTAGAATCTGGCAAAAGTGACTAGAAAATTGAAGCTGGGTAGTAATATAATAAACTTAGCACTGGCATTAAGCAACATATCCTTAAGAAACACAGATGAATTCCTAGATAAACAAAGCAAACACACCTTTAGGGTATAGGCAACATATTGTCCTAGGTTTAAAAGAACAGTTAGACTATTAATTTCTACTGAAATTACATATCCACAGATAGTTTAATCTGTTTAAAAATTCTCTGTACAATTGTTGAAGTCTAGGAAAAAATCTAAGCTTTTCAACCCCTTGAATGGTATTATATGAATACAAAGTATATTTTATGGAGAGAAAAGTGATTGATTATACAAGGAAAACCAGGTAAATCTAAGCCATGCAGCAGCTCAGAGTGGTTTGGCAGTCTGAAATTCCCACATAGAGACCTTTAAAAAAAGTGTTCTGCTCTTCTCAATGCAAAAATCTAGCTCAGCTATCAAGTTTTAAGAGAAGCAAGTCAGTAGAGGAAAACACTGGAAAGAGTCTGGGATTCAGAATGTTTATGAAACAACCCGTGAGTACAGGATGAGCAAATTGGATCTCTATTTTCCTTCAGCTGTGGCTTCAGCAGAGCACCCAGAGCCTCTGAATGCAGCATCTGTTACATAAAGAAGAAAAATCAAAACTCCAGTCTGTTTTACCCCTGACAGTGGGATAAGTAGTCATTTGTTCAAATTCCAGAAAGGATTCAGACAGGAAGGATTTTCAGATGACAAACTGAATGAAAATAACACTCTCAAAACAGGCTAGACAACAAGCAAACTGCTCATGTTATAAATAAATGTGACCTGCCCATAAGTAAAGCTATGGAGGAAGACCGAGTTGCTTTAAAAAACACCATGTTCCACCATGCCCGCTGTGTCCCTCGGACCATGGCAGATCCCAGCTGCTTCATTTACTGGGCTGGGGCCTCTGTGCCACCACTTGGCACAGGTACACTCTGGCACAAGTGGCCTTTAGAGGCTCTCTCCAGAGTTTCTATAACTTCCTCCTTCACAGTGACAGCAGCATAATCCTTATCAGAATTAAAACGTTCAGCAATCCAGCAACTCTAATTCAGGTGTTCTTAACTGAGCTAACAAGCACTACCAATTAAAGGCAGAAACGTCTGTCAAAAAAAGACCAAAGTACCATTGGTAGCTAATTTCAGCTACAACACGTCAGAGGACATCTATTACTCAGGAATCATAGTACATAAACAGTAAACTGAAATATTGTGCTTAGCTTATCTAGAAATAGTCAAGACTACTTACATTTAATAACTTAATACTGTCCAAAACAATTAAAACATACAGAAAGTGATACGGACAAAAGTACAGTGAGTGCAGCTATAGGCATTTCCACAATACACTGGGACCTTGCTATAGATTTTTTTATTGAAACAGATAATGCTGAAGTGAAGTCAAGCACAACAAACCACAAGTGTGCTCTAGAATTTCATCACACTTAAAACCGTATTTGATAAATCCCTCAAGGATTTCTTCCATCTTAGGAAAAGCTGACTTTTTTGAATGAACTCTGAACTTTTGGTACAGTATTATTATAGACTACCCACACCAGATGTTGGGCGACTGCTGGTTTTTTGTAAACCACAAATTGTGATCAGTTTCCATGAAGACAGACAACTACACTAACCACGTCACCAAAAAAAAAAAAAAAAAAGAGTTGATTTTCCCTAAGAAGACTGGACGAAAGTATCCTTTTAAGCTAACTACGAGACCTCAGCTCTCTAGTGGTTACGCTGCTGCTCAAATGGAGCAGCAGCCCTGTGAGCTTCTACCAAACGCCACAGACAAGGATCACGGCAGGCTTCCCGGGAATCTCCAGCTAAGGAAATCTGGCAAGAGGCTGCAGCCAGTGTCAAGAGGGGGAAGGTCTGAAGTGTTTCAGAGCCGGGAGAGAGGCCAGGGGAAAGCAGGGGGACAGAGGGCCGTTCTGACTCCCACTACACACGTTCACATAGCCGGGGACCGACGAGGGACACAAGAGACTCCTCCACACCGGCGGCCGAGTCACGAAGCCGCTCCCCTCCCATCCTACGTGGCCAGCTGCCCTTTACTCTGCCCGGCTACCCTGCTCAGGGCTCTCCCTCTTCCCCTCTCCACAGCCCCCCACCGCCCCCGCCCCGACCTCTCCGGCCGGTCCCCCCGCCGGCCACCCCCGCCCCTCACCAGTCGCTAGATGAATGGGCTCGGGCGGGCAGGACGGGACGCGCCCTGGGCAGCGCGGGGGCTCATCCTCAATGACTGTGGGGCAGGGCCAGGCTGTGGCTGTGTCTGCAGAAGCTACCGCGACACCTCAGCCGGCGACAGTGCCAGTGACACCGACGGCGACACCGGCGGCGGCAGCGCCAGACGGGGCCAGAACTCTCAGCAGGGAGCACCGACAACCAGCGCCGCACCCACCAACAAGCGAGCCACCGATTGGCCGCGGCGCCGCCGCACCTCGCACGCTGATTGGCTGCGACTGCCGCCTCGGCTCTGCCCCTCCCGGCCGAGCCCGGATTGACTGACAGGCGGGGGCGGCAGGGGGCGAGGGGGAGAAGGCTGGTCGGTGGGCGTGGTCTGGGCGTGGCGGAGCCACAGTGGTGGGCGGGGTCGGTTCCGTGGGCGGGGTGTCGGAGGTGCGCAGGCGTTAAATCAAAATGGCGGCTGCGGGTGAGGAGGGATGAGGGTAGTACGTGTCTTGTGGTGGGCGAGGGAGGGGGCTGGAATTGACAGAGATTAAGGAAAGGCAGGGAGCTGAGGTGCCTCCCGCTGGCAGACTTCACGGGAGAAGCAGCGTCTCTGCAAAGAGAGGGGATGGGTTTCTGGCGAGGCAACGCCTCCCTCCAGCAGGGCTCAAAGGCAAATAATCAGCCTGCAGGTCTCCTCAAAATAATAATCGAGAAAGCTGTGCTGGTTCAGGCTGCGTTATGCTACTGCAGTTTGTCTCTCTGACAGAACAAGTGGTCTAATTTATGAGACATAGCTTGATTTTTTTATGAGGCTTTTGACACCACCTGGGGGCAGTCTCACAAGCAAACTTGGCGTGTGGGCGGGATTTGCAAAACTGCTCTTGTAATTACCTATGGTTCACTTCATGTGTGCTTCAAGTAAACTCCCTGAGGGCTCAGTTCAGTTCTTGATTAACGTCTCAGATGATGCAATGGGTGCTACAGATTACAGTTTAATCTGGAACAGGATTAGGGCATAGCATTTTAGGGTGGGAAGCTGGAACCAAGACAAGCAGTACCTACTGTAAAATACAGAGTAAAAAAAACCACACATCACTTTTTTTTTTTTCCAAAAAAACCGTTAATGATATATTTTTTCCAAGAAAAACGCGAATGATGCCTTAATGCCAGTGGCCAAAGTTTCTACATGTTTCTTTAAAGCCACAGTATTATGCCATGTGGTGTGAGCATTAAGACCTTAAAAGAACCTAGCTATTTTTTAAACCACAAAACAGTTGAAAGAGAAGTTATGTGTGTGCTTCAACAGAAGTTCAGTTTGGGAAAGATTGAGTAGAAGTTGTATATAGGTGAATCTCAAGCATTTTTATCTGTGCCATCTGACGAAGTACATGTGAACAGTACAGTCTGCTTTCTGATTTTCTCTGTATAAAAGTTTATTTTGCCAGCAGTCGTTCACCATTATAACTAACCCCACACGCTACATGAAATTTATTTATGCATTATTTTCCTAGTGATAGCTTCTTTGAGCTCCAGTCACAAATGTACTTCAGAGGTGGCCTTGCTCCAAGTATGCTGCCAGTTGGCCTAAGAACAGTGATGACCATCTGGGGAGATAAGGAAGTCCAAATGCAGCTGAAGTCAGTCATAAAAAATGCTTTATTGCACAATAACAAGTTCAAGTGAATAGCTGGGGCAGGCATCCTTTCGAGAGGTAAAGAGCTCGGTGGAAAAATGAAGAGGGTTTAAGTAGAATAAGGCCCAAGATTCTATATGAGAAAAATAATTTCTAGAACCTGGACTGCCCCTCAAGTCTTTTAAAAAAATACTATTGTAAGGAATAGAAAACTACAGCAAAGAACAAAGAAAAGTTGGAAAATAAGTCATGAATAGGACCTGATGGAGTCCGAGTCAGTCAAAACCGTGACATAATAACCAAAGGCTTTTAGCAATAAGTTTCTATGCAAGATTTTTATCTTGTTTACAGGACTTTTAATATTTTCATGGAAAATTAAGATATTAACTACTTTGCCTGTTGTTTGTTGTTCAGGTTTTTGTGATCGACCCCATCTTATAGGTCAGTAACAGAAATTCCTGCTGTCTTGTGCTGCCTCTGCATAAGCAGCAGCAAGCTAATAAACACCTTTCACAGAACACAGGTGCTGTAATTTGATTTGCTAGTGCTGTGCTGAGGTGATAAAGTAACATTGTAAAACAAAAGTAGCTCAAACAGGTTAACCTGAGCCTCTGTTTAAACTACGTCTTTTGGTTTGGCTTTTTCTACTCCTGGAAAGCTACAACATTGTTACAGAAAAATATCCTACTTTAAGACTTTCTGAAGAAATTACAGGCTGTGGAGATGAAAAGCCAGAAACAAGTCGCTGAAGAGTCCTTTTTAAAGTTCAACAGCCAGATTTGTGTACTACTTGCTTGACAATAAGGAACTGTCCATCTGGCTTTTTTCAGTCTGTGATGAAAAGGTCTGAATTATCACAAATAAACATGTAATTATAAGAAAATAATAAGCCTCTGACCACCATTGTTACTTTTTATAGCAGCTCTAGACTTTTAAGTCAATAATCCGTAACAAAAAAAGGTAAAATGGAAAAAGCAGCACTTAAAAAGGAAAACGGGTATACTTGGCCATCTTCAGAATTTGAGGAGGAACATCAGTTTTGAGTGACTTAACCAGCCTACAGAGGGTATGTTTGTCTTAGTTTTGCATCTCAGTTCATTGACTGTTGAAGGGTTATGGGTTGCCTGTGCTCCAAATGTGTATACTCATTTAAGGTTAGGGAAGACAAATCTAGGCTATAGGGAGGACAGTACCCCAGTAGGCAGCTTTCTGGTGACCTATTAATCTTATCAATCCATCCGGTGTAGTCTGGACCAGACTTAGGCTACTTGGAGGAATTAGAGGAGAAGATGTAAATGACATAAGGAACAAATGAACTCTGCACTCTGTGCTGTCTGAAATTGACCCTGAATGTTGAAAAAAAATGGTAATCGTTTTTATCAGCCAATAATCAAAAAGTTCAGTCTATATATCAAAAATTAAAATAATTAATTTTTTTCTTTTCAGCTATGCTAAATGTCAAGTGACAGATTTCCCCCCTCACATATCTATTTATGGTCCATAAGTGGCCTAATTATTACCAGTGTCCTCTGAAACCTTGAGTAATAATTCTTATCGGTAGCAGTAATACTCTGATTAAGAAAAAATTAATCAGCTCCAGGCTTAACTTCTGCTGATACTAAATAAGTTCCTCATGATCTTTCTCTTTTATGAACTTGGAAAAAATATTATAAAATACTGGAAAATTTGTATTACAGAACTAATAGAGGAAGATTCAATGTAACACCTCCTAGCAGGGAAGACTTGCAAAAAAGTATCTCCAAATTTATTAAAAGTATGTGCATCTTGCTTTAAGAAAACCTATCCTCCTACTGAAACAGACAGGGTTATTAAATTCCATATGACAATACTGTTTAAGGATAGTTTGGAGAAGAAGTCTGGGGATTGAACAGCATGGAAAGGAGGATGGTGATGGATGAGAACTCCCGGAATTCTGATCAATCTACTTGAGAGTTCCCCCGTGAGGGTGAAGTTGGAAATCGAGATGCAGTGAGCACCCAGGAGCTTTCACCCATCAAACCATAGTCAGCAGAGCAGGGTCTTCATCCTGCATGACTGGGAACACTTCCACGTAGCTCTGTCATGGCAGATACTCTGATGTCTCTTCTTTAACTTGCAGGATTTCCAACTTATCTCATTAAACCTTGGGAGCATCTCTGATGCTCAAGGTAGATCTTCTGTTATTGTAGTAGTCCAGATACCAGTGATATGAGGTGTGTGCAATGAGAATGTGTTGTCCCACATTTGTTCAGAATTCCCATATTTAAAAAAAAATAAAAAAAATTTAAAAGAATTGTAAAAAATTGTGCTAAAGGGCCAAATGTACATGAAACAAAAATTGCATTTACATACTGTAAGTAGTAAAAGAAGTTTTGTGGAAACTGGCAAAGGGACAGTCACTCTCAGTGATTGGTATATAATCTTCAATACAATCAGAAACTGCAGTATGTTTAAAGTGGATGTTTTCTGTTGTGATGTGAAATATTTTGCAGAAGAGCATGATTTCTAAACAAAGTGGGGCTTTTATTCTGTGGGAAGTTTATTGTAAGAGTGCAGCACGAAAATTCAATTTTTGGT